>NW_027555847.1:243249474-243574474 GCF_003287225.1 Phascolarctos cinereus | reverse complement strand
ATAGAGTATACTCTGCAGTGAATTCAATGACCAATCCTACTTCCTAGTTTCTTCTAAATAACAATGAGGGGAAATTTATTTTGTTTTTATTTTAGTTCATTAATTTAAAAAAATATATGTATACTTAATGCCTACCATAAGCAAGGGACTATGGGAAGTTCTACCAATAATTCCTCAATGAAAGATACATTAAGAAATAGTGTTTACAAACCCACTCATACTCCAATTGATGTCTCTAACTCTCCAACTTCTGGTTCCATTGGTAATATGCACTTCCCATGTATTCTCTTTTCTTATATAAAAATTGCTAAAAGTTCAAAACTGCACCATTTAGATATACCCAGCATACTGTGGTATGGGCACTAGGATTTAATAGACATTCAAACTTGCCAAAACAGGCTAGATGGGCCTCTCATGCTGTTTCTTACTTTCCCTACATCACTTGCCCTACACTAAGGTGAACTAACTTGCAGGGATCCACATGCAGATTACCCAAATCAAATTTTTGAAAGATTTGTTCTGTAAAGTTTGGATTCAATCAAAGGGTTACATGTGGCCTTGAGACTACAAGTTCCCCACCCCTGGCCCAAACCATTCATACTTATTTACATACTTATTTACATTGTTTCAGTTTCCACAAGACCACATCACATTCTAATTACTCTCTCCCTCATCACAGACTTACTACTATTTCTTCTTTCCACTCATAAACATGGCATTGATCTCTTTATTCTACATAGCTCTTAATATTCTCAAATATGTAAATGAATCTTTGACCTCATATATTTTGTTGTTCCCTCCAATAATGAATATTGAAACTCATTCATGCCTAACCAACCTGAATGCTTTTTGTACATATCTTTCCATAAGTTTGCAAATCCACTTAAAATGTTGGAAGACTTTCTTGCTTTATCTGACATCAAGAAAATACTAGTAGAGCACTCAGGCTATTTGTCATCTCTTTCCTTCACCGTAAGACCAGGTCATCTTTTCATCCTGTTATGCATTTTCCTGATGATAGCATTTACCTCTGATTTTTTTTAGGGCAGATAGATGGTGCAGTCAAGAGAATGCTGGCCCTGGACTCAGAAAGACCAGAGTTCTGAATCAATCTCAGACACTTACTACCTATGTGACCATGGGCAAATCATTTAACCTCTGTCTACCTCAGTTTCCTCATCTGTAAAATAGAGGTAATAATAGCACTTACTTCCTAGGGTTGTTGTGAAAATCAGAAGAGGTAGTAATTGCAAAGTGCTTAGCACAGTGCCTGACAGATAGTAAGTGCTATATAAATGTTAGCTATTATTATTCTTGAAATTTTCTCACTGACTATAGTTGTGGCATGTTTACACTCACTATTCACCTTGCCATTGCCATCTGTATTATATCCATTTAACTCTTTAAAAAGGTTATATTACATATCAGCTGCTATACAGCACTGTTGGTAGAAAGCTACTATTTGAAAGATGTCCCTTTATTTCCAAAAGAAGCTTGTGGCTATTTTGTGTGTGTGTGTGTGTGACAATTGGGGTTAAGCCACTTGCCCAGGGTCTCACAACTAGTAAGTGTCAAGTGTCTGGTCTGAGGCTGGATTATGAAGTCAGCCTCCTGACTTTAGAGCCCGTGCTCTACTCATTGTGCCACCTAACTGCCCCAAAGCTTATGGTTATTAAAGGAATTTGGCTATTTCCCCAAAGCAACCGTAATTATTCTCCTCCTCCTCCTCCTGTTCAACTCTTGGCACAACTCATCCATTTCTACTGTCTGTTCCAGATATGCACACTGAAGGAAAACTGCCATAGGCTGTCCTCCCTAATTTCCACTGTCTCTTCTGGCTACCATCCTATATTTCTACTCTATTTCTCAGTGAGATTCTTTTTTTTTTTTAGGCAATTGGGTTTAAGTGACTTGCCCGGGGTTGCACAGCTAGTACGTATCAAGTGTTGGGTCTGAGGTTGGATTTGAACTCAGGTCTTCCTGACTTCAGGGCCAGTGCTCTATCTACTGCACCACCTAACTGCCCCCTTAGTTAGATTCTTTGAAAAATGCATTTATACTTGGTGCTTTCACTTAAGCTATTCTTACTTTATCCTAAAATTTCTGGAAGAAGGCTTCAAATCTCCTCACTAAATTGAAACTGCTCTTTCCAAAGTTAACAGGACTATATTAATTGCTAAATCTAATAACCTATTCTCAAGTCTCATTTTTCTTGACTTCTTTGCAGTTTTTGACACTATTGATTGCCTTTTCCTCTGGGATCCTTTCTATTCTCTGGTGTGTGTGTGTGTGTGTGTGTGTGTGTGTGTGTGTGTGTGTGTGAAAGAGACAGACAGAAAGAAAGATACAGAGAGAAAGATAAAGCTCCTTTTAGCTGTCTGACTGATCCTTCAAGGTCTCCTTTGTTTTTTCATTCTCCATATTATGCCCACCAACTGTGAGTATATTCAAATCTCTGTCTTAGGCATTCTTCTCTTTTTTATGCATATTCTCTGAATTGGCAAACTTACTAGCTTCCTTGATTCCATTTCCATCCCTATGCCAATGACTCTAAGATTTGTATATTCAGATTGAACCTGTCCCTGAGTTCCAAGGTCACATCACTGTTGGTGGACATTTCAAATGACATATTCCAAGGACTTCTCAAATTCAATATGTCCAAAGTGGAGCTCATTGTATTTGCCCCCAAGCCCACCAATCTTCTTTATTACTATTGAAGATACTAACAGTTCAAGCCCACAACCTCAACTAGTCATTTTTATTCACCCCATCTATTCAAGTAGTTTTCAAACTTTGTCATTTCTATCTGTAAATATCTCTCACATACATCTCCTTATCACTCACACAGCCATCATCTTAGTTGAAGGCCTTATCACTCCTTACCTGTACTATTGAAGTCACCTTCTATTTGATTTCTTAACCTCAAGTGTCCTGCCACTCTATTCTCTACACACCTGCCAAAGTGATTTTTGTTTAACCATGTTACCTTCATACTTAATAACTCCAGTGGCTCCTTATTACATTAGGATAAAATATAAACTCCTCTATCTGATGTTTAAATCTCTTTACAACCTGGTCCCAATCTATACTTTTAGTATCACTGGACATGACTCCCCATCCTGGATTCTGTGATGACCTTCTGTCTATTCCTCATGCCTTTTCATTAATCATCTCACATTCTCCTGGAATATACAATTTCCTCAGCTCCAACTAATAGAGTCCCTCTCTTTCTTTAACTTGCCTCTCAAGTACCATCTTCTGCAGGAAAACTTTCCTGATCTTCTCAACTATTAGTACCCTCCCTCCTAAACTACCTTATATTTGACTATTTGTATATATTAGTATTTTTACTTTATATTTATAATCCATATTTTTATATAGTACTTATTATTTTCCCTATTAGAGAATAAGTCACAAATTATTTCATTCTTTATACATACATCCCCAATGCCTGGCACAGGATAGGCAGTTAATAAGTAATTGTTGATTGTTTGATTGGTCTTCGATGAAACAATAGTACAATATCATGGCAAATTTCCTGAGTAATCTATAGGCAGTATAAAATTTTACCACTAGTATTTAATATTGTGTTTGAATTAAAAAGTAATTTCATTTGATTTATAGATCCTCTCCTCCATATTTACATAAAATACTAGGGTAAAGAAAGATACTATTTAAGGTGGAAAAGTAATAAAGTCCAAAGAGATTTTTTTATCAAAATAAATGCATCCTAGACGTTCAGAATCCTTAGAATGGATTCATTCCATCCAAAAAAAATCTAAATAATATCTAGAACAGCAGGAAAAATCAATTTCTAGCAAATGTAGCCCCTCTAAGGCACTTCAAAGGAATTTTGTGTTACTTCCTCAACTCTGCTACTTGTGTCAACTTGGGCAAATCACACAATTTCTCTGGCCTTCAGTTTCCTCATTGAAAAAAAAATGATGGACTACAGGATCTTAAATTATCTTCTTGTTCTACCATTCTATGATCATGGGATAAAGTACCTATATTTTGAAAAAATCCCTAATAAGAAACAAAATTTCCAATCAATACACCATAAAAAAGACTATAAGCAGAAAATTAGTAGCTTAATGAAAAAATAAAATGAAACACTAGAATCATGGCTCAGAGGCTTCTAGAATAATTTTTTTGCCATAAGTCTTTAAAAGCAAGCTGCTAGAAAGAGAATAGTGTTTATAATAGAAAGGGGAATAAAGTTCTATGCTAAGATAGCTCTATATGCTCTGTCGCATTCTATCTCTAAATAAAGCTTCAACATCTTAACATTTACGTGAATTGTGTGGCCTGCAGGTTACAATAATAATAGTAATAACAACTATATATAGCATTTACTATGTGTCAGGCACTGTGTTAAGTGTTAACAATTATTATCTCATTTGATCCTCACAGCAACCCTGGGAGGTAGGTGCTATTATTTGCCATTTTACAAATGAGAAAACTAAAGCAAAAAGATTTAGTGACTTGGCCATCACATAACCAATAAGTGTCTGAGGCCGATTTGGAATTCAGGTTCTCCTGACTCCAGGCCCAGTGCTCTATCTTCTATACCATCTAGCTGACTTCTGTAGCCAAAAAAGCTCTGCTTCAAAAATCAGGGCAACTGAAGTGGACAAGAAACCTACTCTGAATAGTGTCAAAGACCAACATTCATTTGAATTTCTGCTATAGTCTTTTAGAAAGGCAAATCACTAAACAGCTTATCAGAATTGTGATGGGATGTGTTATGAGCTTAAACTGTTAGCCAAAGCAATAGACTAGAGGAAAGATCATGGAGTAAAGGCATTGTAGCCAATTATTGAGGCAGAAAAGGGTAGGAATGGACAAACATTTATCTAGAGGGTAAGTTTCCAATAGAGGTTGGGTGGGTGGGGAGCTAAAAGCGTGAAAGCATTTGTAGCCCTTCAGCTTATCCAATTCCAATTTAGAGAGCATGGGCTGAATTGGGGGGGGGGGGTTGTTTTGTTTTGTTTTCTGTTATAGGAAGTTTTCTATCTTCAGTTGTAGCAGGGCATTGGAGACAAATTGCAGCTTGCAGATGGTCCCTGGCATTTATCTATGTAAGACACAAGAAACAATGGGCATGATTACCCCAGGGGGAAAAAAACAGACTGTTCTTCCTTATCATGAAAGAGAGAGAGAGAGAGAGAGAGAGAGAGAGAGAGAGAGAGAGAGAGCAGAAATCTCATCAGGTGTGAGAGTTTGTGGATGTTAGTGATGGTGAGTTACAGAGAGAGAGAGTCTGAGAAACTAGGTGTCTTTGTTTGCTGAGAATGACCAAGGTGGTCCTTTCCCTTTCTCCCCTTCTCCCCTTCTCATCTACTGCTGCTCCCTTCCAGGGAGAAGGGGTTCCTATTCCAAAGAATATCTCTGCTCTTTAAAGTTAAATTCATATTTCTGATTAAGCTTTCAATACCAGCTTAGATAAAGTTCTGATCATGGGTGCTTCTGGTTTGCAAGTTTCATTAATATTATTGAAGTGTTGCAAGAAAGATTGGCTCAGTAAGGCATGTTACAGAACAAGAGAAGAAGAGCAAAGGAGGAAATGAAAACTGTCTAAATTGTCAAGAGATCATCCCAACTGGGAGTTCTGGAGATACATAAGAGAAAATTTCAGGATAGGAGACCTAATTCAATCGTAATCATGCAGGGCCCAGAACGTAATCACAAAGTATAAAGTAGGTGTTAAAAAATTTTCCTACACCCTCACAATATTGTGTGAATAAATCCTTAATCGATTTGAAAGAAATATAGGGCTTTGGCTATTGAATGGAGGTAACTGACACCAGTAGGTCAACTAATTTTTATTAACCTCCAGTGCCAGCCACAAACAGTCCTTAATCTCAAGAAGTCTAATGGGGGAGACATCATGCAAAAAACTACGTACAAACAAAACATACAGGAAAAATTGGGAGTAGTCAGGGGCAGCTAGGTGGCACAGTGGATAGAATGCCGTCCCTGGAGTCAGGAGGACCTGAGTTCAAATCCCATGGCAGACAAGAGACTTAACACTTACTAGCTGTGTGACCCTGGGCAAGTCACTTAACCCCAATTGCCTCACCAAAAAAAAAAGAGAAAAAAAAGGTCCAGAAGTCAGAAGAGGCTGGAAGAGGGGACACACAAGAGAAGCCAGTTCAAACTCTGCTACCAAATCTAAAACCTGCCACAGCCTGTAGAAGAATCACTTCAGAGAAACCATCTCAAGCCCAGAAAGCCTGGGGTCAAATTCCAACTCCTGGCACATCAGAACAGAAGCAGAGACAGTCTGCCCACAAAAGGTTGCCATGCAAAGATACAGGGCCCACCAATGTACTACTCAGACTACTAGGAATCAGGGCAGGATAGAAGAACAAGTACCTGGGAGGTGGCATCAGAAGGCTTTTTAGGAGGAAAGATAATGTAATAATATTTGCTATACAGATCACAATGCATCCAAGCCTGCTCATCCTGTGTCCCAAATAAAAAGGGAGTGGGCATGGCTCTTATTTGAAAGTCACACACTGCCCGCCATTTAAGTGCATCTGCCATTGCAAAGTGATCTGGGGGGCAAAAGCAGGGATGGGATTTTCCTACTGGTATACACAATGCTTCTGGTTTAGATGGTTGGGAGTTATGAGGAGCCAAAACTTAGCTCAGAGGGAAGGAAATGGGTAGCTGGCACAGCCAGAGCTAGGGGATAAGGGTAAACATGCTTGTGTGGGAGAAAGAGTGGTGATCAATTAAAGAAGAGAGGACAAAATGCAATCCTTTTCTCTCACATTCCTGGTCACACACCCCTCCCTAGGGTCAATCCAGGGCCTTCCTGAGATAAGCCCCAATTTTAGAGCCCACTTAACCACTGCTCCAAGGTTTATTTAAGACCTAATGATGCATACATCTAAGTTTTCATTTTCCAACCTGCATTGGGAAATACTGAGCTAGGATATTTTCTTTAAACAATGGTAAACATTTATAAGTTCTAACTACACAAAGCACAAAATAGGAGGTGCTGGAGAAGATAACTGTTTAGATAACACATGGCACCTGCCCTCAAGGATGTTTTAGTCCATTAGGGAGACCAAGTGAGCTATAGCTATGATACACGATGTTACATGGGAGCTAAAATAGAAGTCTTTCATATAATATATGCTCATCAATTTATCAATAAACTTTCATCCGAGATTTAAAAATTAGCAGTTATTACAAGGTCACTTTTCTGGAGTTCTTTTTCTTACAGCTCAGGGTCTCCTTCCTTTTTGCTAATTTACAGGTCATTGGCTGTATTCTGGGTAGCTAAGATTGCTAAATGAGAAGGTGCTAATGTACAAAGATGCGTGCATATATGTGAGTAAATATAAATAAAGTCTATTGAGTTCTCTTTAGTTAGAATTAGCTGCCTCATACCTTCAATTAGTTTAATCAGTACCTGCCAAGGTTTACTGATTTTTACATCTAACACATTTCCCAGATCTACTTTTAACCTCTAGCAACTTTTTGGCTCCTTGTTCCTCTATGTTCTGTCACTCAGGAATCTTCAGCTCCTACAACTTCAACCATATTGCTATGGAGATGATTCTGAAATTTTTATTATAAATCTAGACTCCTCTGTTAGGACTGACTGACTCAGATTTGCATTTCCACATAGCTACTTGACATTGCCACTTGGATGTCCTGTTTGGATCTCAGAATCACCATGTCGAAAATGAAACTAATCAATTTCCTTCCTAATCAATGCCCACCACCTGCCCCAACACAAAAACAAAAACAAATAAATAAAAAATAAACCAGCACTTATTCTTCCTCTTGATTTCCATAATTCTGCTAAGGATATTCATCATTTTACCAGTGACCTAGGCTTAAAACCTCAGAAATCGTTGATTTTTGTCTCTCCCTCCAGAACCATCCAAATATCAAGTCCTGTGGATTCTACCTCCTCAATCTCTCTAATATCTGTCCTGTCTTCTCTATTGCTACTAACACCACCAATGACCATTCCTTTATTCAATCTTTCACTTTTTTTAGTCAAGTGTCAGGGTTGCACAGTGGATAGAGTACCTAGCCTCACAGTCAGAAAGATCTCGGTTCAAATTTCTCTTTTGATAGATACTGGTTCTATGACCCTGGGCAATTGGCTTAGCAACCTATCTTACCTTCTTTCTTTCTGACTCTCTACTTGTCTTTTTTTTTCTTTTTCTGGGTAGATTGGGAAAATGGCCAAATTTGTTTGTTTGTTTGTTTTTATTTCAATTCTGAACATAAGCACCAAAAAAGAATATTCCTATACACACAATAAAATACAGAGGATTCTATATTTAACAACAATTACAACCATTCCATGCTGCTTCCCTTTAAAAAAGAGATGCAATTATACAAGTAATTATATTCATATATAATATGTAACAATGATATATAATATATATGGTATGATTATGGATAATATTATAATGCATGATTATATGCATGACTTTGAAAATTTCCTTGTCTATACTTCCTTCTGAACATTCTTGTGTACTCTTTTGTGTCTTAAAAAAAAGTAGGGGTTTTTTTGTTTGTTTTGCTTCACAGTTGCTAAATCTTCCTCCCTCAAACTCTACTTTCCAATTAAAAATTGAGGGAAAGAAAGAAAAGAAAAAATCCTTTGTGATAAATAATGACCCCTCCTCACCTCATCCCCCAACCATGTTTCTAAATACAGAACAGGCATCAATAAACATTGGTAGAGGCAATTTTATCACTGAGTCCTACACCAACAAAATCACAAATGCAAGTAGGAGTGGGGAAGAGGGGAGGTTTTCATCAGCCAGTCTAGTTTCTTTCTATCCTGAGGCTGTGGCACCTCTAACCCAACCTACACATCACCACCATTTCATTTAAAAAATTCATGTAAGGTGTAAAGGTTAGAAATTGGAAATTTAAATAATTGCTTTAACCTTTAAAATGATATTTTGGTAGGGAATATTTTGTGATTCTTTGTGAGGAGAATAATTTGGAAGGCCACATTAACAATCCATGAACACCATTTATTTGAAATCTACTATCTGCTAGATCCCTGGAATACAAATTCAAGGAATGAAACAATTCCAATTCCCGAGTACCTTACATCTCCTAGGAAAGGTAATGGTGTTTGCTTGATTTCTAGTTTTTCCTTATATCAGCTTTTTCAGCTTCAACTTGAAGAATGACCTATGTTCTTTCATAATTCTTTTCAGAACTCTCACAGAAATTACAAGTAATACAACTCATTACAGGGTACTACAGGAGACAGAAACAAATGATGTAAGTTAGGCATAATTTCTCTATCCCACCTTTCTTTTCTAGGTCACTGCCTATAATTGTATCTCAAAATAACCATCCCAGTTAAATTAATCCAAAAACTGGAGAAGAAATTGAATGTATTGTGCATTTGTATCCTAACAGTCAGTGCTAAATTTCATTTCCTTTCTCGAACATAATTCATTTAGGCTAAGAAACAAGCACAATTCAAAAATTTTAGGGATAGCTCCCTATATGATATATAAAGAAAAATACATAAATCAAACACTATGACCCCCCAAAAAAACCACTACTTCTATCTTGTGTCATAAAGTATTATTGTAAGCAATTGGTTTAGTGAAAAGATTTGAAGTCAGAGGAACTTAGATTTAATCATAATGCTACTACTTACTATTTGAGGGAGATTGAGCAAACAGCTTCACCTCAGATTCCTTATTGGTAAAATGAAGGCTTTCAGTAGATGGTCTCCAAGATGTTTCATAATTCTAAGAGATACACCAAATTTTGAGCATTCATCCCTTAATTTCCTTGAAGGCTCAGATCAATGTCAATTTTTTAGGGGCAGCTAGGTTGCACAGTGGATAGAGCACCAGCCCTGGAGTCAGGAGGACCTGAGATCAAATCTGGCCTCAGACACTGACACGCTTCCTAGCTATGCGACCTTGGGTAAGTCACTTAACCCCATTGCCTACAAAAAGGAAAAAAAAAAAACCTTTCCACATGAAATGTTTCCTAATATTCCCAAAAGCTAGTGTCTTTTTCCCAAAATTATCTTATATTTATTCATGTGTATGTGTATGCAATATCTGTTCTCCCTTAGATACTGTTGATTTTATTACCATATCTTTATGAGTCAAATGGAAAAGACAGCTGGTGCTGTCAAATAGGAGTGACAATTTTATAACTCTCTTGCAATGAAATACTTATCTCTATGAAGTCAGGGACAGTATAAAATATATGTATTTTATTTTTTATCTGAGTTCTATAAGGAATCTATGTGGCAGCATAGGGAGAAAAAAAGGGGGGAAAACTTTTTTCTTGCTAGAATTCCAATAACTCATTTTATGAGAAAATGTTACAGAAATAATTTTATGAATATTTTGTGAAGAGCTGGAAGTTTACACTGAATGTGGATATACTATTTTATTTGATGGCTGAAGAGAAGATTAAAAAAGAATTATCATAACATATCCTCAAAAACTCAATTTAATTCTTATATTGAGGAGAAATATGAAGACTTCTTGAGATATTTTAATCAACATCTGGAGCAAACTGAATGGTGAAATTGTATCCCTGAAAGGAAATCATGTACTGTGATAGGGTTAGAGGTTCCTCTAGCTGTGATCTTCCTCATAACGAAAATATTGTCAATTATCTCTTTCTTCATTTTATTACTGATTGATTTTAAAATGATTTAACTGATAAATTATGTATGAGTAACTACTATTGGGAAAGGAGGTTTCTTCAGTTAATCAGTGAAATTTAATGGAATAGGGGTTTAAGCCAACTAATTAATTCATCAGAAAGAGTCTGGAATGTTGTGAATTACAAAGAAACATCCAAACATATTCCTGGATTTCTTGAGAGCTCAGGATAAGAATCAACAAAGGAATAAATGAAAGAATAAATGCATATAGTCATGCAACCAAGCTTCAAGTCTACATAATTTGCATAAGACACTCCTCATTGGTTGAGAAATAAATGTCTTGATACTACCTGCTATTATTATATTGTCCCAAATAAATTTCATCTATTTCCATTTGTCCCATCATTCCAGCTTGTCAAGATCTCTTTGAATCCTAATTCTCTTATCTAATAAATTAGCAATCCTTCCCAGTTTCACAGAACCCACAATTTTGATAAGCTTACCTCAAATGGCTTTGTTGAAGACAGTGATAAACTCTTGAATATCCCAGAGTCAATGACGTCTCTGGGAAACATCAAAAGAGAAGTTCCTCAGAGGAAGTGACTACTGTTAGGGTCCAAGTTATTCAACAAGTTCAAAGTCTATTTAACTGTGCAGTCATCTAAGCTGCATCCCTTCATGTCCACAAGAGTATATGAAGCATTGTTGAAATCCAAAAATGGTGTTTTTCTACATCATGCTTCTCATGTAAGAGAACAAAAAAGCTCTGAAAGGAGGCTTAGCTGACAAGTCTTAATCTTGGTGAAGTCATGCTGGCTTTTAGAGTTCAGTTGCTCCCATTCGAATTTCTCACAATCTCTTTAATAAGACCTTATAGTATTCATGGGGTGTAGCACCTCTGGTGTGAAGGCTTGCCAAACATTTTTCAGGACTGTTCATCAACTCTCACCTGTGTCTCCAAGAAGCTGTAGCATGCACAGCAACCACACCCCAGTAAAACTGTCTCAGCAAATGGGTTGAATGAGTTTGAGGATAACAAATTGGCCTCAAACCCATTGGTGAGTTAGAAAGATGTCTACCCCGAGCATGTGTAGACTTCCCCTGCAGAATGGGAAGATGAGAGCAATTTGTTCCAAAAGCCATGAAGGCAGCAAAAGCAAGTGCTATGTGATACTTAGATCTTGGTCATACATTGAAGACACCAAGATCATCCACTGCATCCTGGGCCATCACCAGTCATCTTGACTTTTGTCCTGCCATTGACTTTGATGACTGTAAGAGACAGTAAGGCTGATGACTTTGTGCAGCTCTGCCTCACTTAAATGAAATTCGTGTACAAATCAAGACAACACTCACTCTCCACTATTTTACTATTTAGCTGTTTTATTATTTTACTCTCTTAATATTTTTCCTACCTGAAGTCCCATTGCGACAGACAAGTGACAAAGCAACAGGTGTGAATACACTGGGAACTGTAGTCACAACCTCGCACGGAGGTGGACCAGGCTATAAGACTGTCTTCTCACTGGACTGAAGCAGCAGTGAGATTTGGCAGCCCACTGGGTAAATGAGCAGTTTTTTTAAGAACCATTCTGCTCACCTCCTGGCATGAGGAAGGGGCTAGAAAAGATCCCTTAAAAAGTATCTGCTTCACCCAACCCTGGCCTGCTTCCCATGGCAGTTGGGGACCCTGCCCTGTAATCAAAACACAAAAAATTATTCAAACATTTTTGCAAAGAAAAGTCCACTCATCATTGGTACGTGGAATGTGTATACATTCATGGACAACATGAAATCCAGTAGATGTGAAAGATTAACAACTCTTGTGAAAGAACTTGGGAAGTACCACAACCAAATAGCAACCCTGAGTGAAATGAGGCTGGCAAATAAAGGCCAGCTTGCTGAAGTCAGAGCTGGATACACGTTTTTCTGAAGAGGCCACTATGATGAGGAACACTGTGAGGCTGGCATAGTTTTCACATTCAGACCTAATCTAGCTTCCCAAAAGTGATAAACAACGGGCTCATAACAACACAATTGCCACATCCACACCACCATCATCAGAGAGTATGCTCCCACTGTGATGAACCCTGACAAGATCAAAGAAAAATGTTATGATGACTTGGAGACCCTCATCATCCATGTGCCAAAAAAGGACAAGCTTGTAGTTCTGGGTGACTTTAACACCAGAGTGGGCACAGACTATCAGACATGATAGGGAGTTTTTGAGGGGAATGGAGTCAAGAACAGCAATGGCAATGGTCAGCTACTACTGAAGGCTTGTGCATCTCACTATCTTGTCATCACCAATATGGTCTTCTGTTTAGTAAAACACAGCAAAACTTCACAGATGCACCCTTATAGCAAGCCTTTGCATCTAGTAGACTTTATTATAAGGAGAAGAGACCAGCAAGATGTGAGAGTCACAAAGGATGATGTGTCGTGCAGGGTGCTGGACTGATCATAGACTTATCCTCTCAAGCTAAACATTCACGTGCAACAAAAGTAGAGGCCCCAAGGCAAGACAACCATCAGAAGACTTAATGTCAACAAATGAGAGCACTTCTCTGTGCATGAACAGTCTATTGCTGACCTAAAGAAGAAAGCCAAGTCAGAACATAGTCAGCAACAGGAAAGCAGAAAAGAAGCAAGAAGCTTTCAGTGTACAGCATTGCATTTGCTCATCTGGGCCAGAACATTCAAAAACATCAGGAATGGCTTGACAAAAATGATGTAGAAATTAAATGACAAACAAGAATTCTAAAGGGTTTGCCAGCATGGCAGTTTATCCATCTCTAAGAGGCTAATGTTTAACTCTGTCAAAAGTAAAGTGCAAGTAAAGCTTAGGGTTTGCAGGATTCTTAGCTCAGTAAAAAGGCAGATGAGATTTAATTTTATGCTGACGGTAATAGTCCAAAGCACTTATACAATGACCTGAAGATGAAGACCTCTGGTGCATCTTGACTACTCAACACTAATGGAGCCACACTAATCAGTGATAAGGACACGATCCTCGAGAGATGGGCTGAACACTTTTATAGTGCTCTCAACCCACTGTCATCAACCAATGCTGAAATCATTGACCATATACCTCAGGTTGAAGTCATTGTTCAGCAATCTTACCAAAGGCCTTTAATGCTGTCATTTGTGAGGGCTTGTGGAGGATCGTGGTGAAATTTGATTGCCTGGAGAAGTTCATCAGTATTGTACGTCATTTTCATGATGCCATGCTTGCACAGGCTCTGGTTAAAAATGAGACTTTCATACTTTCTCAGTCACCAATGGTGTGAAGCAGGGCTGCGTGCTTGTTCCCATGCTTTTTAGCATATTTTTTTTTCCAACAATGTTATCAGGCACCTTCAAAGATGATGAAAATAAGATTGAAAAGGCTACAAGCCAATAGCTGATGCACAACTTTTTGTTCACAGATTATTGGGCACTCAATGTGGCCTCTAAGACTGAGATGCAACAAAGTATGGATAAGTTCTCTGCCACTTGTCTTAATTTTGGTCTGACAATCAACACCAAGAAAACAGAGATTCTCCACCAGGCAGCACTAGACCATCCATACGTGGAACCATTGGTTATGATAAATGGAGAAATTTTGAATGCTATGGATAAGATCACTTACCTTAGCAGTATACTTTCTAGGGATGTACACATAGGTGATGAGCTAGCTCAGTGTTTAGGAGGCTCCAAAAGAAAGTGTGGGAGAGAAGAGGTATTAGACTGTATACTAAACTGAAGATTTACAGAGCCCTTGTGGTGATGTCATTGTTATATGCCTGTGAAACTTGGACAGTCTACCAGCACCATGCCAGAAAATTGAATCACTTCTTTTTGAATTATCTTAGGAAGATTCTGAAGATTACCTGGCAAGATATCTTACTGAGGTCCTCTCTCACACTGAACTGCCAAGCATTTAAACTCTACTGCTGAGAGTGTAACTCCTTTGGGCTGGCCACATAGCTTGAATGCCAAACACATATTTACCTAAGAAACTGTTTTATGGAGAACTCTCACAAGGCAAGTGCTCACACAGAGTTCAGAAGAAGCTGTACAAGGACTTTCTCAAGAACTCTCTGAAGAATTTTAGCACAGATTGTGAGACATGGGAAACCCTGGCACAGGACTACCTTGCAGAATGTGCCCACATCAAAGAAAGCACTGCACTCCATGAGCAAAGCAGAATCACAGTAGCACAAAGGAAACCTGAAATGTGCATTCTAGAGAAATCTGTATCCAAAATGTTCAAAGGAATTATTTGGGCCCAACCTGTGGTAGAACATTTTGAGTTCATATTGGACTGATCAGACACAGTAGAACATACAGTAGAACACAGTGGAACACTTGACCCAACATTATGATGTCACTGGTTCTCTTTGAGTATAAAGGACAAACAACCTAATGTGATATTCGTGAAATATGACTGAATGAAAGGTTTTGTCAAAGCCTAACTTCACTCCATCACTTCAAAATAGCAGGAAATGCACCAAATAAAAGAACACCAAGCAACAAAGAGGTGATGCAAAATAATTCATCACCAGGAAAACCTAAATAATATGAAACCTAAATAAATTCTGTTTGCTTCGTAGAAAAGCCTTGAGACACTGGGTGGTTCAGGGGTGGGGAGAGAGAGAATCCTAAAGAGATTCAACACAAAGATACAATATTTTGGGGTACGAACCATACCCATATAAAACAGCCAACAGTAAATGTCATGCCTGTTCTCACTGCTCCATCAACCAGCCATTGCCCCATCTCTCACTCTCCTTGGGTCTCCTTCTTCCCTGAGACACAACAATATCAAAGAATATTACATAAATTTAGTTGATAAAGCATTGGCAAGGTTTGAGAGGACTGACTCCAATTTAAAATGAAGTTCTACTGCAGGTAAAGTGCTATCAAACAGAATCATATGCTACTGAGAAATCTTTCATGAAAGGAAGGGTCAATCAGTGTGGCAAACATCATTGTTGCCTTCTTTCTAAGAAATTGCCACAGCAACCACCACCCTGATCAGTCAACATCCATCAACCTCAAGACAAGACCCTCCACTGTTAAAAAGATTATGACTTGCTGAAAGCTCAGATGATGGTTAGCTTTTTGTAAGAAAAAAAATTTAAAGCATGTACAATTTTTTAGATATAATGCCATTATTGCACACTTAGCAGACAACAGTATAGTGTAAATATTACTTTTATAGATACTGGAAAACCAAAACATTCATGTAACTTGCTTTATTGTGATATTCACTTTATTCCTGTGGTCTGGAACTGAACCCATAATATCTACAAAGTATGCCCATAGAATGAAAGTAACAGAACCTCAGAATGGAGCAAATACTTCAACCTCATCCACCCCAGAAATAAGATATCAAAACCACCAGATCTTTTTTAACCCTTAACTTTCCCAGTCAAAGTAAGATTTGAGCAGTTTGAAATTCTTTTCTTATCCTGTCCACCTTGCTTATGTTTTTCTCCCACTTTCTTGGGCTCTCCCATTAAGTTGATGGGAATCGGTGGCAATTTAGATTTATCAAGGGTTAGGCAGGGTTAAAAAAAGATGACTCTGCTGTCCTTTTCTTTTTAACCTATCTAAACACCTGCAACCTCTTAAATTGTTTTCTTACTCTGAAAGTGTCTGTGACATGCAAACAATCATTATACAAAGCACAACTTTGCTCAAGCTCAGAATGAATATCCATTTTCACTGACAGAGAGACATTTTGAAAAAATGTGTCAAAATAAGGTAATAATTAAAAATAATTGGTATGGTCTTATAAATGTGGCTGTCACTGGTTTTGTTTCTGGACTTAAAATTTGGGAGAGTGCTGAAAGTTATTTGGTTTTATATTTAGCAGCATATCACTTAGAATATAGTTTCCATTTATTTTTGGTAATGTTATATTCCATTTGGTTTAGTCCACATAGGTTCCCCAAGTGGGCTATATCACCCTCGGGGGAGCTAGAATGACTTTGGAGGTGGGAGTAACCTCGGGTGCAGTGGGGGACCATTGAATGTTGAATAAAAATAAGGTTGTGGTGAAAGCATAAGGAAAGAAGAAAAGAAATTTTTGAAAAAACATTCATGCATATTTCATCTGCTGTGTAACGGAGTTAAAGTTGTTACATTATTTTCCAAATAAACACACAAGGGGTAGCTAGGTGGTGCAGTGGATAGAGCACTGGCCCTGAAATTAGGAGAACCTGAATTCAAATCTGGCCTCAGGCCAAACACTTGACACATACTAGCTGTGTGACCCTGGGCAAATCACTTAACTGCCTTAATAAAAAAAAAAAAGTAGGCAAGTCCAAATAAACACACAAAATGAAAGTTACAATCAATCATTGGTCAAATCTGCCTAGAGGTCTTAACAAGCAAATGTTGGCAGGCCAGCATGTTGTGTATTGTTGGGAAGTCCAGCACGTGTAGGCAGGAATATGTGTGTATAAGGACTTGTTTTATAATACATACTAAACAGCTACATTACACAGTACCGTATCATCAAAATTTCAATGCAGGGAAAAACCCAAAATTTGAAATAAATTATTAAATTTAAGATGCATCATTTTTAAAAATACATTTTATACTTTTGAAATGATGCAAATTAAAAAAAAAAAACATTAAAGGATTAAAGAAAGTAGACTTCCAGGGAGGCACTGAGAAATCTTTTTAAAAAGAGGGTGGTAGGCCAAATAAGTTTGGGAACCACTGGTTTATAATATACGCTGCTTGAGAATAGGTATTCTTTCATTCCTTGCGTTGGTGTCCCCAGAGACTAAAACTTGGCACATAGTGGGGCTTCATAAATACTTGATTGATGATTGATTGATTGATTGATTGATTTTCTCATAAATTCAGAGATTTGAAGTCAATATAAATTTTGTAGAACTGTCAATTAATTTGATTTTGGAAATTATTAAAAAATGCATTTCTTTCTTTGCGTAGAAGAAGGAAATGAGTTAAAATGGTAAAATGAAGAAGGAAATACAGTATAATGGGATGTGCGTAAGGTCTGGAATAGGTACACCAGTTCAAAGCCCCTGTGGTCTTGTCCAAGTGTCTAAGCATCAATTTCTATATCTAGTAGAATCTAGATGATCTCAAGGATTTTTTCTCACTTTATATTATCTGATCCCTTTAGTGGTGAACATTAATTAATTCTTTTTAATAATAGCTAACATTTTATATTACTTTTTATATATTAGACACTGTGCTGAGCATTTTGCATTTTTTTAATCTCATTTGATCTTCAGAACATCCCTGGGATGTAGGTGCTACTATTATCTCCATTTTACAGATTAGGAAAGTGAGTTAAGCACAGCTTAAGTGACTTCCCAGGGTCACACAGCTAGTAAATGCCTGAGGACAGATTTGAACTGAGGTCTTCCTGACTCTAGGTCCAATGCTCTATCCAATGTGCCACCTAATCAAGTTTGCACCATTTCATATCCATTCATGAGAGATCCTTCACATAAAACTAAATACAGCCAAAGGCACATCTTAGGGATTTTCTCTCCAGGACCTCCTCCCCACTGGCATTGATCTAGTTCTCCAAAATCATCTTGCATCATAGAAACTGGAAAAATTCTATTTCTCTGAGGTTGCTATGAAAAGGATTAGATTAGAATTGTCTTTTCTGTCTCTAATGATGCACCTAAGGGGTAGTGTGGTCTACTTACCATGGTTATACTTCACTCATTTTATTGCTGTCGATTCCATTATAAAGTTGTCATGTTGAAAGACTGTTCTCTCCTTTTCTATGATTGATGACACCACACCCTCTATGGCTCCATTTCTTTTTGTTCAAAAACAAATCAATTACCCCATTTTAAATATAAAGTGTAATTAATACCTACTCTGTTTGAAGATATGTTTGAAGATATCCATCCACCAGAATATTCTTTGAATGACTGTTATTATATTTCCTGTACATGTGAAGTAGCAGTATCATTGACCATCTTAGAGCGTAAGCTACTAAAGAGCAAGGATATATCTACAGAGGTAATTGTAAAGTCAATGAAGTCAAGTAAATAAGCACTTGCTAATTATCTACTATGTGTAAGGATTATGCTAAGAGCTGCAAATACAAAGAAAGGCAAAAAACAGTCACTGCCCTCAAGGATCTCAAAATCTATTGAGGGAGACAAAAAGCAAATAACTCTGTACAATCAAGACACATACAGGGACACATACAGGCTGGAGATCATCTGAGAGGTAAGGCATTGACATTGAGAAAGACCAGGAAAGATCACTTGGAGATTGTGGGATTTTATCTGAAACTTGTAGGAACCTAGGAAAGCCAGTAAAGGTCAGGAGGGAGAGAATTCAGACCATGAGCAACAGCTAGTGAAACTATATGGAATTGGGAGATGGAGTCAGGATAAATTTGAGGAAGTGTAGACAGGTGATTTGAAGACAGATGGGATTTTTTATTATTAATATTAATTTGACTTTTACATTTAAAACAATATCTATAGAATCACAGAAACATAGAATTGGAAGGAACCTCAAAAACCACTCCATCCAAAACATGCTTGACCAAGAATACTCTTTACAACATCCCTGATATAAGGTCATCAAGTTTTTGCTTGAAATCTCCTATGAGCTGGAAACCACTACCTCCTAAGGCAGCCCATTCTATTTTTCAGTAGTTTTTCTATTGTTAGGAAGATTTTTTGGACATCAAGCTTAAATCTGTTTTTCTTCAACTCTGTCCATTGCTATTAGGTCTCCCCTTTGGGGACAAGCAGAAATCTAATCCCATGTTGCCATTATATAAAAATGCGGCAGCTCTTCAAATGCTTGAATAATGCCCACCTAAGTCTTTTCTTCTTCAGGTTAAATATACCCAATACATTCAACTGATCCTTGTATGATATGATCTCAGGGTACTTCATTTTCCTGGTTTTCCTCCTCTGGACACACTCTGCTTTATCAATGTCACTCCTAAAATGGCATTCAGAACTGAACATAATCCTTGAGATGCTTGTCCAGGACACTACACATTCCTTAACATGCCCTAAGGTTAGATTGTTTTTGCTTGCCATATCACACTATTGACATATATTGATGTTTAATTCCACTAAAACCCACAGATCTTTTCCAGTAGACTGTTATCTTGTCATGCCTTCCCAGACTTTTTTTTAATTGGATATATGTATTCCTATTAAATTTCTTAATTTTAGCTTCTACCTTATGCTCTAATCTGCCAAGAGCTGTTTGGATATTGATTCTTTTCTGAAAGGATGAATAATTTAAGATGAAATAATCAAGAAAAATCACTATATTTTTAAGCACCAGGGGACGTTGACCATATTCCTCATCCAATTCAACAACAACAACAGACAGTAGGCAATCCATTGTTCTCTCTGGTGGTTATGAGTTCAATCTAACAACAGAAGATGCCCAGGAGTAACCACCAAACTCTCAATAGTTAAAGAGTTAGCTCCCTCTATTCCCAATCTCTGCGTAACTTGTGGGTAATGGTGTAGATCTCATTGGTTGAGAGGTGCAATTTATCTTGGATTATCCACCCATGGGGGGAAACCCCACTTTCCTCCCTTTTGGTTGTATTTCAATAGAATTTAATCACATGAGTATGTTAGCATAATGAGACCAAATACATTAATATGGCTTACTATATACTATTCATTAATCATGATCATAGAAGCAAGAATAAAATTAATCTAATAACCAACATGTGAATGAGGGACCCACAATTCATCCTAGATTGAGGACAAGCAAAACTAGTAAATAGACTTGCCCTAAATCCAAGAGTTCCCAGATACTTCCTCATCATCCTCTCAGGTAAGGTGCTGCTAAAATCACAGAATGTGAAAGTTTTCAAGGACCTCATTGACCATTTAGTCTGTACCACATATTAAAAGAACCCCATTATGTTATAATGTGTTGGGATTCTTTTTCCTGCCATCAAGCCTAAATTTGCTTCTTTGCAGTTTCTACCCATTCCTCTTGGTTCTACCCTCTGGGGCCAAACAGAGCAAATTCAAACACTCTTCCCAATAAGAGCCCTTTAAGCACATGAAGATAGTTATCATACCCTCCCATCCACCCCAAATCTTCTACCCTCCATACCAAACATCTTTAGTTCCCACAATCTACTCTCATATGATATGTATTCAAAATCCTTCAACATTCTGGTTCCCATCTTCTGGCTATTCTCAAACTGAGCTGTGTACTGATAAAACTGTACTTCACTAAAACCCTAAATCTTTATCAGAATGACTACTACCTAACCATTCCATCTCTACTTCATAGTTATAAAGTTAATTTTTTGTGCCATAGTGAAAAATATATGCTTATCCCTAGGGAATTTCATATTATTAGATTCAGCTTAATGTTCTAGCTTGTCAAGATCTTTTGGGATCTGATTCTGTAACCTAGTGTATGTTCTCCATCCCAGCTTGCTGTCATACATGAAACTGATGAACCTAACAGCTATGCTTATATCTAACCCATTATTTAATAGGTCAAACATATATCTAGGGTACTTCATTGGAGGCTTCCCACTATATTGGCATTGAACGATTTTTTTAAAATTCTCTGAATATGAATATCCAATCAGCTCTAAATCCATATGAGTTTACTATTGTCTAATCATATATCTTCATTTTCTCCACAATAACAATATTGGATACTCCTCAGTAACTAAAATCTAGCACATCCACAGCATTCACCTCATCTACTAGTTTAGTAATGCTACCCAAAAATGAAATGAGGCAAATCTGGCATGACCGTGTTTAATGTAGCCATGTTGGATTTTGTAATTACCACTTTCCCTAACTATATGTCTACCTATGATCTCTTTTAATTACCTGTTAGAAAATTTACGCAGGAATTCAGGTCAAGCTCATTGACCTATAGTTTGCAGGTGCTGTTGTCTTCTCTTTTAGGGAAAAAAAAAGCCTGTATACAAATTAGCAAGTATCCCCCAAGATTGTTCCACTTACATCCAGAATTCCTAAACTCTGGGCCATCTTTATTACTTTTCATTGTTTACTGCTTTGTCACTAGGAGAGCCTCCAATTCTGTATGCTGATTAGAATCCCGGCATCAGTCAGACTGTATAGGACTCATTGTCCACTGTTTTTGCCTCATCCATAGTGTGGAAATAGAATTCAGTTCAAGTGGCAGGCCAATGAATGAAGAATGAGTTCTTCTACATCTGCCACCATATCACTTAATCCTTGAATAAAAAGTTGGTACTCCACAGGGCCTACATAAATGCCTTTGATCTGAAACCAATCCTCTATTCTTTGATTTCTTTTCTATCTTTCCTTGGTAGCTAAAGCTTGGTGGTTCTACCCATACTCAGAAGCTTCCTGGGTAGGAGTGGCTCTGAGGGAGAAGGAAAAGGCTTATTTCAACTAGCTCCTTGGCTCTACTTTGAAAAGAATAAAAAGGGAATTATCCATTCAACAAACAATATAACTCATATACATATACTCATATAAACACTATGTGCGTGACTGCACTGGATACTAGGGATGCCCAAATAAAAATTACTTAGTCACTGTCCTCAAAGAGGTTATATTCTACTGGAGAAGGTAGAATCTGAAATGTACACAAAAAAAGAAAAATAGGAGGAAGTGAAACAGGTAAGGGAAAAGCACAAAGTGTTCTAACAAAACTTGAGGAGGGTCCAAACATTTTAATTTAGAGACATCAAGTATGTCTCTGATCCCTCTCGGTTGAAAGTTTTTCTTCTTCAGATATATTCTTATGAGTAGAAAAGTTTTATAACACTTAGCAAACTTTTCTTATATATGATATTTAATTCTTTATGTTTTGTTCTGCTTGTTATCCTTGATAAATAGAATTAATCATACACCATCCTTAATATGATTCTGATGCTCTTTGATTGCCCAATTTTTTTCAACAATATAATAAACCTAATTCACGTCAATACCAATTCAGTATGACATTAGGAAGTCTGATTTTACAGTGTTTCCTTCAATGAAGGTAATCCACAAAAGGAAAATGCATTAATAAGCATTAGGTAGTTTGGGCAGACATCAATTATATTTTGTCATTCACTACTTAAATGCAATTTGAAAGAATTGTTACTAGTTTTGTTCAAATGATACACTAGTGCAATTAAAAAGAGAAATTTGTCTTTCAGCTGTGCCTTCGCTATCACTGCTAATGCACTGGATCGTTAACTTCAATAGCCCAAATGGGTTCTCACCAACCCATTCAACTTAATTAGTGTACAAGATAATACTTAAGAGCACACTCTGCACTGTAGCTAATAATAGATAATAGCTCTTACAATAAAGAATACATAGAGAAAAAACTACATGGCACTTTTGAAAAACATAACAGACAAAGCCTACCAACCCAAATGAGGAACTTCATCTTCTTTATAAGAATTAAGGACAGTCTTGGATCTGAATAAGTCATTGTCAACCAGTCTTTTGAATGTTATAAATAGCAATGCTATCTTTTTTTTTCAGATCCAAAAGGTAAATCCTTATTTTGCGTGTGCCACCACTTCTTTTCAAAAACTAAATACAAATTGGCGTTACTCAGTTTGGTTGTCCATTCCAGTCCCTTCTGCTCAAGAAACATCACTTTATGCTTTATGGTGGGTACAAAAACAAGAGTTCATGTTCTCAAGGAGTTAATGCCCTTGCTGGGGAATACAACACATAGATAGATACAAATTAAAAGATACACTGAGGCAGGAGAGAGAACTATCTGCTCTGGGGACCAGGAAAGATTTTGTAAAGAAGGTAATCTTTGAAGGTAATGAACTGAATCTTGAAGGAAACATAGATGATAATGATGATAAACAAAGCAGGTATGATAATGACATGATCAACAGTTAGGGCAAAGGTCGAGAGGTGGGAAATAGAATGTCAAGTTCTAAGCACACCAAGTGAACTAGTTTGGCTGGAACGCAGAGAGTAGGAAGAGAAGTAACATGCAATGTCAGGAGGAGGTTGCTGGAACTGAGCTGCAAAGAGCTTGCTGCACTAAGTGTTTGCATTTCTCACCAAATTCTTACCAGGAGGCAACCACAAAAGGTTTTTTCAAGGAAGGGACATGAGTAGCTCATTCATAGACTCTCCTAAGGGGATATTTAAACCCCTAAAAAGCAAGACAATACACATTTTCTGAATGAAATATGGGATGATTTCTCTTATAATTTTAACTCACTGTATCAACTGCATCCTGATGTATTTGAATCAATACTGAATTACTTCTATGATATGAAAGGTAAGGCATTTTGTAAAAAGGTTTATATGCCGGGTTATGGTTAAGGAACAATATTTAGACCATCACTATTATCTATATCTCTCTTCATCTCAACAAAGCCCTGTGCTAGTGACTATAAAATAGAATTTACCCTGGTTTCTGAAGGTTTTGCCAGTGGAACTTTGGAAGTTTCTACCATGAAAAAGGCTAAAGGAAGGGGACAAGAAAGTGAAGTGTAAAGAGCAGGGTAAAGTTGACCTTATTCACTGAAGGGATGAGATGTAAAAGAGAAAAAAGTATAGCTGGTGCAGGGGTAATAGACAGTGAAAAAACTGAGTAGTGAAGGCATTGGAAAGCACAACGAGGATGAATAACAGGTTGGGGGTAGCAAGACAGAGGGAGAAGTGAGATGACAATACATTGTGATCAGATAAAAGAGTTTCTGAGTTCACAAACATGCAAGTGTATGTAGCCATCTCTGTATAGGAGAAGTAGTGTGAAGAAAAGAGTAAATTAAAGAACTGGGAGATTAATATGTTTCAGGAAGTATCAATATGTTTCTTGAAGTCCCTTTTGAGGGCATGAGAGAAGAAGAGAGAAATACTATGAGCAAGGCACTGAACTCATTGAGGAAGAAAGGATAATATTCTGGAAGTCTGTAGACAAAAGCCATCAGAATCTTGATTGGGTCATAAATATGGATTGAATGAACCCCAAAGAAGAAGAGATTACTAAGTGACAGTGGTAAGGAAAGAGAACGGTTGTGGCAATGAAGAGCAAGGATTCAATTTCATTACTTTAACCAGTAAGCTGGGGTGGGGGAGGTAAAAGGGGGCATATAAGTGATAGTACAACCAGTGCTGGAAAGGGTGGCCAGGGAACCAGTGTAATCCAGGGAAAGAAGTTGGAGGGAGCAAGAAAGGAAAAATTTTAAGATGAAAGCTAGTTTGTTGTCTATGGAACAAATATTCCAGAAAACACAGTGGAAGGATTAAGTAGCTCTAGAGTGGGATATTGGTGCCATTGGGCTGAGACAAGAGAGTAAGTGTGAGAAGGGTGTGGAGAGGGGGAAGTTATGGATAACTTTAAACTTTAAACTTTAAACAATGGCAGCCTGGGGTGCAGAATCCCTGGGAAGGGGAGAGAATAATGGTGTGGGAGTATATTAACCATTGAGGAATGAATTCAGATAGGTTATTCTTATTAATAGGTACTCAATAGGGGCTAGAGTTTTTCCAGGCTGTCAGGCAGCATCCCCTGAAAAGGAAATGAGGGGGAGAGGTAAGAAAATAGTAACTAGGAGGAGACAAGGCAACTGCTCTGTTGTTGTAGATGGCCAGGAAAAATGCCTGCAATGTTATAGAATGTCTGCTCAGGGAGTCCAGGAAGCCCTCCCAAATAGGAGCAGTCAAAGCAACTTCTATGGACTTGTAGGTGACTGGAGAAAATGCTTGATGTGTAATGGTATAAAGTAGCATGGTGACCAATAATCACAAAGAACTCCACTAATGGAGGAAGAACTGCTAGATAAAAATGCTGGGAAAACTAGAAAAGTCTGACAAAAATTAGCTTAAGATGAACCTGTCATGTTGTATACCAAAATAAGCTCCAAATGAGCTTAATAACTTATATATAAAAAGTCACATAATAAACAAATAAAAGAAGCAAGGAAAAGAATATCTTTTGCAACTATAAACAGAAAAGGAGTTCATGATTGGGCAAAGAATAGAGATTATAGAAGATAATGTGGATAATTTTAGTAGTGTATAATTTAAGACTTTGGCATATACCAAACCAATACAGTTAAAATTATTAGCAAAGTAGTTAACTGGGAGAAAAATCATTGTATCATTTCTGTGATAATTATCTGATACCCAAGACATAAAAGGAACTGATTTGAATATAAATATGCATGTATGTGTGTATATGTGTGTATATATATATATATATGTATATGTATATATATATGTATACATATACATATATATACATATACATATATATATATATGTATATGTATATATATATATGTATATATATATATATACATATGTATGTATGTAAACAAGAGCCATTAACTAATAAATAAATGGTCAAGAGATATACAGGAAATTCCTAAAGAAAGAAATAGAAGCAAACAACAACTACATGAAAAAATGTTCCAAATCACTAATAATTATCAAAATGTAAATTAAGAAAACTTTGAGATTACACCTCACAGCCATCAGATTGGCAAACATGATAAAGAGGAAAAAATTATTAAAGGGGCAGTGAAAAAATGCGTTGTTGGTGGAGCTGTGAATTGGTGAAGCCATTCTGGAAGGCAATTTGGAATCGTACCCTTAATCAGTAAATTGAATTGGGTTTCATCTGCTGAAGGTTGGGCATTTGTCTATCTCAGGATATGCTAATATTACCCTATTAGGAGCTTTCCAAAAGAATTATCTAACAGGTGTTGACAAATAACTGCCCAGTGGTCATATCCAGTCCCTATGGCCCTAAGAGCTAAAAATGTATTTATTTTGAAATTTTAAATACAACAAAATTTACTTTAAAATGTAAAAGCATTCTTATCTCAAGATATGAACAAAAATAGACTACAAGCTGGATTTGCCTCAAAGACAATAGTTGCCAACCCCTGATCTAACTCATAAACATTTTGTGTTATATATGTCACCAAACAAGAACATGGGCTATAATAACGATTTAACATTTACATAGCACTTCAAGGCATGGGATGTGCTTCACATACATCATTAATTAATTATTCATAGCTAGCATTCATGTAGCACTTTAAGGTAACTTTACCTATGTTATCTTGATTCTCAAAAAAACCCAGGGACGTAGGTGTTATTATCTCTGTTTTAGAGATAAGGAAACTGAGGCTGGGAGAGCCAAGGCTCACAGAGCTAGTAAGTTATCTGAGGCAGAATTTGAACATAGGTCTTCCTAGCTCCGGGACCAATGTTCTATCCACTGTGCCACCTAGCTGCTTTGCTTCACAAAACCCCTGCTAGGAAGGACAAGTAGAAGAGGGTGTCAAGGATAGTGAGTAAGTAATAAGTAGAAGATGAAAAGTGACCTTCTTGAGGATGTTATCAAAATTCTCAGTAAGGTAAGGGTTAGACTATTTGGATTCCAAGGTCTTTTATCTCTTCTAATTCATTAACTCTGAGCTTCTAGCTTGGCGAGATTTTTGGATCCAGACTCTTATCATCCAAGTTAGTTAACTCTCCAAGCTTTCTATCATTTGTGAATATGACAAACATATCATCTATTTTTTCATCCAAGTCTTCACAAAAATGTTTAAGTAGCATGACTCTAAGGATTGATCTCTTGGATACTATTCTAACTAGACATCTCCAAATTAATAATTGTTCTTTGGGTATGGTCATTCAGCCAGGTTTTTTTTTTCCAATTTATCAGTAGACATATGCCTCCATCTTTTCTGCAGTGGGCCATATCCAATGTTCTATCCTTAGCATCTTCTATGTCTAACTTGAATCCCTCTTTCTACACTAGAATTTAGCTTTATCCTCACATAGCATCTCCTATTCTGGTATTTTTCTGGGTCTGGGCATTGATTAGTACAATTACGTGATATTTAGACAGACATATGTTCTCATATTTATGACCACTTCATTCAGCAGAAGGCAAGAAAACACAAGATTACATAAAGTATTAAATACAACTGCCCCAGAACTCCAGGTTTTCCTTGGCCTCATTGCCTAGTCTCTCCCCGACATGAATTTTCTCCTTATCTGATCAATTATATGCCAGCTCTGTTTCCTCCCTCTCATTTCCTAAATGCATTGAATTCTTACAGGGCCAGGCAAGGTGAAATAATGGTATAATCACCTCATATCTCACCCAATTGTTCCTAGTAGCATCGGCAGGACAGATGTGTTCTTTGGGAGACTCCAATACATTCAGTTCTGCTGTAACATATATTTTGAAATGTAAATGTGCTCTAACATGACTGATAAGTTAGAGAATGCTTTGAGTAGAATGCAAATTTTAATTTTGATTTGGTGAGATTCTAGAAAAACAGTGAAAGAACAGAGAAAACTGCACAACTTCACAATAACTCAAAGCTGCAACTCTCTTTTAATTTTAGTATTTTATTTTTCCCCAGTCACATATAAAAATAATGTTTAACATTCATTTTTAAAACTTTGAGTTCCAAATTCTCTTCCTTCTTCCTTACCTCACCCCCTACTGAGAAGTTCAATATAGGTCATACATGTGTAGTCACGCAAAACACTTCCATAATGGTCATGTTGTGAAAGAAAACATAGACCAAAATTAAAAAAAAAACCTCAAGAAAAATAAAGTTAAAAAAAAAAGTATGCTTCAAACTGCATTCAGACATCATCAGTTCTTTGTCAGGGGATGGATAGCATTTTTCATCATAAGTCCTTCAGAGTTGTCTTGAATCATTGTATTGCTGAGAATAGCTAAGTCATTCACAGCTGATCATCTTACAAAATTGCTGTTGCTTTGTATTAGCCCATGCAAGCCTTTCCAGGTTTTTTCTGAGAGTATCCTGCTCATCATTTCCTATAGTACAATGGTATTACATCATAATCAGATACCACAATTTCTTTAGCCATTACCCAACTGGTGGTCATCCCCTCAATTTCTAATGGTTTTGCCCTCAGAGAAGAATTGCTATAAATATTTTTGTACTTATAGGTCCTTTGCCTTTTTTTTTTCATCTCTTTCATGATACAGACCTGGTAGCAGTATTGTTAGGTCAAAGGGTATGTATGGTTTTATAGCCTTTTAGGTATAGCTCCAAATTGCTCTACAAAATGGTTGAATCAGTTTACAACTCCAGCAGCAATACATTAATGTCTCATTTTTCCCACATGTCTTCCATCATTTGTCATTTACCTTTGTTGTCCTATTAGCCAATCTAATAGGTATGAGGTAGTACTTCAGAATCATTATAATTTGTATTTCTCTAATCGATAGTTAGAGTATTTTTTTCACATGGCTATAGATAGCTTCATCAGAAAACTGATCATATCTTTTGATCATTTATTAATTGGGTAATGGCTCTCATTTTTGTAAATTTAACTCAGTTCTCTATATGTTTGAGAAATGAGGACTTTATCAGAGAAACTTGCTTGAAAATTTTTTTTCACATTTACTATTGCTACTATCGCTATCCTTCCATCCTATTATCCCCACCCCCATTTATTTTATTTTCTCTCCCTCTTTTCACCCTGTCTCCCTTCAAAAGTGTTTTGCTTCTGACTACCTTCTCCCCCAATCTGCCCTCCCTTATATCACCCCCACATTCTTATGTTCCCTTGCCCCCTATTTTCCTGTAGGGTAAAATAGATTACTGTACCCAACTGAGTGTATATGTTATTTCCTCTTTGAGCCAATTCTGATGAGAGTAATGTCCACTCATTCTCCCTCACCTCCTCCCTCTTCCCCTCCACTGTAAAAGCTTTTCCTTGCCTCTTCTATGTGAGATAATTTACCCCATTCTACCTCTCCCTTTTTCTTTCTACCAGTACATTACTCTCACCCCTCAATTTTATTTTCAGATATCTCTTCATTTTCAACTCACACCTATGCCCTCTGTCTATATATACTACTTCTAACTACCCTAATAAGAAGAAAGGTCTTATGAGTTACAAATGCCATCTTCCCATGTAGGAATGTAAACAATTTAACTTTAATAAGTCCCTTATGATTCCTCTTTCTTGTTTACCTTTTTATGCTTCTTTTGAGTCTTGTATTTGAAAGCCAAATTTTCTATCCAGCTCTGGTCTTTTCTCAAAAATACTTGAAATTCCTCTATGTCATTTAATGCTCATTTTTCCCCCCGTGGATTATACTCAGTTTTGCTGGGTAGGTGATTCTTGGCTATAACTCTAGCTTCTTTGCCCTCCAGAATATCATATTCCAAACCCTCTGATGCTTTAATGTAGAAGTTGCTAAATCTTGTGTTATCCTGACTGGGCTCCACCATATTTAAATTATTTCTTTCTGGCTGCTTACAATATTTTCTCCTTTACCTGGGAACTCTGGAATTTGGCTATAATATTCTGGCAATTTTCATTTTGAGATCTCTTTCAGGAGGCAATTGATGGATTCTTTCAATTTCTATTTGCCTTCTGGTTAGAAATAAAAATAGAATATCAGAGAACTTTTACTTGATAATTTCTTGAAAGATGATGGCTAGGCTCTTTTTTTTTTTTATCATGGCTTTCAGGTAGTCCAATAATTTTTAAATTATCTCTCCTGGATCTATTTTCCATGTCAGTTGTTTTCTTTCCAATGAAATATTTCACATTATCTTCTATTTTTTTTTCTTTCTTTTGGTTTTGTTTTGTTGTTTCCTGATTTCTCATAGTCATTAGCTTCCATTTGCTCCATTCTAATTTTTAAGGATTTATTTTCTTCAGTGAACTTTTGGACCTCCTTTTCCACTTGACCAATTCTGCTTTTTAAGTCATTCTTCTCCTCACTGGCTTACCATTTGTCCTAGTCTGTTTTTTAAGGTGTTATTTTCTTCAGTATTTTTTTTGTGTGTGCCTCCTTTGCCAAGTTGTTGATTCATTTTTCATTAATTTCTTGCATCACTTTCATTTCTGTTCCCAATTTTTCCTCTACTTCTCTTACTTCATTTTCAAGATCCTTTTTAAGCTCTTCCATGGCCTGAGATCAATTCATATTTTCTTGGAGGCTTTGGATATAGGAGCTTTGACTTTGTTGTCTTCTGAGTGTGTGTTTTGATCTTCCCTGTCACCACAGTAACTTTCTATAATCACAGTTTTTTCTATTGTTTGCTCATTTTCCTAGCCAATTAGTTGACTTTTTACTCTTTGTTAAGGTGGGGTTCTGCTTCCAGGGTGGGTTCTGTGAAGCTATTTTCAGGGACCTGTAAGTTTTCAGTTCTTCCAAGATGGTGTGCTCTAAGGAGAGGTGTTTACTCCTCTCCTGGCCTATGCTCTGGTCTGTGAGCAACCACAAACCTTTTTTGCCCTGGAACTATGAGGAATGCCCCCTGCACTGTGGCCACACGTTCAGCTGTGCTAGTGCTCCTTCTTGCCCTGGGACTGTCACCCAAGACTGTGACCCAGATCCAAGTGTGGGCAAAGCAAAAGAGTCCTTCCTCATTGCTAGCAAAAAGAACCCTGTAATCTCCTTCTGATCAGCTATTTGATCCCGTTACCATCTGTGTACTGAAAGCTTCAGAAATAGCCACTGCTGCTGCTGCTACTGATTCAGTGGTCCCCAAAGCCTGCTCCTGGTTTGCTGGGGCATGGTCTGTGCTGGTGCAGCCTGAGCTGGACTGTGCTCCTTTCTCACCTTGGTGCAATAGACCTTTCTTGCTAACCTTCTAAGTTGTTTTGGGCTGGCAATTTGTTTCACTCTGTCTTTTTAATGGGTTATACTGCTCTAGAATTTGTTTCAAGTCACTTTTTAAAGATATTTGGAGGGATTTGAGGAAGAGCTCAGGTGAGTACCAACTTTTACTCCACCATCTTGGCTCTGGCCACCCCCACCCCCAAAGCTGCAACTCTTTTGACGCCCCACTTCCACAAGCAAATTTCAGGTCTTTGCCAAGGTAAAGTGCCTTATTTTTTGTCATTTCTGATGCTGTAGGAGCTGTGCGGGGAGGACAGATGGTTTACCCCAACTCCAACCGCTTCTCCATTGACGTCTGAGCCCAACTTGCTCAAGGCTTCCTTATTGTAGTATTTACATATTTCTTAACTATTTGATATGTGTAAAACTGTGCTAACATTTTTATCAGATTCCTCCCTTTTTTCATTTGTCACTGACAAGTTTTTGAGTGTTATGCTCCTAACCCCATTTTCCCCATAAGCTCTGTGGTTTTTGTTGTATAATTTTACATAGCAGCGTGTTTTGAGAGGTTATAATATGCTGTGTTATAGTAGAACTGAATGTACATGCAGGACATATTATGAGGATCAACTGTGATAACATATGCAAAGTGCTTTACAAAGCTTAAAGGGCTATCTAAATGCTAGCTATTAATATTTATATTAATAATAATTGTTGCTGTTGCTTGTTTCAACCTCTGCATCCTGATGCCCTTCCTTCTGGTGCTTAGCGGGACCTAAGGAACTTAATCAACCCCTGAATGACAACACAGAGAAAACAAAGCATTATCTATTGATGGTCCACTTACATGAATATGTACATACAAATACCCTCCATCTTCTAGAAACGTCATCGATTTGTACATATTCATGGGACCTTTCCAAAGAGCTTCCTCAGGAAGTAGTCTACTAAAAGAGGATGTAAGGTGAGGTTCTGTTAAGCCTGCAGAATCAGGGGCTGTGCATTCATTTTGTAACAACTACAGCCTGGATGGAAAGATAAGGCATTAGGTGCTGGCCTTGTGTGCATTCTTTATTGGTAAGTAGATAAAATGCAATTTTTAGCCCTGTGAGTTTTAAGCTGATAAAAAGTACCCCAGTTTCTTTTTAAAAGCCATACATGTTTCATAGGCTGTTGCAAAATTAAGCAGCTCTTGAACTGAGACAGCAGAAAAGGCCAAGGTTAAAAAAGGTAAACCATTCTACTGAAGCCTTTTCTATCCTTAGTCATAGTATTTTAACTTTAGACACACCAACTCTGTGGGTCTCTTGGTGTTATTCCAGACTATAATAAAGATAAATCCCTTAAATAAGTGAGAGTTTTTAGGTGACCTTACCACGGTATACCACTGACTTTGCAGGTATTTTGGCTGCATTACATAATTGGCAGGAAAACAGATTATAAATGCAGGCCGTTACTACTGTAAGGAAAATCCATGGGAAAGGCTGTTAACTCTGAGACAAATGGCTGAAGGAGTCCACTTCATCCCTGAGGTCTTTATGTTCCGTTTGCTAGTCAAAACTTTAACATGAGCAGTAAATCAAAAACCTTACTTTCCAGGGACCTCTTTCCTCAGTCTTTTAAACAGTGTCTTAAGATGCCTTTTTCACTGTGTGCATTAAAAAATAGAAAAAATGCTCCTATGAAAAGTTTAGTCTTTTTCCAAAGGAGTTGCTTGATTACAGCAATAGGGCCAATGTATGTGCATTAATGAAGATAACGCAACACACATGAATGGCACATAGCTATCCACATATTCAAAAAAGAGTTCTTTAAAAAAATTCAAACTTCTGTTTATGCTGTTTTTTAAGCCAACATATTTGAATACATACTGTCTAAAATAGGCTCATCTCAAGAGATTCAGAGGCGCATTTCCAGATGGATACAAAATTAATCAATTTTTCTAATTTTAGCAAAAGAGAAAGGAAAATCTCCTATAGACAGGTTTTCTGAGGCATTCCCAGGTTCCTGCTCCAATAAAATTGACGAGGAATTTATTAGGTAGCTGAAAAAGATTCACAAATTAAAACACTTACATAACCTCAAATTCATCATGAGTATAAATATAATGGAGACACAAGTCCCAAAGGGGCCCAAGCTCATGGACTTTTCTTTGGTAGCATCTTGGATGGCTTATTACCTTCAGCCCATCTATTAACTCAGTGTGCTCTCCAAGTTTTGGCCGTGAATTCTATCTTCCTTTCCTTCTATACTCACTCCCTGAAAGCTCATCACTTTGTATAATTGCCACTATCAATTATGAATGTATGGCTTCCAGATAGTAAATACAAGCTCTGAAATAACTGATTCTGTATAGCCTAAGTAATTTAAATCCAAAAATTACCTTAGATATTATCTACTCCAACCTCCTTATTTAAGAGAGGATACAGCATTGCACTTGGAGACTGGAAGACTTGGCTTTGAATACTGCCTTTGATTCTAGCTGCTATGACCCTGAGCAGGTCTCTTGCTTTTGTTGACCCGCAGTATCTTCACTTGTAAAATGGGGGTGAAACAGCAGCTACCTAACAAGGCTATACAAAAAAGTGAATCAAATACATACACACATACACACATACATGTATGTATGTAGGCATATACGTGCATACATATGTATGTATGTATATAGGCATATGTGTATGTATGTATATGCACTTTACAAAACTTTAAGCATTACATAAATGCATGCTAGTATTATTTTACATTTGAGGAATCTAAGGTACAGGACCAAGAGAAAGTCACTTACCTAAAGACATAAAAGAACAAGGAGTTAGAAAATATGAGTTGAGAAAATAAAAATCCTTCTCAGCCCTAAACTGATGATCTTATGATAGTGACAGAGCTGAGATTCAAAACCACAGTTTTCTGATGCTGAATCTGGCACCCTTCCCACTATATAATACTCGGGTTTGTCAATTCATGGGATGTCATATTAATCTACCTCAACACCACTAAGAACTGATCCACCCATAATGGGAGTTGTGTCATGAGTTTAATAGTCAAGAGATTTGTATTCTTATCCCACCTTCCCTACTGACTGTTACCCTGTGAGAAATACTTCCTTCCTTTAGGTCTCAATCAATCGATAACCTTTATTAAGCACTTACTATGGTGCCAGGGACTGTGCTAAGAGCTGAGGATACAAAAGGAGGCAAAAGACAGTGCCTGCCCTCAAGGAGCTCACAATCTAATTACGATATTCATTTACGCAAAATCAAAGGGTTAAACTAGGCATTCTCCTTTCTAGCGTAGACAGTTTATGAGTCTATGTCTAAATTACAGCTCATTCATTAGTACTTAGTACCTCCCAATAGTAATATCCCCATTTTAAATATGAGGGTCAATCATTTAACATATAGGTAGTATAGTGGATAAAGTGTTAGGCCTGTAGTCAGGAAGACCTAAGTTGAAGCCCAACCTCAGGCACTTACTGGCTGTGTGAACTTGAGCAAATCACTTAACCCATTTGCCTCAGTTTTCTCATCTGTAAAAGGGGGATGATAATAGTATCTCCTTCCCAGGGTTTTAGTGAGGACCAAATGAGATATCCATAAAGCAGTTGACACTGTGCCTGACACATAGTAAGTGCTACATAAATATTAGTCGTTGTTGTTGTTGTTGTTGTCATTGTTGTCACAGTCATTGTTGCTGTTGTTATATCAAGAAACAGAAAGGTACCCATTCTTTTGTGGCCTCTCAGGTAACATGAGCTCTGAGGAAGTATTTATCCTTATGACAATATTCCCTAGTTGTCCTTTCATTTCTTTTAGCATTCCTAGGTTCTCAAAGTTTTAATGCCCCGTGTCCCAGTCCTCAAAATTATATATCTTATTATTCAGTACTCCATGGAAATGAATAATACCAGTTTTCTATACTACTCATATTCAAATTTATTTCCTATGCCTCATGTAATCCATTTATTTCCATTTATTCCTCAGTAATGTTTCATCCCCATTTCCATAGCCATTGTCCTTATTATCTTGTACCTGCATCACTTCAATAATCTCTTCAAATCTTCCTTTTATAAGCTTCTGGAAAGCCACGTGCACTACGTAAAAGCAAGAATCATTGTCGTCAAGCATCATCTTAATCTTTTTCTCCCTACCACCACTACCCCATCAAAGTGCAAAAGAATATTCCGATTGCTTTCCATATCAAATGAAAAGCTTGGAATAATGTGCTCACTAAAAATAATCACCAACATCGTTTTGCTGTACTATTGGGAATTTTCATATTAATACTACTTGAGTTAAGTAATTGAAATCAATAAGTTAATTAACAAGGATTCATTAAATGTTTACTATGTACCCGGCATGAAATATTCTCTCTTCACAAGGAATGTTTCAGGAAAGACAATATGTACATATATAATTTTATACAGAATAAATGCAAATTAAATACAAGGCAATTATGGGAGACAAGGCAATGGAGAAAGGGGGCTCACAGCAAATGGCCTCAATTTTTCACAGTAAATTAAAAGACAAGGGATGTGACTGAGAGTGCTGGGAGGTAGAGTATGAGAGACTTCAAGAGGTTTGGAATTCTTTCTGTGGGTAGGAAGATAAGAAATAAATTAAAGAAGAATAAAAGGACTACTTCATCAAGACTGTCAGTCCCTTATTCTTTCAACTTTCTTCCAAGTTCATCACTCCTAGTGTGAGTTCCCCCTCTGATTCCTGAATTGCTCCACGTGATTATAGATTCCCATTAATTATGCTACTTTACTCAAGTGGTGTGCTGGTGAATATTTAACAACCAGATCTCCAGAAAAGCATTAAAATGTACATGTGACACAATTTTGACTCCAACGTATATTAACATTTTTCTATCACTTCATTAAGTCTAGATAATAAAAACAAAACTATAAATTAAGCCCTATGTTAACAATTAAAATTTAACAATTGGTTCTCTTGAACTAATATGAGCTGGCTCTAGCACACTCTATTTTGTCCTCTCCACCCTGATTTAAGGAATAGCCATCTTTCAGTTTAGGATCTCATCCCTTTATGAGACCCCTCGCTTTATTTAGATCACTAGTTCATCTTGCCTATTACTCATAATTGTGCTTTTATATAGAAACATCTGAGATCATTTATTTATTACTACCTCCTTTCTTGGATTTCGACTCTAGCATAGGTCTGGGTATCTCTACTTGTAGTCTTTTGACATTGAATCTACTCAGTATGATACCTAGCATGGTAAAGTTATATGAGTATTTGTCTCCTCCCCCTTCCTTTTTAGTTAAAAGCCCTTCTAATTAAATTTGCAAGACTGTAGCCCTTTATTAAATGCATACTATCCACATAGGCAGGAGCCTATCATGCCTATATTTTAATTATTGAAAAAAAGAAAACAAGTACACAAATAACAACTCCCTCAACAAAATAAGGGAGAGGGAATTAACAAATTAAGCTTCAGATATGTATGTATTTAGGGAACATTTTTTGACAATTCCTTAGCACTTTTTTTTTCTTTTGAGACATTAGATATTGTTCTTCACCCTTCATTTCAAAGAAGATCAATAATGTCACAAGGTGATGTCTTGACTTGTGCATGAATTAGATTTAAGTGAGGCAGAGTTGCACAAAGTTGACAGCCTCACTCTCTCTTCCAGAGTCATCGAAGTTCGAAGGCCAGACAAAAGTCAAGATGACTGGCAATGGCCAGGGTGGATGATTTTTGCATCTTTGACTTCTGACCAAGTTTTAAACCAGGGTGAGGGAACCTGTAGTCTTATGGCCTTCTACGCCCTTGGGTGTTGCCTTTTGACTGAGTCCAAGTTTTACAGAACAAATCTTTTTATCAAGAAGATTAATTCCGTGAAGTTTGGATTCAGTCAAAGGGCCACACTTGAGCACCTAGAGAGCCACATATGGCATCGAGGCCACAGGTTCCCCATCCCTGTAGTTTAAACACTCCACCGCACCTATTTCAGCCACCTTCATAGCCATTGGAACAAATTACTCTCATCTGCCCATTCCACTGAGGGAAGCCTTCCTATGCCTGAGATAAAGATCCCCCTAATTCACCAATGGGTTTAAGACCTGTTGGCTATGTTCAAGCTGGTTTAGCCCATTTGCAGATTTTATCAGGGTGTGGCCACTGCACATGCTACAGCTTCTTAGAGCTACAAGTGAGAGTTGGGTGACAGGTGAACACCAAAGGTAGATGAGCAGCCCTGAAAGGCTTAGCAAGCCCTGCCACCAGAACACCAGAGCTGCTAGTTTTCCCTGAGTACCCATACATCCCAAAACATACCTGTCGCACAAACAATAACAACAAAAAAATTTTGGCCTGCTTTTTTAAATATAACCTACAGAAAAATCTTGAAGAAGCTTATTTGTTGAGCCAATGAGTGTTTCTGAAATGCTGATGGTGGGGTGGGGGGGAAATCATTCCTAGGTTGACAGTATTGTAAGATGGGGAGGGTTGGTGTTCAATGCTTGAAAGAAATACTAATTTCTTCTAGATTTTAAAATAGTGGTTCAACTAGTTTGAAGTCAGAGTCTGAGTCTCAGAAGTTATTTGGCACGGCCAGCTTTGATGATCATTAAAAAGGTCATGCTAAGAAAATATGGGAAATCTCCAAGGAACTCTAGATTGTCAAAAAATATGAACATTCTCATAATTTTAAACTCAGCATGAAGTGAGCAGAAACAAGAGAATGTTGTACACAATGACAGCTACATTGTGCGATGACTAATCTTGATAAACTTAACCCTTCCCAGCAATACAAGGATCTAAGACATCTCCAAAGGCCTCATGATGGAAAATGCTATTCATATCCAAAGAAAGAACTATGGAATTTGAATGCAGATTGAAGCATACTATTTGCTATTTTTTTTCTCTTCTGCTGAGTTTTGTTTCCTCTTTCTGGTGGTTCCTCCTATTGGTTCTAATTTTTACTTAAAACATCACTAATCTGAAAATATGTTTAATGAGAATGTATGTGTGTGTGTGTGTGTGTGTGTGTGTGTGTGTGTGTGTGTGTGTGTGTATACACAGAGAGACAGAGAGACAGAGAGTCTATATCAGATTATGTGCCATCTTGGAGAGGGTGGTGGGGAGGAAGAGGGAGAAAAATTTTAAACTTAAAAGCATATGGAAGTGATTGCTGATAAATCAAAATAAATTAATAAAAATAAATAAATAAAGAGGGAGAAACCACTACCTCTTAAAGCAGGAAAAAAAAAAATTTAAGACTCAGCAACAAGTTAGGCCAAATCCAGATGACCAACAGCAGTTAAGTATAATGTGTGTGGGAGGAATGGGGGAGGTAAGTAGATGAGTAGAAAGAATATACCTATTTTCATTTTGAATTTTCTTCCTCATACAACTACAATCAGCAACTCCAAGGGAAGGACATTGGCTGATTGACCTTTGTGTATCAGCTAAGGGACCAGCTAATAGACACTGACACACTGACGTCTCTGCTGGAACATATCATGACAGGTCAGAATGCCTGAAATCAGCCACTGCCAGCATTAAGTTCAAATCATCCCTTGTAGGAGATGGATAAAACAGAACTCTTGAGTAAGTAACTTGTGTGCTAGAAAAACAAATAGAGTCCCAAGTGAGAATACTATGCAGAATTATATTTTTAGTCTTAGTTTCCACAGAAAAAGCCCAAGAAAGGCCTGAGCAAGCAGAAGCTCACTGCCAATGAGGTACTAAATGGATTTCTTTTCTAAGGGTATCCACCATTTGGTTGTCTACCAGTTTCACCCTGTTGATGGAAAACTGAGTTTCTGACCCAAGGGTCAGTAGTCCCATCTCCAATGGCTCTGAATATGAGGTTTCAATAGAGTGAATCTAAATCATTTTTTTTAGTACACGTTGCATACTTAGTTTAGAGTATTTTGGGTTTAATATTCTGCTTTATGTAAAATGTTTCTTAAAATTTTTATTTATGCTTTTTTTCTCTACAACTATATTCTAAGCTTCCTAAGAGAAGAAAAGCTTGCTTTATGTTCATTTATATCCAGCATACTGAGGACTTGAGATAAATGAAAGTGGTTTTATTGATGCATACAGTTTAGAGCTACCCAAAGCAGAGGACAAATGAAGCCAGACCACTACTTAGGCACAACTGGACTCAAAACTTTATGGTAAGGTGAAGTTCACAAGTAAGCTAGAGTCAGCCTTGTCTGAAACAGTTGCCTTAAGCAGCTTACCTTCCCATTATTTCTACTACAATAAATTTAAAAGAAAGCCTATCCCCCCAAAGGGTGCAGCCTAGAGGATTGACTATAGAGAAAAATCATAAGCCTGGGAGAGGACCTGGGAAACAAGGTACTGCCCACACAAGGGTAAAGGCCAAAAAGGAGGAATGACTAGCTCTGCTCATTTTATGCCCCTGCCACAGTTAGAATAACTAGTGAGTAGCAAGGATTTTTTTGTTTTGTTTTATTTTGTTTTCAGACTGAACTTCTCTTTCTTTCCCAGTCAGAAAGTAGGGAAGCCACTCACTGGCTTAATCCCAATGTTAATTGGCCCCAAAGCTTTAACTTCCTTTGTTTTTCAAACCGGGATGGTTTGTCCATCTTTTATGGCCTAATAGCATTCTGCTTGCAGAGGCTCACCATATTGGTGCCATATTTTAGTGCAGACACCTAATTGACAGACAACAGATTCATTTCAAAACTCCTGAACTCCAGCAATCCACCAGCCTCACTCTCCCCAAAAACACATATTACAAGGGTGTTCCACCAAACAAACAAAAACTGCTTTCATAAAATTCATACTAAGGTTGCCTGCCTCTGCTTCATACTTCAGGTGAAGAAAGAACATATTTTTTGTGAATCTTCATTAAAATTTGGTGCTCCAATTTAATAAGACAAAGGACTTAGAATTAAATCACAATATGACTTTAGAGGTGACCTATAAAGGAATTCAGAGCAGTAAATATTAATCTAGCTTATTCTTACAGCAGTTCTATTACTGCTTAAATATTATCATCTACTTTCATTTTGAAAAATGAAGACAATCAGTCGACAAGCATTTATTCCTCTGGCATGGTTTAACTCTGTGCCAGAAATTGAAATGACTCAACCACAGTCAAAAAACAAGACAATAAATCAATGTTTCTCAGGGAAATCTTCTTTATGCTAATCCCAATTGTTTTTATATTATTTTGACAAAACCCAAAAATAGCTTCTTGAGTACTAAAATCCTTTCCTATCAACCACCAAATGCCTTCTTTTCATGAAATGATATAGCCTGCACTCTCTGGTTCCTGTAAATTATTCTTTACAACTGAAAATTAAACAACAGGGGAGCAGAAATTAGAAATAGGCATCCCACAGTTTTGCTCATCATTTGAACTACTTATGTGCATGCCATATTCATATAGTGCCTTTGCTGAATTGTATGGAATTGAAGTGAATTGTATTATAGTTATTTATGTAGCTTATGTAGCTACAATGCCTTATTGCCCACGGTAAATTATAAAGTTCTGAGCAGCAGGACCATGTCTCAATCAGTTGTCTTTCAAGAGCGCCTTGCAAGAAGCCAATAAATATTTTTTGAATTAATGGAATAGCATAAAATAATCAACAAAATTACCAAACAGTACTAAAACAACACTTAAGTATAGAATTACAAAGCACATAGAAAAAATAGAGCCAGCCTTCAAGAAGTTTGCAATATAAAAAGGAAGACAGGCTAGATAAGAATATACAAAACACACATTTTCAAATGGCCTTGAAGAGTTCTTTTAATTTGAGTGAGAATAAATGAATTAATTAATTAAATAAATTTGGGTGTGACCAAATCTGGTCATTCACAGATAAGCCTACTTGTTTCCTAATGGACAGGCTATCTCAGGAGCAATAGGCAATATGTCAGGTTCTATACACATTTTAGAGAGAGATGGAGTTATGTTAAATAAAGAACTTGCTTGCTTAATAATGCTGTTATGTATAATGCCATCTGCCCCCACATAAAAATGCTGTTGAAATTAGGTTGTTTGGGTTATAGGCAACCAGGCACAACACATGTAAAACCAAAATATTCCATGTGGTTTGTCCAAGGGTATGTGGACAAATGTTTAACAACTCTGCCAAGAAAGGGGGAGAGAGAGATGGGTTGATAGCTAGATAGATAGACAGACAGACAGACACACACACACACACACACACACATCACATTTAAGTTTAACCTGCACTATGAACATCTCTGGGGGCAGCTAGGTGGTGCAGCGGATAGTGTGCTGGGCCTGGAGTCAGGAAGACTCATCTTCCTGAATTCAAATCTGGCTTCAAGCACTTATTAGCTATGTGTCTCTGGGTGAGTCACTTAACCCTGTTTGCCTCATCCTACTGATCTGTAAAATGAGCTGGAGAAGGAAATGGCAAACCATTCTAGTAACTTTGCCAAGAAAACCTCAAATAGGGTCTCAAAGAGTGGGAAGTGACAGAAAATGACTGAACAACAACATCAATAATTAACTTTTTTATCACTTTCTTAAGTCTAGACAATCAACAAAACAATAAAAGTCCTCTAATTACTGATTTCCAAGGTTTAGATAGTCACATTGAAAATTTAACAATCAACTCTCATTAGCTGGTCCAAGCTGGCTCCAGCACTCCCCTGCTTATGATTCATACCTTCCTCTGAAAATAAAGGAAGTTTTCCAAGAAAGAGATATCATTAAAGATAAGATTAATGTGTTCCAGAGGTAAAAGTTAACAACTTCATTGACTCAAACCAAACCATCTTTTTTGTTTCCCTTATTTGGGATATTTTTACATCTGCACACATACATATTTTCTCCCCTCTTTGTCTTCATTCTATCCATCAAAATGTCCTTGCTTCACCCCAGAAATGAAACATTTCCTGAAATAAGAGTCTTGCAGGAGTGTACCCTTAGAAAGAAAAGTGTGTACTGGAAGGGTAGCCGCAGATTCACTGGTAGCTGAAATGACAATATTCTCTTTAAGTTCTAAGAAAAGCAAAATACCATGTTTATTCAGAGAGCAGGTGTTTGTTTAATTTTCCAGCAGACCTCTCAGATGAACTTCTGGATATGGAATGGCCTGAGAAATGTGATGAATAAATCTGATAAGTGAAAAGCACAAGTGAGAAAAAAATACAAAGAGTTACAATCTCATCAGCCACACAGCTTAGTCCAATCAAGGGGAAAAATCAATCAGCTAGTGTTCCATCAGTGTTTTCCTGTTACCATTAGTTCTATTGCTAATCCAGGATCCAGAGAACTAGGGTTTGTTTTCCTTACTTGTGTTATTCATCTATTAGTTTAAATATATCTCTGTCAACATAGATTTACAGCAGGGCCCTTAGTCTACCACATACACCATAGGTTCAAGGACACAATTAAGAACCTGAAACATTTAAATTTCCTTACCACTTTCTAATAGATTTATTTTGCTTATGCTGAAGAATAAATAACTAGGACCCCCACTAAAATCACATTTTGGTTATTAATTCTAATTCTTTTTCATTTATTTGCTTCCTTTCCCAGTTCTTCAGTCATGCTAATCTGTTAAAGACCTCTTTGTATATCAAGTAATAACAATGATTATTTGCATTCATTGGGAACACCCTGAAGGAAACATGCCCTAGTTTCAGCATGTACTCAGTAGCAGCTTTACTGGAATGGCACTGAACTGTTTTATAGGTATGTATGTTAAAGTTTCTTCTTGCTGTTTTTATATGAAATCTGCAGAGTACAGTTATTATTACACGATAGGGGGCAGCAGAGGCGTAACTAGGGTGAGGTAAACTGGATCCTGGCAAAGCTAGCCCAAGTGGAGAGGCCACCAACAGTGCTATCTCAGGGTGGGTTTCCTTCCACCTATACTTAAGGCTGCATCATAGACGAGCATTAGCACCACTGCTAATGCCAGGCTTGTACCAAGTCACACTTTCTCACGCCAACAGCAGCTTCCATAGGAGCAGCCAGTCCCTCCACAGCATAGAAACCTCATTTTATGCTGGGCTTTAGTTCCTGTCCCTGGTTACTGTTAGCTCTCTGATTTACCCCTTTACCTCACAAACAAAAATTTCTCATTATGTTCCTGGGGAACAGGGAGAATTAACCATCTCTCTTTGAGGCCCTTTCTTATTGGAATGCAAGTATTTGTTATTGTAAGACATTTTGGGCAGACATTGGGGGGAAAAATCATCTTGATAACTAAATAATTAATCAGTCAACAAATACATATTCGGCACCCTCTTTACATCTCACACTGTGGGCTTCCTGACCCTTGGAACAAATTGTTCTCATCCTCTCATTCTACCTGAAGAAGTTTTTACGTGCTTGGCAAAGATGTTCCCCTAGATCACCAACAGGTTAAAAGCTTGTTATCTACCCTCAACCTGTTTTAGCCCATCTATTGAGGAGGTTTTACCAGTATGTGCATCCGCATGCCACAGCTTCTTGGAGTCACATGATATATGGGGTCCCAAAAGTCTAAGTGTAGTTTCAAGCCCAATAGTTTAAATATCTATTAGCTTAAATATTAAGCTTAATAACTTAAAACTACACTAAGACTTTTAGGACACCGTGTCTATTACCTCCTTTGAGCTTCACAGTAGTCCTGAAGGTATTCCAGGCATTATTGTTCCCATTATGAAATGAGGAAACTGAAGCTAAGAGACTTGTCCAAGGTCACACGTCTATTAAATATCAGAGAATGGATGTAAAACTAAATGCCTCTGACTACAGTTCCAAGGCTATATCCAATATGCCATCTTGCCACTAGTAAGATGTATGGCTGAATAGAATGATGGCCAAGATGAAAGTGAGGCTGAAGTGTTTGAACTCAATGCAGTTCACAATGGGAAATCCTTTATAGGTTTTTGAGTAAGGGACAGTATAATTTTTAAAAAAAATGCATTTCTTTAGCATTGTTCAACTGGCAGCCTCAAAAATGATTAGATGGAGAGAGAAAGAGAAAATGCATTTCTTATCCATTTTATTCTCAGGGTAAAAGCCTACAGTGATACCACATCAGTGTGATGGTGACCCTGGGTTCACAATAGCTATGCCCACAAACTGAAGGTTCTGATGTGTCTTACCAAGTTGGAATGGCTTAGAGTCCTGGGTCAGCAATGGACTCCACATTTATCACCCAAGGACCCATCCTAGCTAAACTTGGAATCACCAGAAAGTTGTCCATCAGGTGATAACTTTTTCTTTAGCCACAACAACTCTCAAAAACTATTAGCTGAGGTTTAGATGACTTCTGATAGGCATTCCTGGCAAAAGAACCTACACTGATTAAGTTGTAGATCTATGAAAATATTAAAATATCTAATGCCACAATAACTTAATAACTTTCCTGGCAGAGTGAGTGGTAATTGCTATATTTTTAAAAATAGGTATATAGACTGACAAACATTTTTGTAATTTTACAGAAATTCAATTCAAAAAAACCCAACAAATACTTATTAAGTGCTTACTATATGTGAGATACTGTATAAAGATATATGCAATCAACATTCCCCTCCTGGCTCTGTTCCTGACTTCTAGACTTCAAAACTATGACTATGCCACTGTCTTTTGCTTAAACTTCCCTCATCAGCTGGGACCTTCTTGCCCTAGAATACTCAACTATCCCTGCAGGTTTCTCTGGAATATCCTTCTACAGGGCCTATCCCTTGGCACCTTTCTCTCATTGGTGAGTTCTTCCTTGGACCTCCTTTATGTGGAGGGGCCCCAGAAAGCCAGCCTTCATTCCTACTCCAGCCCTGTTTCTGACTTCCAGACTTCAAGCCATGCTGCCGCCCCAGATATCTTTTTCTCCATCCCACCACCTACCAATTTTTTATCTTGTCCATGCTATCTTCCCCCATTAGAATGTAAACACCTTGAGAACAGTGATTATCTTTCATTTTGCTTGTATTTGTGTCCTCAGTACTTAGCACAAAGCCTGGTACACAGTAAGCATTAAATAAATGCTGTTTCCTTCCTTCAACCTTAGTTAAATTTTTATTTATTAAGTACCTGCACTAATAATAATAGCAATAATATCTAACATTTATATAGACCTTTAAGGTTTGTAAAGGGCTTTACATCAATTTAAAAATTATTTAACTTACATCAATTTAAAACATTTAAAATAACTCTGTGAGGGAGATGAAATTATTATCCCCATTTTACAGAAGAAGAAATTGAAACTAAGAGCAGTTAAATGACTTGTCCAGAGTCACACAGTTAGTTAGCATCTAAGGGAGGATTTGAACTCAAGTCTTCATGATTCCAAGTCCAACACTCTACCCATAGTAGCACATAGCTGGCCAACACTCTGCTGGGCTAGAAAGATAAAGACAAAAGAGGAATTGACTCTGAAATTGCCTTAAAGGTACTATATTCTCCTTTCCAAAGTTGAACCTAAAGAACTGAGGGAATCAGTGAGGTACATATAAAACAAACAGCAGCTCAGAAGTCAGAGGACCTGGGTTCCAATCCTGTTTCTTATGCCTATTCACTCTATGATCTTGGTCAATTCACTTAACTTCTCTGGGGCTCAGTTTCTTCATGTTAAAAATAAGAAGTTGAACTAGATGGCTTCTGAGATGCCTTCTTCCATCTCAAAATCTGTAATCCTATGAATAGGCTTATAAATTCATGATGCCATTTGGGAATGGACAATCGTCTGCTTTGTCACGAGGTACTCCTTAGAGTATGCTTATTTTTGTATAACGACATGTCAGAAAGTTATACTGATGCTTGTAAGTTATAGCTAAAAAATTGACCAGTTTATATCTATGAGTTCAACGAAGTAGATTTCTGAGTACCCACATCTGTAATTCCACTAGTCTTCCTCGATTGATGGATGATGAAATTTGGGCTATTACCCAAGACTAAGGAACTTGTCCAAGTGACACATCAAGTTGGTAGAGCAAAAATGATCATGAGATTTTTTAATCTAGAAAGGGCCTCCTGTATAGTTCAAATCCCTTATTTTACATGAGAGGCTCAAGGTTAGATGATTTAGCCAATATCACAAAGGTACTAAGTAGGAGAGCTAGGATCTGAACCCCAATCTCCTGAGACAGAGGATTTGTTCCACCTTACCAAGCTCTTTGGGTAACTAGTTAACACAACTGGAGCTAAAAGGAAGGGGAAAACATTTATATAGAGCCTACTGTGTGCCAGACACTGCACTAAGGATTTCACAAATATCTCATTTGATCGTAATGGGCAAGTCTATTCATCTAAATTGGAAAACTTCACAGAGGCAAGAACAAAAATCATCTACTGTAACCACAAAATAGTACCACATCCAGATTCAGAACAAATCTGGAGATCGGATATGTTTTGCAATTTTCTCACCTCTATCCATCTTTACAGAATGAACAATATTGTTCTCCTTTTCTGTTAAGGATCCAAAAGGAGAAATATATCTATGTGAACACTCATGACATACTGATAGGGTTTACTTCTACAGTCACTTTCAAGAGACCATCAGTCAAGATGTCTGAAGCAAAAGAAAATCCCATTTGACCCAACAATCTGAAAAATAGCTAGTGATATATAGGGGGTAAACCAATAACATCCAATCTTCACCTTGTTTACCTCCTCTCCAGTGAATGGAAAACAGAGAGGTCACTCCATCCACAAACAAATATTTCTTGATCTCCTGGTATATATGCTGCAACTATTATAGGAGCTCTGAAGCCTAGATAAATATAAAATATACTCACTGCCCTCAAAGAATATAAACTTTTCTTCAGAATTAGAGCTGACCCATATGAATCAATTATAGAATACAAGAAAGCAACAACTCAGGATTTGTGCATGGTGTTCAAACTAAAAATGTTATAATTGTTCTGAGAAGAGGGGAAAGGATAGATTAATGTAGGCCAAAATAATCAAGAAAGGCTTCATCAAGAGGGCGATACTTAAGCTAGGCCCGGACATATGGGAAATATTTGTATTGTCAGTAAGGGTAGGGGAGTGCATTCCAGATGGGAAAACAACATGAGCCAAACCAATCTGGTGCTTAAAATCCTTCCCTGAATGGATAGAGTTTATTTTCCTCATGTATTTCAAAGATTTATCTAAGAGCTAACCTTCATATGCTATAGCTCCCTCACAGTGAGACCTTCATGGCAATTTGAGACCATTTCAAGAAAAATACAATCAGGCTACAAAACACAACAATGCTATAAATTAGAATGAAAACATAAAATAAAAGAAACGGTATAAAGCAAAGGCTCTTGTGTTGGGTTGGGGGGAGTTTTATATAAATGATGCTGAAGGGTATTGAGTGGTTCACTCTGTTTCACAAAAGGAGAGGAGCTATTCTAACAGACAGCAGAGTAAGCAAAACAGCATTTACCAACATTTGAACGAACACAGGGTAGGTAATAATTTCCGTGTGTGTATGGCTCTAGTGTTAACTGAGCAGTCTAAAGCAATCTCATTTACTTTTATGGTTAAGTATTCAAGAGAAATCTTTTTTTTTTCCCCCTCAGATCTGAATGTTTGTAAGGCTGAAGGGAAGACAGCTTAGCCTGGAAAACAATTTACAATGATGTGTAAAGTAGTTACATTTTCTGACAACTCTGCCTGCTCCATTATACCACATATTAATAGCTTTTAGTGGCATTTAATGTATAATAGTCCAGATCCAATCACCACATTTCAGCTGGAATATAGCTAATACTATCTCAACAAAAAAGAATCCAAGTATGAAGTTGATGGCAAACTCAGGCCATTGTCCTAGACTCCATTTTAGCATCAAGCTGCTGTCAGCGAGAATGGCGATACTGACAGGTAAGAATGGTTATCTATCACTCTAGAGCCATTCCATTTTATTATACGTATCTAGCTACCTTTAAATCCATCAGAAAATCAGAAAACAAAGCTATTTATCCTTTGGGGTTTTTTTTCCTTTCTTACTTCTTTTTTATGATAAGGGAAAGCATATGCAATTTGATTAAGGAATAGGGTTGGGGAGAGGGTTTAGAAAAGAATAAAGATTACAAGGTGCAAATAGAAATAAAAAGGAAAGATAAATGGAGGTGATAATAACATACTAGAATATATATTGCCTGTAACATTTATTCATTTGGGTAGATATAAACATACATAGATGTATAAATATAGACACACATACACTATCTTAGACTTTTCCTTTAATATTTCATGTGTGTATATGTGTCTTATTTTCCCCATTCTGTTGAAAACATGTGCCTTGTGGACAGAGGCTATGATTTATACTTCTGTAGACTTCTCAACGTTGTGTACAACATTTTACTTTTCTTTCTATCTGCTATTCTACTACCTCCTTTTCCTTGCCAATTTTATTGTCTTTTGTTTATTTGTTCATTGTTTTGAGACTGGGTTTCCCTAGGTTGCCAGGATAGGAAGCAGCCATTCATGGGACCCAGTCTCAATACTGATCTGGACAAGAGTTTTGACCAACTCTGCTTTTCCAACCTAGGTTGGAAAAGGTTTCCCCACCTTGGGCAGACAAGCTCCCTTACTCCCCTTCCCTATTGTCATGGGCTCACCATATTGGAACTGAACTTACTGTGGCTATGCCACGGACTTTAGCCCTACCACTGCTCAGAACAAGGGATCACCAACTTCTGCCTTTCCCAGAAGCAATGATAACAGTGAGTCACCGCATTTGGCCTCCTTATTCATTCTCATTAGGGGTTCTAAGCAATCAAGGGTCTTAACCAGTATTTCCACATTAGTTAATACTTAACATTTCTCTTATTAATTAATCAATTAGCTCTAGGCCATATTGCTAAGAGGTTGCTCTTCTTATCCCCTAAATTTGGTACCTTAAGGCAAAGTCCCAATCACCCTTCAATAGTTATGGCTGTGTATTCAGTACATTGAGATTAAACTATGAGCAACTTTAGATTCTTGAATTCAAGAGAAACAACTGATGGGGTGCTTGGGTGCTTGTGCTTGTACTTGGACCCCAATTTCTCCCTAGTCCCAGAAACACTGTCTCTGACAACCACTTCCCAGCCCAAGGGCACTGTGCCTAGCAGTTATTCATGCATGGGCCTCATCATGACCCTTTTCTCTCTCCCTGGTACAGCAACACAGAGCTGGGCTGCTCAGGCCCCAGCCCTCAGATCATGTCTCTGGAAGCCTCCCAATTCCTTAGTAAGTTCCTGTCTTATAAGAAAGCTTTCCCTTGTTGCAGAACATTCTCTCATCAAGACAGAGGGAGAGGGGTGCCTTGCCCAGCCCAAAGGGTTTTGTCCTTGGCCAGCCCAAGGATTCTTCCTCCCGCCAGACGCCAAAGATCCATACCTCTGTCATCTCCCTCCCTGTCTGGTATACTCCCTGTACTTTCCCATCCATAGCTCCCAAAGACACCTGCATCTTTGGATTACCTCATCAGTGCCCCTAGCATTTCCTTCCCGTGCTCTTTTCCATATAAACCCTAGCTGCATTCTCAGTCTTTCGCAGGATCCTTTAAGAATCCTTGCCTGCTGAAAAGCGTAACAATAAATCTTTGCCACCTTGAATTAAAGAATGCTTGAGTCTGTGAATTCATTCCAGATGACCTATCCTGCATTCTGGTCTTTGAGGGGTCACAACCTCTCAACCTCTTACACTGCAACACAACCACAAGCTAACCCAATAACCCCCAAAATAGGAATCAGATATTAAAGGGGGGGGGGAAGCAAAAACTGGAAACCAGAAGCTAGATACTAAGTCATACCTAAACCTGCTATATTCCTGGTGCCTAGCACAGTACTCTGCAGACAAGTCTTAGTAAAATCTATTTAATGAATGCTGATTATACTTGTCTAGTAGTTTCATTTACATAACCTAAGCACAGAGGCAACCAAATGGTGAAGTGGGTAGCACTTCAAAACTAGTCAGGAAAACATGAGTTCAGGTTTGACCTTGGACATTAACTGTGTGACCTTATGCAAGTCCTTTAACCTCTGCCTCAGTTTCCTCAACTATAAGATGGAGATGATAATAGTACAAACCTCCCAGAGTTGTTGGGGGGTTAAAATGAGATAATATTTGTAAAATGCTTAGCACAGTGCCCAGCATATTGTAGGTGTTTAGTACATGTTTGCTTCTCTAGTGCTTGCAAGACAAACAAGGTCAACCACCTCAAACTTGAAGCAATTTAGGTTGATGCTGAATTGCCTTTTCTTTTTAGGCCCGTATTTTCTCTATAATCAGAACACGCATCATAAGCATTTAACGTTGTGATTTGTGAACCAACCATCCATTATCTAACTGTAATCTCAGCATAAGTTTACTAAAGAAAGTGTGTTTCAGAGGGGAAGATAAAAGAAACAGTTCCAGATTTTCCATATTCAAGTACACAAACCCTCACAGGGCTTTCAGATTTGTTTTCCAGTTGGCCTTCTTTATTCCCAGTCACCTTGGCAATGAGAAAACAATTTGGCCATTCAAGAAAGGGTTCATGGCTGACCTCAAATGGTAGGAGTTTCTTCACAATGACAAAGAAGACATACAGACCTAAAACCTCAAGAAAAGAAAGGCTGTTTTTAATCACCTCTATTTTACATATGCCACTTCAGAGAGAGCTCTGGGGAGGCCGGAGAACAGTGGACACCAAGCTCAGGCAACTCTCAAGGTACTACACGGTTGTTTGTTAACCTTGTATAGAACATGACATCTGATTCTTCTTTAGCACAGGTAACAGATCGCTGCTCTTAGCATAAAGTGGCCCCAGAAGCCTTAACACTATTTTAAGCACAGCCCCGTCCGTGTCCCAGAAAACATTCTGAACGTTAGCAAATGCTTCTGCTAAGTAATTATTCAAAACAGTCAGCTGAGGCTGTTAGTTCAAAATAGTTTTCCATTTACAAGTATTTAAAGTTACCCTTCTAAAAACAAAATAATGAGAACATAAATCATGAATCAGAATCCTTGACCTCTTCTTGATTATCAGTTTTAAACAGATGTTTGTTTCAATCATTTCCCTCAGACAGAGATGTTGACTTATGTAGCAGAGGCAAATATCGACCTCCTAGAGGCAGCTTGGAAGTGACCCACAGCGACTAGACGAATTTATTAACCCTAAATATGCTTCCCCTGTGCCTTTGGGAAGAAAGCATTCCCGGTCACATCATAACACCACTACCCCAAAGGTGGAAGGCCTTTTTAGGACACTATTACCCTTAGGAATTAATTTTGCATAGGCTTAGGAGTGAGTATGGGCATAGACAGAAATAGGCATAAACATAGGATATTTATCTAGACAGACAGAAGATAGATAGATAGATCTTATATATGGCTAGTTTTTTGTATATTGTCTAATCCATGAGAATTGGAGCTACTCCAGAAGAGGTACTGTGTTTTTCTTTTTCTTTGTATCCCCAGAACTTAGCACAATACCTATCAAGCACATAGTGTGTACTTAATAAATGCTTATTGACTGAATGATCGATATGGATGTAGACATATGATACATAAAAATCCTTAGATATGTTTTTCCTTAAAAATTCAGATGAAGTACATGAAATCAGTTTTGATCCACTGCTCTCCCTCTTTCCTTACCCCTCACCCCCCCAGTTACAAGAACTTTTTCTTACCAAATTCTCCCCACCCAGCACTAGAAGCTGAGGCAACCAGAAAAGATTTCATGTACAAAGTATTGCTTGATCTGTCTTGAAGGAAATAAAGAATTCTCTTTTTTTTAATATAAATTTATTTATTTTTAGTTTTCAACATTCACTTCCACAAGTTTTTGAGTTCCAAATTTTCACCCCATCTACCCCTCCCCCCACCCCAAGATGGCATGCATTCTGAATATCCCTTCCCCTAGTCTGTCCTCTCTTCTATCTCTCCCCACTTCTCTTATCCCCTTCCCCTTCTATTTTCCTGTAGGGCAGGATAGACTTCTATACCCCATCTCCTGTATTTCTTATTTCCCAGTAGCATATGAAAACTTTTTTTTAAATGTATGTTTTTTAAAACTTTGGTTTCAAATTTTCTCTCCCCCTCCTCCCCACCCACCCTCATTGAAAAGGCAAACAACTCAATATAGGTTATACATGTGCAGTTATGCAAAACACTTCCATAGTAGACATGTTGTGAAAAACTAACTCTATTTCCCTTAATCCTATCCTGCCCTCCCATTTATTCTATTCTTTCTTTTGACCCTGTCCCTCCTCAGAAGTATTTCCTTCTGATTACCCCCTTTCCCAATTTTCCCTCCTCTCTATCACCCCCTGCTCTCTTGTCCCCTTCTCCCCCTATTTTCCTGTAGGGTAAGACAGATTTCCATACCCAATTGAATGTGTATGTTATTCTCTCCTTAAGCCAAATCCTATGAGAATAAGATTCACTCATTCCCTCTCACCTTCCCCTGTTTCCCCTCCACTGTAAGAGACTTTTCTTCTGTTTTTTTTTTTTTGTGAGATAATTTACCCCATTCTACCTCTCCCTTTCTTCTCCAAGTATCATCCTCTCTCATCCCTTAATTTTATTCTCCAGATATGACACCTTAATCTTCAACTCACCCTGTGCCCTCTATCTATATATACATACATATAATTTTTTTCCTTCAACTACCCTAATACTGACAAAGGTCTCATGAGTTATAAATATCATCTTTCCATGCAGGAATGTAAACAGTTCAATCTTAATAAGTCTCTTATGATTTCTCTTTCCTGTTTACCTCTTCATGTTCCACTGGAGTCCTGTATTTGAAAGTCAAATTTTCTATTCAGATCTGGTCTTTTCATCAAGAATGCTTGAAAGTCCTCTATTTCACTGAATGACCATTTTTTCCCCTGAAGGATTATACTCAGTTTTGCTGGGTAGGTGATTCTTGGTTGTAATCCTATCTCCTTTGCCCTCTGGAATATTATATTCCATGCCCTGCAGTCCTTTAATGTAGAAGCTGCTAAATCTTGTGTTATCCTGATTGTGTTTCCACAGTACTTGAATTGTTTCCTTCTGGCAGCTTGTAATATTTTCTCCTTGACCTGGGAACTCTGGAATTTGGCTATAATATTCCTAGGAGTTTTCCTTTGGGGATCTCTTTCAGGAGGAGATCTGTGGATTCTTTCAATTTCTATTTTGCCCTCTGGTTCTAATATATCAGGGCAGTTTTCCTTGATAATTTCTTGAAAGATGATGTCTAGGCTCTTTTTTTGATCATGGCTTTCAGATAGTCCAATAATTTTTAAATTCTCTCTCCTGGATCTATTTTCCAGGTCAGTTGTTTTTCCAATGAGATATTTCACATTGTTTTCTAATTTTTCATTCTTTTGGATTTGTTTTACAGTGTCTTGATTTCTCATAAAGTCACTAGCTTCCAATTGCTCTATCTTAATTTTTAAGGAAGTATTTTCTTCAGTAATCTTTTGGACTTCCTTTTCCATTTGGCCAATTTTTCTTTTTAGGGCATTTTTCTCCTCATTGGCTTTTTGGACCTCTTTTGCCATTTGGTTAGGCTATTTTTTAAGGTGTTATTTTCTTCAGTATTTTTTTGGGTCTCCTTTAGCAAGCTGTTGACTTGTTTTTCATGATTTTCTTGCATCACTCTCATTTCTCTTCCCAGTTTTTCCTCTACTTCCCTTACTTGCTTCTCAAAATCCCTTTTGAGCTCTTCCAAGGCCTGGGACTGATTCATATTTTTCTTGGAGGCTTTGGATGTAGGAGCTTTGACTTTGTTGTCTTCTTCTGGTTGTATATTTTGATCTTCTTTTTCACCAAAGTAAGATAATATAGTCTGACTCTTTTTGCGCTGCTTCATGATCCCAGCCAATTACTTGAGTTTTAAACTCTTTGTTAAGGTAAGAGTCTGCTTCCAATGTGGAGAGTGTACTGTTCCAAGCTTCAGGGGTTTGTATAGCTGTTTTCAGAGATACTTGTAGGGACCTGTAAATTTTCAGTTCTTCCAAGGTGGTATGATAAGGGCGAGGTGTTTACTCCTTTCCTGGCCTGTGACCATAAGTACTCCTTTCTGTCCTAACTGTGAGGAGGGGTTCCTCTGGACAGCTACTACAAGCTCCTCCACGCCAACGCTCCTCCTCACCCCAGCACTGCTGCCCAGAACTGTGACCCAGATCCAAAAACGGGCAAAGCAAGAGATTCCTGCCTCAGCACTGGCAAAGAGATCCCTGCAATCCCTCTCTGATCAGCCACTGGATTTCCCCTCAGTCTTTGGGCCTGAAGCTTGGGAAGCAGCTGGCCCCCCCCCGGGCCATGCTCTTGGTGAATGGAGCTGAAACCCCACCTTCCTCTCTGAGCATCACAGAAACAGACTTTTCCCACTGACCTTCTAAATTGTCTTTGGCATTGGTGGATTGAGGAGTCTGGAAACCTCCACAGCTGCCCGCAATTCAGTTCTCTGAGGCCTGTGCACCCACGCTGTGCTCCGAGCCCAGCGCGATACACCTTTCTGATCAATCATCCAGGTTGTCTTGGGCTGGACATTTGTTTCACTCTGTCTTTTTGTGGGTTCTGCTGCTTCAGAATTTGTTTAGAGCCATTTTTTATGAGTATTTGGAGGGGTTTGGGGGAGAGCTCAAGCAAGTCACTGCTTTCACTCCGCCATCTTGGCTCCGCCACACCAGAAATAAAGAATTCTAAGAGGCAGAAGTGAGGAAATATAGAGGTGAGGAGGAAATACATTCAGAAATAAGGAATAATCAGGTACAGAGAAAGGAGATGGAGTCTCATGTATGAGAAACAGCAAAAAAAGCCAACCTGACTGATCTAAAGAACATGAAGGAAAGTAATATATCATAAAACAGGAAAGGTAGGTTGGAATCATGTTATGAAAGACTTTAAAGGCCAAACAGGATTTCGTATTTGACCCTACAAGCAATAGGGGGGCCACTGGAGCTTGCAGAAAATTACTTTGGTGGCTATGTGGAAGATGGATTGGAGTGAGAAGAAATAAGTTAGAGAGTCCAGTGAGGAAGCTATTGCAATAGCTCAGGATAGAACTGATGCAAACCTGAATTAAAGTGGTCATGTGGAAGATGCTGTGGAAGTAGAAATGACAAGAGGTGGTAGAAATGGTAACCTGGCAACTGATTAGATGGTGAGGTTAGGGAGAGAGGGGAAGCAAATATAATGCTGAGGCTGCTAACTTGAAAGACTAGGATAGTGGTGCCCTCAACAAAATGGAAGAAGGGATGGGTTGAGGAAAAAAGATAATGAGTTCTGCTAAGGATAAATTGAATATGAAATGCTTACGGAACTTCCTGTTTGATAGGCAAACAGTGATATGGGACTAAAGCTCAGAAGAGAGATATAGCCTGGATCTAAAGATTTGTAGTTATGTATAAAGATATGATAATCCAAGAGGAGGGCTTCAGATAGGCCACCAAAAGAAAGAAGAAAAGATGACCCAAGACAGAGCCTCATAGTATGCTCACAAATAGAGGATGTGATGTGGACAAATGCCCTGAAAAAGAGGCAAGAAAGAAGAGGTCAGACAGGTAGGAAGAAGAGGCCAAGCATTTCTTAAATGCCTAGTATGTGCTAAGCACTTTGCAAATATTTCATTCAATCCTCACCAAAAACTAAAACTATGAGGTGAGTGCTATTATTATCCTCATTAACAGCTGAAGAAACTGAGGAAACCCAGGACAAGGGGGTATGGTCAAATGCTGAGCTGATATCAAGAAGGAAAAAAAATCACTAAAAGACCAGAAGTTTTGGCAATTAAAAAGTCACTGGTAACTTTGGAGATGGCAGTTTCGGTTGAGAGATGAGGGTAGAAACATGTTACAAAGGGCTGAACAGTGAGTAAAAGAAGAAAAGAGGAGGCATTCAACGTAAGCAGCTCTTCCTGGGAATTTTCTCTGAAAAGAAATAGGAGTATAGGACAACAACTTAAGATAATAAAATCTAGGGAGCAGCTTTTTGGGGGGGATTGTTTGGTTTTTAGAATGGGTTAGACTTGGACATTGTTGTGGGGAGCAATGAAGGAACCAATAAATAAGGAGATTGAAAATTAGTAAAAAGTGGTATGATTTGTGGGGTCAAGCTACTGGAGAACAAAGAAGTAGATCAAGGGTATATATAAAGGGGTTGACAATAAGAAGGGCTATTTCTTTTCAGAGACTAGATCAAAATGGGAAAGAATGGGAGATGACGTTGAGTATTTTGAATGGCCACAGCAAAAGGACTCTATTTTCTCAGTAATATGAAACAAGGTTCTCACCTGAGAGTGGGAAGCAAGCGTCATGGGATGTTTGAGGAAATAAGTGAAGGCTCAGAATAGTCTCTCTGGAGAGTGAGATAGGGAATCAATTAGGGAGGAATAAATGAATTGCTTCGTAGCAGTGATGGCTCCGTTGAGAAGAGATAACATTAATTTATAGTACACTCAGCTCAGTTGCATAACTTTCTCCAGCTCCATTCATCAAACCTGAATAGGAACAGAGGATACAATTGATTGGATATATGAGATGATGAAAAGTGAGGAGTAAAAAGATAACCCTGAGGTTAGGCACTTGGGAAATTGGAAAAATGAACATCCCTAATGATTTTAACTGACCCTTGAATAGCATAACTTAGGTAAACCTTACCATCTTGGCTCCCCTATTCTGAATAATCTAATTTGTCAAAGTCTCTTCTAAAATGTGATATCCACAACTGAATAGAATACTCTTAATGTGGTCTGACCAAAGACTGTGACCTATCTTGTTCAGATTACTATTGTGCAGCCTGGGGGCAGCTAGGTGGCAATGGATAGTGCTGGACCTAAAGTCAGGAAAACTTACCTTCCTGAGTTCAAATCTAGCCTCACATACTTACTAGCTATGTGACCCTGAGCATGTCACTTAACCTGTTTGCCTTATCTGTAAAATGAGCTGGAGGAGAAAATGGAAAACCGTTCCAGCATCTTTGACAACAAAACCTTAAATGGGGTCATAAAGAGTCAGATGTGACTGAAATGAATGAATAGCAGCAACAAATTATTAGGAGCTATACAGCCTATTTTCTTTTCATTTTGTTTTATTCGTTTGGGGGGTTTGTATTTGTGTTTGTTTGTTTCCACGTTACGATGCTGACTCTCATTGAACTGGCAGGCTACTAAAATGCATACATTCAAAAACACAAAATCCTGAGCAACAAAATGAGGTCACAAATGATTCAGCTTTGCCAACAATTGAGGGACCTTGGGAAATCCATTAAATGCTCCATGTCTCAAATTTATCTCTAAGATATGAATGCTTCATGATAAGATCTCTATTGTTCCTGTTGAACTATAAAAGACTAGGAAACTATTATCTTTAGGAAAGCTAGTATTTCTGTATGCCAGTTTCATCCTTGAAGCCATATTCTACATTGGACGTAAATCTGATTCTTAAAATTTTTCTTAAGGTGATTTTTGGCATTAACCTAAATTCCATGTATCTTCTTTCAACTTTGCCACCTATTCTGTATTTCATATAGATCTGGGAATACAGTATAAAGATAGGAATATGAAATCTTTCAACCTCAATAGAAAACAGTTGCCTCTTAACGAAAGACCAAATAGTGAATATAAAGCTGCTCACTTTCAGGGTGCGGGGATGGAAGGATTGAAAAATATCCTCTTTTGATCCTGACTAAAGGTGCTAACAGTTGCTTACAAGATGTTTTTTGGCTTCTGATTGGTTTCTTCCCAAAAGCAGGGCTAGGATTGTTATTGATCAGTCATTACAGTTGTGTCCACCTCTTTATAACCTCATTTGGGGTTTTCTTGGCAAAGATATTGGAGTGGTTTGCTATTTCCTTGTCCAGCTCATTTTACAGATGAGGAAACTGAGACAAACAGGATAAAGTGAGTTGCCCAGGGTCACACAGCTAGTGGAACTCAGGAGGATGAGTCTTCCTGACCCCAAACCCAGCATTTTATCCACCATGCCATCTAGTTGCCCCAAGACTAGGTAGCCAAAAGTAGCAATCCTCAAGAAGGAAATGAGAGACTTTTTTTAACACCACTTTTAGTACTTTAAAATGTCAAAATACCCATGGTTTTATTGCTGTGCCATAGGTCACAGCTCTTTCACATCTTAATAAATGTTCTTCATAAATTCTCTATGACCAAAAAATTCACCTGGTGACCAACCAGCTGATTCACCTCTTCAAATATGCATCAGTGCCCTGAGTTCCCAGAATGGTGTCCTGAGGCCTAATTGCAAGGCGTGGAGAAGTGAACTGGCTCTCTCACTCAATCCCCAACTTTTAGCAACCAAAGCTCTTAAAATGAATAGTTATATTGTAAGCATAACCTCTGTGCCACTAAAAAATAAAAGCAAAACCCAATGTACAATTCCTGGGGCATAATTGAAGGAGGTAGATCATAGCCAGCCAGAACTCAGATGAAAAACAAATGTAATGTGTGTGACAGATGATAACAATAGTTAAGTGGGGGATTCCAGATGAGGCACACACTCATCTGAATCTTTAGAATTTCTTTTCCACCAATAACCTCCTCACAATAAAAGCACCTGTACCTGGGTGAAGGATGAAGGATAAGTATTCAGCAACAATGCAGAATACAAAGAAAAACTATGTATTGCTCACATAAGGGGGGAAAACTTCCTATTTTAACATCAGGAGAAAGACAGTCAAATATAAAAGAAAGGATATTTGAAAAGCACAAGACTGTTCTGAACCATCCAAAAATCACAGAAATGAATAATGTGTTCTAAGAGCAAATGAGCTCAAGACGCAACCTAAGGTGCTAGCTATATCCTGCAAACCCAGGCTTAATCATGAATGGAAAAAAATGTGTTCAATAAAAAATATGCATTTGAAGCATTCCTAACAACAACAACAACAAGGAGCAACTTATTTGCTTTGTAAATACTTTGAACAGCAGAAATACAATAAAGGTAAACAAATACAGCAACCAAGGAAGGTATGAGGATGAAATTGATTTCCCCAGGAAAAAATGGGGAAAGAGGAGCTAGAAAGAGAAAAACACCTATGGAGTTTAAAAATCACAGAAGATTAAGAGATTTTTTTTCCTAAGTACACAAGGAGACAAGGTTGAAAATGAAACTTAAACAGAAGTGATGATAGAGGAACAGGTTTTAAACACCAAAGACTAAACCTCGTAACACTTCCATAAGTGTGATCCAAGTAATTTTGGGGACAAAACTGCAGCATTGGAAGACGCATAAGAGGAAAGTGAGAGGTAGAAGATAGATGTGAAGTATCATAATCAAAGCAATCATAAACAATCTTGGGGAAATAACTCCTATATCTCTCCACAGGAAGAGAGGCTATAGGAGAATGGATGAGATGACAAAGCTAGGGTTGAGAACAGGGCAAATAAAGGGGAATACTTCTTCCATGGCAAGCAGAGAGAGATTCTGTAATGGGAAGTGAAGAACTTAGAATGGATATAATCTGCAGGGATTTGGTGCTGAGAGAGAGGCCACTACTTCTAAGAGAGTATTATGTCTAGATGGACAATATCCTGCCTCAGGAGAAGAGGAATCATAATTCCTGAGGGAACTATTTCTATCTTGGGGTAATATTTCTATCCTGACTACATACCCCAGGAACTGGTACTTTTAAGAGTGAGCCATAACAGTAAAAAAGATATAGGAGGCAAGATCTACAATGCAATACCATAGGAACTGTTTAGAAGAGAGAACTCAAAATAGGCATCTTAGAACATCTAATTCTATGTGAAATACAGAAACTAAGGAAATATAAGAACAAGTCAAAGAATAACTGTCTGGAATAGACAGAAAAGGAAGAGAATTAATAAAGAAAACAAGAGGGGGAAATTTTAGGAAAAGACATAGAAAAAAATAAAAACTAATAAATAAGGTTTGATTAAAAACTAACAAATCCAAAGTGAGGGACTTTATTTGACTAAAAATGAGAAAAAAGGGGAAGAATTAGAAAACTAGATAAGAGGATGAATTAAAAAATAAATTGATAAGTAAAACTCAAACAAAGAGCATGTGGGAATAGGGTTGCCGTAACATAGGTTAAGCAAAAATAACTGAAGAGCTAAAGTATGATATTTACAAAAGAAGACCAGAACAATCCTAGTTCAGAAATATGTGTGTGTGGGTGTGGGTGTGGGTGTGTGTATTAGAATCAAATGGAGGAAAATATAAATCTAACTCTGAACTTCAAATGTAATTGTATTACATAATCCAATAAAATGAAAGAGTAAGAACAGTCAAAACATTTACAGAATAAAAATAAGAGTTTGGAACAAAATTTAACATGTATCAGGTGAATCCAAAAGAGCAAAAATAATTATCATGCTATCAGACAAAACAAAAACAAACATTAACAACTTAAAAAGAAATAAACAAGCCTCTACTCAAAGCTTTTCCAGCTTGATAGAGTTTTCTAGAGCTTATGCTCCAATGGCATAGCCTTTTAGCCCACAAGGTCATTTCCAAGTCATTATAAAGTAACAGTAAGATTTTAATGGTAATCTACTTTAAAAAAACACACACATATGTTTTAAATTTCAGAATGATCTATTCTCCATGTTGAGGAGGTAGTTATTTGAAAATAGGTTCAGTCACATATATTACTGTGGAGGACAGTAACCCAGGAATTTCAATTTTTAGAAATTTCCTTAGGGAATCAAATTCCTTGAATTGGCCATGCTATGAGTTTACATAAAGATACTCACATTTGGATCAGCTAATGGGTTCAGTGGGTAATGTGCTGGACCCAGAATCAGGAAGATCAGAGTTTGAATCCTGCCTTAGACATTTATTTAGCTGTATGTCCTTGAGTAGGTCCTGTAATTCTCTCAGCCTCAGTTTCCTTATCTGTAAAATGATAATAGTACCTATTTTCCAGGGTTGTTGTGAGGATATGGTTAGGGATAGAGATAGATTATATATGTATATACATTATGTATGTATGTATGTATGTATGTATGAATGTGTAGGGAGAGAGAGGCAAAGACAAAGAGAAGTATATAAACCTTAAAGCACTAAATAAACTTACCTATTATTATCAAGCCTCTGGCATCAGGCCATAAGCATAATGAAGTGACTCCTCTAAAAACAAGTTCTTCCTGAAGGCAGCTTTCCTCTTTGAACTTCAAAAGAACCATCATCAGCTCCTCCTTTTTGGTTTGTAAATTTATCTTCCATTCCAGATGCTAGCAAGTTATCTACTAGCCCCTGAATCTTTCTCTCTCCTTTCACAAAGCAGTTCACTTGCTGACTCACAGTCTTCCCTTGCACACCAGTTCCTGACTTTATACTAGGGTATTGGAATATATATTGATGTTTCCTCAAGCACTCTAGCCTCCCAGTTCCTCAGTGACCTCAACTATCATGACTAGGGTTAAATCTCGGCATTTCAATAATAATGATACTAACAATGACTATTGTTATCATAGCTAACATTTATGTAGCACTTACTAAGGAGGTAGGTACTACGCTAAGTGCTTGCTAATTATTATCACATTTGATTCTCACAATGACCCTGAGCAGTAGCTGCTATTATTACCCTATTTAACAGTTGAGGAAATTGAGGCAAACAGAGGTTAAGTGACTTGCCCAGAGTCATATAGCTAGTATGAGTCACAGGCCAGATTTGAACTCACATCTTCCTGACTCCAGGGCCAGAGCTCTATCCACTGTGACACAGAGCTGCCGAAACATATCATATATCCACCTTCTTCTTTCTATTCACATAGAATCATAATAATCATATGTAAATTACCTTTTGGGAAACAAGAGACTTTGACTATTTTTGCTTTCAGCGAATATTTCTTTCTCTGAAGTCATCTCAGAATTTTTTGTTTCTTTCCAAGTACTTACCTCTGAAGGACTGTTTTTCTGCTCCTTTCAGTAAAGTCTCCAGAGAAGAAAGGAAGAAACCTTACACCTCCACTTCTCTAACATCTATTTCCTCTGCACTCACATAGATACCACCCTAGCTCAGCTTCTCATTTTGTCTGAAATATTGCAATGACTTCTCATTGGTCTCCTTGCTTCAATTCTCTCAAAGCCTCCAGTGCACCCTCCAAGTAGCTACCGAAGTGACTTCCTTAAAGATTTATTAAAATAATCTTTTTTAATTTAAAATAATTTTTTTTATTTTTATTAAAATAAAATAAAAGCATAGCAGGGATGATGTAATGAAGACTGGGCTTAATAAAGCCTAATAAAGGGCTGGGGAAAATGAAACTTTTTCAAGAAAGGATTTAGACAGGTCATGTCACAGAAATCCACTGATTCCCTGTTAGTTCTAGGATAAAATATCAACTCCTCCATTTGGCATTTAAAGATCTTCAGGGTTGGACTCAACCTACATTTCCAGATTTATTCTACATTCCTCCTTCTCCAACATTCCATAGTCAAGTCAGTATGAGAGTGCAATGAAAAGGATGAATAGGCAGAGGTGACCAAATTTCAGTTTCAGGTCAAAAATAAAAATATGAAACAAAACCATATATTCCCTCAAACACAAGCAATTTCATTTCATTACAGAGAGCTTAAGTATACTAAATTTTATCATTCAACATGTTCCATTATCTAATTTCTCTTCTCATATATTGCAAACTCATTCATTTAATCATTTATCAGACTTCTCTGAAATATTTTTATTATCATTTCCTTGAAATTACCAACCATTTTCTATATGCTTCAAATTTCCCTTCCTTTTCATTTGGTCATTTACTTTTAAGCAATTCCTGTTTCATTACTTTAACTCTCTCTTTAACAAAAATCATCATGCTGCTTCCATACACTTGCTGTGCATTCCTTCTTCCCTCCTACTGTTTTATCCCTCTCTTCTCATGGTGACATCCTCTGTTCTTTCTTTCTCTTTATGCTGTGCCCCCCCCAGCTCTCCCTCCCCCACTCCCATTCTAACAATAGATGGATAGATGGAAAAGAGATTAATTTATCTTCCTTCTTTCCAGTACACAGGATTATTTGCCTCAAAAACTAGAAAATGTTTAAAATAGCTTATCTTTTACTACTTTTCTTTCCTATTATCAAACCCATGACCTCTAGCCTCATACCTCTGCAATTCTTGTAATTCCACTTCAGCATGTATGCCCTACATCTCCTTCACTTCCCCTTTATCTACTTATTTTCTTGAAAAGCTTTAATTTCTCCTTGGTCACTTAAAGTTATCATTACACCATCCCTGCAAGCTTGTTTGGTTTTTTTTTTTTTAATTCATCCCCAGGCTTCTGATCAAACTGTCAATGAGAAAGGTCATAGAGGAGCTCATGTCAGCCATATTCAATCTTACATAAATCTGCAAAGGGTTCCAGATAAAATAATAATAAAGTAATTAAAAGAGAAAAAAATAGTAAACTCTCTCCATCCAGACTATATAAAAGACTATTTAAATTGAGAGATATATCCTACCAGAGAAGTCAGTTGAACGCAGGTAGACAGACCAAAATTCTTTTAGTAATCTGACTGAAGGAGTGATTTTTTTTAAAAAAAGTACTGTAATTGAAGATTCTCCAGGAGGTCAGGAACCATCCGTGTGGTCTAACAAGGGATACCCTGGGGAATAGGGGACCTAAACTCGGTGACTTTGAGTTTCAGGGAACATGAAAACTTCCAGTTATCACCAAATAGGAGAAATCTGAGAGAAGAAATGTCAGAAGTTGGGGAAAGCGCAAAACAGGGCCTAATCACGCCATTCAAAAGAAGCAGAGCTAGACGCTGTCACGAAGTTCCAAACCAATGTCACTTTTCAGTATAGTTCTATCCAGTAAGATAGATTTCTATAGTCAACTGATTGTGTAAATCATTCCCTCTTTGAGACAATACCAATGAGAGTAAGGATTAAGTGATGCCCCTCGCCCACTCTCCCATCTACCTATCATTCTTTCTGCACCCATTGTACTCTTCTTTCTCATCCCTTAATTATATTTTATTTCATTCCCTACAATTCACCTTATACCCATAACCTCTGTGTATGTATATTCCATCTAGATGTACTATTAGTGACAACATTTTTAAGAATTACAAGTATCATTTCCCATGCAGAGATGTAAACAGTTCAGCTCAACTGAATCTCTTATTACCTTTTTAGGCTTCTTTTGGGTCTTGATATTGGAGATAAAATTTTTTGTTCAATTCTAGTCCTCTCCTTAAGGAATCTTGAAATTCTTCCATTTCAGTGAATGACCATTTCTTCCTTGTAGTATTGTGCTTAATTTTGCCGGGTAGGTGATTATTAGTTGTAGTCCTAGCTCCTTTGCCTTCTGAAATATCATGAACTTTGATCTTTTAATGTTGCAGCTGCTAAATCCTGTGTAATAATCTAATCATAGCTCCCCGATCTTTGAATTATTTCTTTCTGACCGCTTTTTTTCCTCGACCTGATAGTTCTGTAATTTGGTATCATGTTCTTTAGAGTTTTAATTTTGAGATCTCTTTCCTGAGGTGATGGGTGGATTCTTTCAATGCCCATTTTGCCCTCAAACACAGTACCATAAAATAGTACCCCAAAACAAATCCTGGAACAGCAGAACCAGCAAAAAGATGAAGTGAAACAATCCTTAGCCTAAGAAACTTGGAAGATTGGCAAGAAAGGTCTGTCTCATTCAGATAAAACGGAAGCACAGTCCAGTACAGGAAGCATCCCAGCAAGCCAGCAGCAAGCCCGGCCTCAGCAAATCAGCAGGATATTCTGAGCCTTACTATGATGAAGCAGGCAAATGCCAACACCAGGAACACCCTCACCCACCCATGTGCCTCAGTATAGTCAAGGGAACCAGCAGATTCCAGCTCTGAGAATCACCATGTACTTCACTGCAGCCCTGGGGAAATCAGGGCACTTTTCCTTGATAATTTCTTGAAAGATGCTGTCCAGATCCTCCTTTTGATTATGGCTTTCAGATAGTCCAGTGATTCTGACACTGACTCCTTGATCTATTTCCAGGTCAGTTGTTTTTCCCATGGGGTATTTTACATTTTCTTCTATTTTTCCATGCTTTTGAATTTGTTTGATTGATTCTTGATGTCTCATGGAGTCATTAGCTTCCACTTACCCAATCCTGGTTTTTACGTTGTTTTCCCCAGTTTATTTTTGCACTTCCTTTTCCATTTGGCCAATTGTATGTCTTTAGGCAGTTATTTTCTTTGTATCTTCTTTTTCCATTTGGCCAATTCTACTTTTTAAGCAATTATTTTCTTTTCCCAAGCTGTTTACTCTTTTTTCACAGTTCTCTTGCCTCACTATCTTTTCCCAATTTTTCTTCTACATCTCTTATAGGATTTCTAAGCTCCCTTTGGAGCTCTTTCATGAGTTCTTTCTGGGCTTGAGACCACTTCCCATTTTTCTTTGGGGTTTTGTCCATAGGTGTTTTCACATGGTTGTCCTCTTCTGAGTTTATGTCTCGATCTTCCTCGTCACCATAATAACGTTCTGTGTTCGGGGGGGGGTTTTCTGTTGTTTTTTTGCTCATTTTTTTTTGCCTTTTTCCTTTCTTTTAAATTTGAGCTCATCTCCCAGGGCACTGTCTCAGGCTTCTTTTTCCAGGAGCTACAGGCCCTGGTTGTTTACCTAGAACTGCACTGATGTTCCCATGAGACCCCCAGGGGACCACCATGTCTGGTGTTGTGCTGAGGGGATGGTGTATGGAGTGGCTGGCTGGAGGCTGTACAGATCTGGCAGCTTACCTGGCACTGAGCTGGAGTCCTTGTGGTGGTATCTAGTGCGTGCTGAGGCCAGTGGGATGTTTCTGCATTTCCCTAGGGCTACAATGAAGCACATGGTGGTTCTCAAAGTTGGAGCCTGCTGGCTATACTGAGGCATGTGGGTGAGTGGGGGTGTTCCTAGCATTGGCATTTGCCTGCTCCATCACAGCCTGCTGATTTGCTGAGGCGGGGCTTGCTGCTGGCTTGCTGGGATGCTTCCTATTCTGGACTGTGTTCTCCTTTTATCTGAGTGAGACAGACCTTTCTTGCCAATCTTCCAAGTTTCTTAGGCTAAGGATTGTTTCACTCCATCTTTTTGCTGGTTCTGCTGTTCCAGGATTTGTTTTGGGATACTCTTTTATGGTTGTTGGAAATGGATATGGGAAAGTTATGGCAATTTACAGATTGCTCTGCCATCTTGGCTCCCAGAAGTTGTTCTCAAGATTTCAATATAGTTCTAGAAATGAAAAGAAATTCAGGAATAAGTTAGGCAAAGGGTAAATAAAACTATGCTTTTTGCCAATTATATGAAGATTTACACAGAAAACTCTAGTGATTCAACAACAAATGAAATAATAATTTCAGAAAATAGTGGGACATAAAATAAGCCCACAAAAGACATCATCTTTCTATATATTAAAAAAAAAACTCAACAGGAGATAGAAAAGAATGTTACATTCAAAATAATTACATGATTTATAATTTAACTGGGAGTCATCTACCAAGACATAGATAGAAATTTCATGAATACAAACTGTAAAACAATCTTTTCAGAAATAAAAACTTAAACATTTGGAAAGATATTAGTTGCTTATGTTTGGGCTGTGCCAAAATAATAAAAATGACAACCAAACAATTTATTGATTCAATAACAAAGGACCGGGAGAATCAACCCTGTATCAGCCTTGGATCCAGGCCTCAGGTCACTGGCTTTTGCCTTTACCACAGGGCTTCCTCTAATTCTACATACATAAGTTGTTAAGAGGTTAGATCCACCTCAACTGGCCAATTTCATCCTTCTGTCCTGACTCCTGTAGACTATATCTTCACCTGATCATATCTATCGTCTCATGGGACTTAACGTTACCACCTGACACAATTTTGAACAAACAGAGATTCATAGACATGCACACGTAGGCACGCACTCACCCACCCACACACACACACACACACACACACACACACACACACATATGTATATAAACATACACATATATTCTGATCCATATATACACATATATGTGTGTATATGAAGAGATGCATGGCTATGTACATATATGTGTTTGAATATTAAATATATAATTGGTTTCCCTCATAATTTTATATATTTATTTTGTTCATTTAAAAACATTTTCTGAGAAGGGGTTCATAAACTTCACTAGACTACCAAAGGTGTTCATGACAAAAAGTTAAGAACCTCCATCATAGAATTACTTCTGGTAGCAGCTTCTGAAAGATTGTACTTCTAAAAAATAAGCAAGGAATGTGCGATATTGCTATCTCAGCTGCAAACAAACCATTCTAGGTCCTCACAGGGGTAGTTCAGGTCTCAGTGTCAGGGCCCATTCATCAGTTAAGCCTAGGCCCATGGTCACAAACTGAGACATGCAGAGGTGTCCCCAAGGATTCATTGTACCAAAAGAATAGGGAATATGAGCTTAGTCCCAAGTACCCTAGAGCAAAGGCTACCTTTGCAGAGCAAAGGTGGTTTTCTTGAACTATTGTTTACCATATCACAAGCGTTATACCGAGCCTTAGATGGCCTACTACAAAGCTTACTGCTTCAACAATGCCATTATGATCAAACATATCTCAAACTGTAAGAAGCCTCTAGACTACTAAAGCTTCCAGAACATACGTTAGAACCTGGGCAGTAGGATAAAGAGTTATCTGAAGCCTAGTTTTAGCAAGGTGGCATTGAATTTTAAGGAGCATCTCACAGACACATTTCTCAGGACCTCTCCTCTTTTAGCACTTAAAATCCAATAGCCAAAGATTACTTCCTCCCCTGGGGCACTAGGTCTTCACACATTAAAGGTCAGATCAAAAGCAGCAGATGGCCAACTGTAAAGAGAAGATAGAAAGTATAGGTATTGGGACTCCACAAGTCAAGAAGGAAGCACCTGGTAGGAACTGTAATCATGAAGGGAAACCAAAAAGGCAGTGTGCAATGAGATGGCTGGGGAAAAAAAAAAACAGGTTGTTGACCTGTAGAGCAGATCTGCCATGCTATAAGAGCCCAGATGGAAACGACCAGATCTCCATTTTCTACTAGCAGCTCTACTTCATTTTGACTCCACAAAACACTGTGCCTCCCCCAGGAAAAACTGCATCAAATGAAAAATCATTGCTATGGAAATGGACTCAGTTTTTGATACATAGCATCTTCTCAACTCCCTCAGCTGCCTCTCTTTTCTGGAGGTCTGGAAAGTACAGAAGTAAACTCCTTCTAAAGACTTCCTTCATAGATGGTTCTCAACTTTCAGAATGTTCCAGGAAACTTGTCATTTTCCATCAGCAGCTCAGCTGTTTGTACTCTACTGGAACACCATGCTCTATCAGGGTATCCTCTGGTTGTCCTCCCATTCTGCTTTTCAATTTCTTTTTGTGTGGCTTCTTCCCCAATTTGATTGTAAACTCCCTGAGGGAAAAGACTTTCTTTTTCTTATTTGTATCTCCAGCCCTTGGCACAGTAGCACAGTGCCTGGCACCTAGGGGATGCTTAACAAATGTTTATTGAATTTAATTGGAGAATGGATCAGTAGGTCTCAGTAGAAGCTGCAAAGAGGAGCAGGTTAGTCTGCTTTAGGAGATAGAGTTCTGTGTCCTCAGAAACTGGATGGGAAGCCTCATCAGAGTCCAGACGAGTAAGATCTCCCTCCAGTCTTGCCAATAATTTATTGCACTTCCTTTTGATCGTGTGGTTCCAACGAGCCCAAATAGGGTGCTTTCTCCAGGATCCTGAGGGAAGCAGGAAGCACATTGGCCTTCAACTCAGGAGAGTCTTTCTTTTGGTAATTTAAAATTAAGGAAATAAGATATACATACTCAAAACAGAGTACTACAGAAAGAATAGATTCAATTGTGTTGAGGGAAAAGACTAAATCTGAATTCAGATGACCTGAGTTCCAATCCTGATCCAGTCACTAATTAACTGTGATTTGTGTCAGGCACTTAAATACTCTGAGCCTCAGATGTTTCACTTTTAAATGAAGAGGTTGGGCTAGGCCCTATGATTTTAAGTTCCTCCAAGTATCATCCAAATAATACCAAGTGGTATACAAAGTCCTCAGTGTGATTCATAGAAAGGGAAAAAATCACAAGATCAGAAAAACAATCATCAAGGAGGATGTTATAGAGAGAATTCTGGTGCAGGTCCAGCTTGAACTAGATGACCTCTGAATTAACTGTTAACTATCCATCTCAAGGGAGTTGAGGGTTAGTCATCACTAAATGGTTATAAAACATCTTGTAAATATCAAGTCCTTCAAAGGGCTGAATAACTATTAATTTAATTCACAATGGCCAATAACCAGTTCTCTATATCTTATTTCCACCAAAGATTAAAAAGATAATAAATTTCCTTGTAAATCTGAGATTATACATTCTGAGGTGGGCCTTCAATTGGGATTTGGAATAGTGGACTGTTAGGCAGTATTTGCAACTGTAGAAAGGTGGGCATAAGACACTTTAGGGCACAGCTTGGAAAAAAAAAGGAACAAGGTAAATAGAAAATAGACAAGAATATCTGGGGGACAGTGAGGAAACTGTTTTGAACACACAGAGGATTTATACAGGATTGCACTGAATCACAAATTCTTTGTCATTCAACAATAGCCTTTTTACCCCTTCTTTGAGTTTTTCAAGCCATAATGAAGAAAGTGTGTGTGTCTGTGTGTGTCTGTGTGTGTGTGTGTGTGTGTGTGTGTGTGTGTGTGTGTGTGTGTGTACCTTGTCATTTATTGGACCTCTTCTGGGATCTCCCAAACACATGCTGTGCAGCCTCATTTTCTTTTTAATCATTCGTGGCAATGAGATAAAAAGAACTGGTTCCTGGCCATTACCATGTAAATTATTATTGTTATTTAGCACTTCTAGAGCACATTATATTTACAAAATGTTTCATAATCATTTAGTGGTTACTATCCCCTAACTCCCTTGAGATACATGGTTAACAACCAGTACCAACTGAATGTGCCAGATGGAGAAATCAAAAGAGAGAATAGGGAACTGAATGGCATTTTCTCAAACAATAGAGCTATGACAAGGGTGGGATTAGAAATTAGAGTTCCAGATTTCAAATCCTATGTTAAGTGTCTGAAGTTTTAATATAACTCCTTTTTTAAAACTAAAGTTTGGCAGGTATGGAGAGCTGTTGGGTTTTAACACTCACATTACTTAAAATGCTGAATGTTCTTTTTTTATTATAATTATGACACATCCAATAAATACAATTCAAGAAGCATTAGATATTGATGGAGATATTTATCTTCTTTGTTTTGGCTTTTTCTCAATAACATTTTCACAGAATCCACTATGATAGTGTGGTAGCCAAAAGACATCATGATAGGACTATGGATGGGAGTGAAGATGGCATAATTAGCTGTTGTGAGCTCACTCTCTGTGCCTTTGGTTTATTTGATAATATTTTTTGATTGCCTGCCAACTTTATTGCTATCATGATCCCTATGATGAAGGCTTCTGACCAACTTTTAGAGGACAAAGACAGTAATCACTCAGTAAACATTTATTAAGTACCTACCTCTCCAGTCTTCTTACACCTTACTCCCCACAACATACTCTTCCATGCAGTGACACTAACCTCCTGGCTGTTTTACAAATGAGACACTCCATCACTTAGTTTCTGAAATTTTCTCTGGCCTTCCCTCATGCCTAAAATGATATCTGTCCTCATCCCTACCTACTGGCTTCTCTGGTTCCTTCAAGTCCCAACTAAAACCTTATCTTCTGCAGGAAGCTATTCCCAACTCCTCTTTATTCTAGTGCTTCTTTTCTTTTAATTATTTTCCATTTATACTATATATAGCTTGTTTGTATGTAATAGTGTGCATATTATCTTTTCCTTTAGATTGTGAAGTCCTTGAGGTTTAAGGACTGTCTTTTGACTCTTTTTGTATCTCCATCACTTAGCACAGTGCCTGGCACATAATAGGAGCTTAATAAATGTTTATTGATTAAAAGTCTACTATATGCCAGGAATTGTTTTAGGAACTAGGGATAACAAACATAAAAAATGAAACATTCTTTTCTCTCAGGGAACTTAAAGTATAAATACTCAGACACTCAATAACTGTGTGATCCTAGGCAAATTAGTCAATCACTGTCTGCTCCAGTTTTTTCAACCATAAAATGAAAATAATAATAGTACTAACCTCCAAGGATTGTTTTGAGGATCAAATGGATGATATTTGTAAAATGCTGAGCACAGTTTCTGGCACATAGTAGGAGTTTAATAAATGCCTGTTGCCTTGTCCTTCCCCAAAAAACTCTCTCTCTCTCTCTCTCTCTCTCTCTCTCTCTCTCTCTCTCTATATATATATATATATATATATATATATATATATATATATATATATATATATATATATGTGTGTGTGTGTGTGTGTGTGTGTATACATATATACACACATCATGTTCATATATGTGTATGTATGTATATATATCCGTATGTATGTAAGTGCATATGTGTGTGTGTGTGTGTATTACAAATTAAATATGTGATCACTTAGGAAAGGAGACACTGGCAGGGGATTAGGATGGGGATCAGACTTCATGAAGTAGTATTTGAGCTGAATTGTGAAGGAAGGTATTCCATGAGACAGGTAGAGTAGTAGATATATTCTAGGCATAGAGGATTACCAGTGCAAAGGCATGAAGATTGGAGATTGAGTTATATATATGACAAAAAGCAAGAAAGTCAGCTTGTTGGATTATTGGAGAGTACAAGAATATGTAATTTATAAATTATGAAATGAGCAAATTAACCAAAAATAAGCATGAAAGAGGAAATTTTAAAATTAGACCAGAAATAGATAAATTGGAAAAAGAACTCTAGAATTGAGAAACAAAACTTAAATTTGACATATAAAGACTAACAATAATGGTTAGCTTAGCTAAACTGGTTGTAAAGACAAGAGAGAAAAATTAAATTTCTAGAATAAAAAATTAACAGGATGAAATGACAAAACAGAATATTTTTAATTGCTATAACTTTTAATACACAATTATATACCAAAAACTGATCATCTAAATGAAAGAGGATTATCTACAAAAATACAAAATGTGTAAAAAGAGATCTTAAGAGGTCCAATTTGAAAGAAAAGAAATCAAACTTGTTGTAAAGGAACTACCAAAGAGAGGGAAAACTAGGTCTAGGTAGAGTTAGAGGAAAATTCTATAGAACTTTTAAAGAATAATTAATACCTGTTGGTATTAATTACTTAATTATTCCCAAATTATTCCCAAAAATTGAAGGAGAAAATGCTATCAAATTGTTTTATGAAATTAAGACTAATAGCTACAGCAAAGAGAACTATAGACAAATACCATTATTAAATAATGATTAAATATTTTTAAAAATAAAAAAAAATCCTGTTAAAAATATTGTAACAATATATCCAAAAAAATTCGCTTTTAGAAAACATCTAGAAGATTCAGTAGATAGAGCACTGCATCTGGAGTCAGGAACACCAGAGTTCAAATCAGGACTCAGACACTGCTGTGTCTAGCAGTATGACTCTAGGTAAGTCACTTAACCTCTGTTTGCTGCAGCTTCCTGAATAGAAAATTGGGGATAATAATAGAACTCTCTTCTCGCGGTTGTTGGGAGGACCACATGAAATAACTGTAAAGTGCTTGGCACAGTGTCATAGTGTAATATAAATGTTAGCAATTTCTAGTATTATGATGTCAAGATGATAATGTTGTATTTATACCAGAGATTCCAATATGTCTTTATTAGGGAAGCAATTAACATAATTAATCATATTAATAATGAAATCATCCCAAACCAATTAATCAATCAACATACATTTATTAAGAGCCATCTATGTGACAGGTAGTGTGCTAGGTAATGGGCATACAAAATTTACACATTTACGAAATGCCTTCAAGGAGCTTGCATTCTATCTCAGACATGAATAAGGGGCAGGAAGTGGCACAGTATATAGAGCACAGGCCCTGGAGTTAGGAGTTCAAATCCAGCCTCAGACACATAACACTCACTAGCTGTGTGACTCGGGGCAAGTCATTTAACCCCAACTGCCTCACCAAAAAAAGAAAGGGGGGGGGAGAGAGAGAGATAAACCTAAAAATATTATATATAAAATATAAACAAAATAAATACAAGGAATATTTTTGATGGGGGCAGGGAAATCACAAGTAAATAATTGATCAGAACAATCCTTATGTCACTTGAACAGATTTTCTAGGAAAAAAAAGTCATTCTAAGGATGAAAATGAAGTATAGAGAACAGACATGTAAGGAAAAACATGGAAATGGTAATTGGAATGTGGTATAGGGTGAACATCAAGAAAAATCACAGAGTGTATGAAGAAAAAAATAAGGTTTAAAAAAGAGGTTGGGGCAGGTTGTGGAGAGCATAAAAATCTGAAAGGACAAGCTTATATTTGATCCTAGAAACAACAGAGAGTTATTGGAATTTATTGAGAAGAAAAGTGACATGGTCTGACCCACCTTTTAGGAAAATCATTTTGGAAGGTGTATGTCAGATGGATTTGAGACATGAAGAATGAGGCAGGCAGACCAATTCAGAAGCAGGCTAGAGGTGAAAAGAGCCTGAATTTCGGGGGCGACTCTGAGTAGAGAGAAAAGAATAGACAGTACAAGCATAATGACAAGATTTGGCACCCTGGTCAATATTTTTGACAAGGAAAAACTAGAAGTTAAAAGGAAAGCTGAATTTGATAACCTAAAGGACTGAAAAGATTGGTGAAAGATAACGAGTTCTAGTTGAGGCATGTTCCCTTTGAGGTACTTATACATCATCCACTTTGAAATATACAACAGGAAGTTGTAGCTGCAGGAACAGAGATCAGAACAGAACCCACATGATTATACAGAAAGACAGAGGAAAAAAGTCTTTGATAAAATACAACAATTTATGCTATAAACCCACAAACCATACACACAAAATGATCCTGTTTAAATTTATATATATATATATATATATATGTATTATATATACATATATATGTATATAAATATATATGCACATATATTCAAATACACACATGTGTATGTATGTATTATATCTGTGTATAGATATATGTGTGTATATACGTATGCATGTGTGTGTGTGTGTGTATAATATACATATACATATATACACATATTGGATGGAGTGGCAGGCCTAGAGTTAGGAAAACTCATTTCCTGAGTTCAGATCTGGCCTCTTCAAACACTTACTGGCTGTATGACCTTGGGCAAGTCATTTAACCCTGCTTGCCACAGTTTTCTCATCTGTAAAATTAACCAGAGAAGGAAATGGCAAACCACTCCAGTATCTTTGCCAAGAAAACCACACATGAGGCCACAAAGAGTCAGATATAACTGAAAAACAACTGAACAAAAATACGTATTTAAACCCCAAAGCTAGTATTGTATGCATCAGGGAAATATTAGAAACTTTCCCAACAAAACAGGAATAAAATCAGGATGCTCCCTTTCCCCACTGTTATTTGACATAATTCTGGATATACTAGCAACAGCAATAATACAAAAAACAGAAATTAAAGGCAAAAACATAGGCAAAGATAAGACAAACTTATTTCTATTGGGGCAGCTGGGTGGTATAGCGGACAGATTGCTAAGCCTGGAGCTAGGGACCTGAGTTCAAATGTGACCTCAAACATGTATTAGCTGTGTAACTCTGGGCAAGCCATTTGACCTCTTTCTGCTTCAGTTTTCTCAACTGTAAAAAGAGGACAATAATAGCACCTACTTTAGAAGGCTATCATGAAGATCAAATGAGATTATATTTATAAAATGCTTAACACAGTTCTTGACACATAATAAGCACTTAGTAAGTACTTTTTTCCCTTCATCTTCCTGTTTGCTGGTGATATGATGATTTACATCAGAAACACAAAATAATCAAAATAGAAATTAATTTAGATAATAGCTTCAGGAAAGCATCAAGATACAAAATAAAACTACAAAAACTTAATAAAGCAATAATAAAACTCAGAAAGAAATAATGGAAAAGAGACTTTTTTAAAAAAATAACTATAAAGTACATAAAATATACAGGAGCCAATCTTCCACTGCATAGTCAAGATCTGTATAGATGCAATTACAAAATGCTTTTTAAGAAATTAAAAATGAATTAAAGAACCAGTAAAATTTTCAGTTCTTATGCTTAAGCTATGCCACTGATAAAAAAAAATGTATTACTTGAATTAATTTATGGATATAACTCTATCCCAAAGACCTGCCATGAAGATACTTTATTAGTTTTCACAAATGATTCTTAGAAGAGAATCATGCTACATTAATAAGTGACAGTGAGGCAAAAACAAGATATCAATACAAATTCACAAAAATACATACACATGAAAAATTAAACAAAAATGTAGGTCATAACAATACAAGTTACTAGTATAAGAGGTGCCACATGACACAGGTCAATGTGTTGATTATGTGCCAATAAAGGGGTACAATCAATAAGAGCTATGAATTCCTTTTCACACCAAACCTATCCAACCAAAGTCCTTGTCTGTCATCCAAGCATTATTAATTCTTCAAAGAGTTCTTCAAAGTTCTTCAAAGAGGTTCGCACTCCAAACATATGAGCATAGAGCATGGGTTATTATGACATACCCACACACAGGGATCTACTATACCTTTCACTAGTCTTGCAGCTAAGGGAGTTCAGTTACTGTTAATTACAGACATTTCAGTAATAACAGGCCAGATTTTCTCAGAAAGTCTCAATTGTAAACCTCCCAAACATCATCGACAAACATGGTAATGGCCCATGCAAATTGAGTACTTAGTTGGTCTGTGTGCATTCTGTTCTGGGGGCTGCTTTTGAAAATTTAACCCCATTACTCTAAAACATTTGTAGCGTCATAATCTGTCATCATTAGCAACAATGCTTGACTTGGCGTTCAACATTCTTATTAACCATGCAATTATGTATGCAGACAATGTTTAATCACTTTAACAAAAATACAGCTGTGTTGTTGTGGAGCTGCCATTTACTGCTCATTAATGATTGATTTTTTTAACCATCTAGATTGTTTTCATGAGAAAAGCAGATTAACTATAAAGAATTCATTATTGGTCATTAAGAGATATTAAAATGGAAAACCTTTACAAGAGGAGCCCTATATTGCTGCATTCATATGGCTGCAATCATTGTAGTCTTGCCGCCACTCTAGGGAAGAAGAGAAAAAGCATTTATCACAGAGCTGCAGCAAGGGAATTGGGGTGAGGAGAGGTGGGGTAGATAGGAAATTAGGGGAGGTGAGAACATCTCTTTTTGCTGTAATAAACCATTGATTATATTTTATAATAGCAATAATTTCCCCCAAATAATTATCCTAGCCATTGTCCAGCTTTTTTAAAGGTTGACTGAACCATTGATACAGATCAATTTGGTACAGATTGTTAATGATGGGCTATTTTTAAAACTTATAGCTGTTTCTTCCTATCTCCCATTCACTGTTAGATTCTAATTCCTTTTCTAAATCGCAGTTAATTAAAATTGAGGCAGAAATTTTTTCTGAGGCTATAATTACAGAACAGTTGCCAGTGTGCCTTTGTAGAGAGAGTTTTCTCACCAGGAGTTCTATAGAACCAATGAACTGTGATCCCATGAACTCAAAATTCTGGAGGGAGAGATAGATTAGATAGATAGATAGATAGATAGATAGATAGATAGATAGATAGATAGATAGATGGATGGACAGGTAACATATACAAGTGTATATTGTGACATATATATATAATTGCCCTAAGGTATTTCAAATAAAGAAAATGATAGTTGTATAAATAACATATATAGAGATCTTCCTTTTGCTTGCAAGTTACATGTTTCAATAGCACAAACACATATAAATGCATATATACATACACACACACACACACACACACACACACACACACACACACATGCACAGAGATGAGAAGCAGAATGAAATAGTGGATCAACAGTTAAGCTCAAAGTCAGGCACTATGTTCAAGGAATTGATTGGCCAGTGAGCCCTTGCCCTAACTTTAGTATTTCGGTGTGAAAGAGTGACTAGGACAGGATGATCAAGAATTCATGGGTTGGGATCTGCATTGAAGAACTCCTTACATTATCTTTTCCTCAAAACCCACCTTGCTTCCAAATTTCCCTGTTTATATCAAGAATGCCACAATCCTTCCAGTTTCTCAGACTCAACCTTCACCTTATCCATGATTACTATGCAGATGAATTTTTTTTATCTTTAAAGTCACCAGTGATTTCTTAGTTGCCAAATCTAATGGCCTTTTCTCAATCCATATTCTTGACCACTCTGAAGCACTTGGTTGACACTGTTGACTATCCTCTCCTCTTGGATGCTTACTCTCTCCTCTCTGCATTACTAAAAATAATGTCACCAATAAAAATTCTCATATCTGCACACTTTAAGAACTTAGAAACAAAGTTTTGACCTTTCTTCTGGATGAGGTATTTCAGTGGGTTTTGAAACCATGTTAAAAATATAAAAATGCAACACATCTGACTAGTCTGCATGGAGGATAAAAATTTTCATTTCCAAAAAATTTTTTTTGCATAATTAGAAGATGTAATTGAAGAGTATTATGATTAAATAAAAACAGTGAATGATGCACTTTTGCATTTGGATATACATATGCTTATAATATATCTTTTTCAGCTATGAGTCATTAAAACCAAGAATTGAAATAAACTAAACTTCCAGATTTTCAAATTTATGTATCACAAAATGTTAAACCAAAATTTTCATAAATAATGAAAAATACTTAATCACATTGTCATTGTAAGGGTGTATCTAATTTAGACTTTAGCAAAGTCAAAGTTGTAAGAGACAAAAACATAAACAATGAAAAAAATAACAAATAGCAGCAATAATTATATAATTTATATAGTGCTTATTATGTGCCAGGTATTGTGCAAAGTGCTTTACAAATATTATCTCATTTGATTCTCACAACAACCTGGCAAGGTTGGTGCTATTATTATCCACATTTTACAGTTGAGGAAACTCAGGCAAACAAAGGTTAAGTGACTTGCCCAAGGTCCCACAGCTAGTGAGTGTCTGAGATTGAATTTAAATTTTAGTCTTCCAGACTCCAGACCCAGAGCTCCATCTACCTAGCTGCTTGAAAAGTGAAAATAAAGCTTCTCAGGTGTAAATAAAGCATTCCACACTGTGTAAGGCTAAGAGGCTTTGAATAGCTCGATTGAACGTGAAAAAAAGTCAGTAAAGACAATGAACTTATCACAGAGCACAAATTGCCTCATTACCTTTGTTCTAAGCCACTCTTTTGCATTAGACTGCAAGAGGAATCTGGGAAATGTAATGAATGGTCACCATAAGTAAAGCTAGGATCCTTCACTGTGAAAAACTAGTTCTTAACCAAGAATTTTCAATTAGAAGAGTTTATACTTCTTCAGGGCAGCTAGGTGCTTCAGTGGAAAAAGTTCTGGGTCTGAAGTCAGGAAGACTCACCCTCCTTATTTCAAATCTAATCTCAGGCACTTACTAACTGTGTGACCTTGGACAAGTCACTTAACCCCGCTTGCCTCATCTGCAAAATGAGTTGGAGAAGGAAATGGCAAACCACTCCACTGTCTTTTCCAAGAAAATCCCAAATGGGGTCACAAAGAGTTGGACACAACCAAAAAGACTAAACAACAGCATTGAATACCTCTTCAGCCTGGTAGGTAACAAAAAATAGAGCAGAGACCCTGAGGGAAGTGAACTGGAAAGATTTCTGCCAATACTAGGCTGGTTGTGTCTGCCTTTCATGGAAGAGCATAGTAACCCTTCAACTGAAAAGAACACACCATAACACAACACACTAGCTAAAGGACCACAGTAATAATCAGCCAATTCTGAAGCTACGTAGAGACTATAGCTGTGCATTGAAGAGGAACTCCAGGGAGTCTAGTGGAATGACACTGGGAACTGTTTGTTTAGTAGGCATGCTTCTGCATGCTGAATTCACTTTTGTGGCCTGGTTAGCTGTATTGCATCCTTGAACAATAAATGTGGCTGGGCAAATGTTCAAAGGATGGAGTACTAAGGGAAGAAATGGTGGAGTCTCTCTATGTGACCAAGCCGGTCCTCAACTTAATTTTACCACTCTACTAGCAAGCCTCAAGAATGATGGGGGTCTAATATACCATAGTCAGCCACACCAGGAAGTAGACAGAAGACAAGAATAGAAGGAATCAGTATCCTGAGTTGTTGTTCATCTTTCATTTTCAAAAAGGGACAATGACATTGTTGAAGGATGTCTTGACTTGCTCCTGAATTGGATTTATGTGAAGCAGAGTTATACAAAGTTATCAGCCTCACTCTCCCTTCCAGCATCATAAAAGTCCAGTGGCAAAACAAAAGTCAAGATGCTTGGTGATGGCCCTGGATGCAGTGGATGACCTTGGCATCTTCTATGTGACCAAGCTTTAAGCACTCCACAATGCCTGCTTCAGCCTGCTTCATGGCAATTGGAACAAATTGTTCTCATCTGCTCATTTTGTCAGGGGAAGTCTTCACATCCTTGGGTTAGGGCTAGAAAATGACCTGATGCTCCATATTTTTAAAAGCGTATGCAGCATTGTGCATCCTTAGTCCCCTGTTTGCCTACCAAAAGCAAGGAAATGTGGTCTGTTATTCATTTTCGAGGAAAAACATTGGTCACTGTAATTCATCTGAATTTGCTTGCCATTTGGTCTTGTTTTAATGTAGATTGTTTTAATCATTAAGTATATTCATCTGGTACAGTTTCTTCACCTTGCATCAGTTTAGATAGGTCTTCCCAAGTTTTTCTGAATTTTTAACAATAGTTTTCATGATGTAATCATTTTCCATTTTATTCATATACCATGATGCATACATGTATGTATGTACATATAGAGAGAGAGGCTTTTTTCTGTCCTTGAGGTGTCTTCCTTCAATCCCTTGGGTATATACCCAGAAGTGAGATCAATCAGTCAATCAAATTAAGTGCCTACTATGTGCCAGGATCATTAATTTACAGGATGTAAACAGCCTAGATACCCAGTTAATTCATAATATCTGATTGCAGCCAAAGATGGCTATTTAGCAATTGAGGCAGGGATTTGCATCTCTACTCCGTCAAACTACAGTTTTCCAGATTGTTCATTTGACTCCTTCCATGCTAGTAATTGTAACATTCTATTCCAGGATTATAAGGAAATCTGATGCTGGCTGTGAAGATAGAATCAAAATCTGTTTTCCTATGGTATAGTCTAGCAAAGTTTGATATGGTTATGTCTTTAAAATCAATGAAAAGGCATGGATTTTGCCCTTCCTAGCAAAAAATAATAATGTTCCTCATTCTCTGAAACTGTTTGTTCATGGACATTGTTATGTGACTTATATGTGCTATAATAATCTCCACTGTGACAGCAAATATTCTTGTTTGTTTGTTAATTTTTGCTCCATCTGATCCTTTAAATTGGAGGCAATAATTAGGAGAGAAAATAATCTGAGAGTTTCTATGTGTGGCTATCACACTGCATTACATATAGTAGTTCAGATAAGGTGCTTTGAAAGGCACATATGTATTTGCCTAACTAAAGTGGATTGAAAAAAAAAACCACTTCTTTATTTGAGTCCTTTATTGTGTTATAGAAAAATACTAGTAACTTATTATTTAAAGATTAGTGTGTCATTTCCATACAACAAAATTTTCAGTCTCATACTTTCATATGATCAAAATCAGTACAATTCATCACAGATTATTAGATTTAGCCCTGAAAGAAACCTAAAAAACATCTGGTCTATTACTTTCAATTTATAGATGGAGAAACTAAGGTCCAGGGAAGGGAAGTAACCTCCTCAAGGTCACATGTGGCACTTGGTCAAGTTGGGTCTCAAACCAGGGTCTTCAAATTCCGTATCTGTGGGTTTTTCTTTTCTGTGCTTGTTTACTACAGTGTGCAGGGCTTTCTATAAGTGAAATACAAATGAAGGGTTCACAGTGCAAATTTCATTTTCTTTGCTACGTTCACTAGAACTTATGAGTTATTTCATAAAACAAGTAAGCAGTTATGTGATGACCTAGAAAGATGAAAATCTAAACTCAATCATAAAATTCAGGCCACCAATAGAAATCCTGGCTCTGCCACTTACTGTACATGCAGCCTCTGACAGGTCACAGCACTATAGATTCTCAGTTTCCTCCTTAATAAAATGAGCAGGATGGACCAGGTGGTCTCTGAGGTCACTTCCAGCATCCTATGTTTATTTTCTTCAAGAGCATTCTATCCCATCAGTCATTTGGAGAACTTGGAAGCTCTGTTATGATGCTAGTGTTTCAGGGAAATGCAGGATTAAGGATGCATCTGTTACTCAACACAAAGGTCTGACTGAGGGCATATAGAAATGAAATCCAGTTAGTACCAAGATACAAATGTGACATAATGGAAGGAATGCTAAACCAGGAATTGGGAAATATGTGTTCTAGTCTTAGCTCTCCTTTAATTCATTGTTCAATCTCCATAACTATAAGCCTAAATTTTCCTTTCTATACAATCAAAAAATAGACTAAATCTATCAGATTGGCTAATATGACAGAAAAGAAAAATGGTAAATGTTGGAGAAAATGTGGGAAAATTGGAACACTAATGCATTTTTGGTGGAGTTATGAACTGATCCAGCCATTCTGGAGACAATTTAAGGGCTATCAAACTATGCATACTAGGTCTGTATCCCAAAGAGATCATAAAAAGGTAAAAGGACCTATATGTACAAAAATATTTATAGCAGCTCTCCTTGTGGTGGCAAAGAATTGGAAATAGAGGGAAAGCCCATCAATTGGGGAATGGCTGAACAAGTTGTGATATATGAATGTAGTGAAATATTATTGTTCTATTAGAAAGAATCAGCAGGCAGAAGTCAGAAAAACCTAGAAAGACTTACATGAACTGATGCTGAGTGAAGTGAGCAAAACCAGGAAAACGTTGTACACAATAATAGCAACATTGTGTGATGATCAACCATGATTGACTTAGCACTTTTCAGCAATACAATGATCTAAGACAATTCCAAAAGACTCATGATGGAAAATGCTATTTACATCCAAGAAAGAATTATGGAGTCTAAATGTAGATCAAAGCATACTATTTTCACTTTTTTTGCAGCTTTTTCCTTTTGTTGTGTTTCTTCTTTCTCAACAGGACTAATGGGAAAATATGCTTAATATGAATGTGTAAGTAGAGCTTATATCAAATTGCACTCTGTCTTGGGGAGGAAGGATGGAAGGGAAAGAGAAAATATTTGAAACTCAAAATCTTATAAAAATCGAAGGTTGAAAATTCTCTTTATATGTAATTGGAAAAAATACTATTTACTCAAAAAAAAGAAAGGAAATGAACTAAATCAAAGATTCTTAACCCATTTTTTGGTGTCATGGATCCTTTGGCAGTTTAGCAAAACCTATGAACCCTCTCCATAGAGGAGATTCAACTAATGATTTTAAATGTTTAAAATACGTAGAATTACCAAGGAAACCAATTGTGTTGATATGATTATCAAAATATATACTTTTTTAAATTCATAGACCTCAGGTTAAGAACCCTTAGCCTAGATGACCTCTAAAGTTTCTCCAGACAATTAATCCTAAAATATTCCTAAGGAATCTAGACCAAGGTCCTCTCAATTTAAGTATAATGGAGTAGACCAATTATGTGACCTAATAGTTAATGTATTTCAAAGCGGCAATTGCCAGGATTTAAAAAATTGAAAAATAGAGAATATACATGCACTTGAGTTGGAAAAATATTATTTCAGTCCAGCAAAGCTTGTAATCAAAACCTGATAGACTTTTGATGAGAGAAACAGAAATAGAAACTATAATAAAACTGGAAATAACTTGTAAATAACAATATTGATAAAAGAATTCTTTCAAAACCACCCAGAGTACATCTTTAATAGCTAATTAAAATAAGGGAGTTGAGTGCAGCTATTTTAGCATTGAAATATTGTAACTCTGATCATCCTGCAGCTAATCACTTTGCTTTAGTAATAACCCCTGACCCTACATTCAGTTAGCAATTATGGAATCAGGCTTTATCTAGTACTAACAACTGGTTTGAAGATATTGCTCTGAATGCATTAATTTCTCCAAGCTAGTAATCTTATTGTTATGAAATGTGAAAACATATTAACCTGTCTAATGCAATATAATATGTACGCATTTCTTTCCTGCAAAATGAAGTTATACCGACATTTCATTTCCACTTTAAAACTTAAATGGATCAACTATATTAAAGGAACACGAAGTAACAAGTTATATAATATGCAGCAAGCACATCAATATAACTAAACCAAAACAAATGTTATTAGGCGTAATTGCAATTATTTCTAAGTAGATTTATACTTATTCTATTACCTTTCAGTTTGCCTAACAATGCCTAAATGTTCATTTTAAAATGCTAAATATTACAATGAAAGGAAAACTTGCTTCATGCCCTCTTAAACAAGATTCAGAGATGCTCTCTTTGGTTAATTCCATTTCACCCCCTTTGAACAAGACCAGGAAAAGAGAGCAGAACACTCCTCTACACATAGCAATCTCTCAATGCGTATTTTCAACTGAATTAGGTGGAGTGAAATTCTCATGAAAATGAATTAGACATTTGTCTCAACAGAGGCAAACTAGGCAATTATGATTCAGGGACTACTCCCAGGTGTCCCTCAATTTGCCTGGAACCCCAGAATATCATTCCAAATATGGTTTTCATTCCTAACTGGTCTAGGTAACAACTGGGATGTCTCATATTTTTCTTAACCATTTCCATCTTTGAACCTTCCTTCACTATTTTCCTTGTCCTTATATTTATGAGGTAACACATTAGCATCACACAAACTATCAACAATGCTTTCATTGCTCTGGCTGTCTGACCCCTGGTTCCTCTTTGAGGGTTTTGCATTTTAAAATCCCATGGTCCTGTGACACCAAAACTGAATAAACCACTTGTATTTTTTTTAAAAAAGTAATCTCCAGCATTTTGTTCTGCATCTACAATATTTAACCCATACTAAAAGGGTGATGTTTTCTTCAGCATCCATGGAATGTTGCTATTATTTCTATACTGACAGTCTGGTCTATATTGGAAAGTATACAATTGAACTGATCTCCATTCCCACAGCTCCCCTGATTAGATAAAGAAAAAATGTCCATCGTTCAACTAGAGGTATAACAAAAAGAGAATTGGTGCTAATTAAAGTTCTGTTGTTATATTTTTAAGCAATAATAGACTTTTCTATTAATGTAGAATAGCATCTGTAGATGCGCAATGAAACACGTTTTAGTCCTTCACAAAAAGAGCAATGTTAAATAGAAACTATTCAAACTCAGCGGGCTGGATTCAGGATGGGAAGGTGGAGGGAGGGGGTGACCAAAAAACACCTAGTTCTCTCAGGAAATATGACATTTATGTATGAGATGCAGCCTGGTACTGAAGCCTGAGAACAATCTGGAATGGTGACAATTTAAAGACTGAAAATATGAAAACAGAGGGGAGCACTGAATTCACTCAGAAAACATTTGTGCTAATGCTACATTGTGTGAGGCCTAGCTAGGATGTCCAGAATGCTTAAAAATTATAACTCTGTGGATACGTATAAATCAAATCCATAAATTCACTTATTAATTTTTCTTAATGGCTACTTAAAAGTCAATATCCTATTTATGGAAAAACATAGATATGCATGTGTGTATACTCATAGGATTACAGTCTTACGAAACTACAGATTTAGAAACCTACAAATTTAAAGTTGGAATGTTAGAGATCACCTAGTTTCTCTCTCTCTCCCTCTCCTCATTTGTAAGGCCTAGATTTGTCTAAAGTCACAAAATAGATAAGTACCAGATTGGGATATCAGTTCATGTTTCATATATATATATATACACATATATATATATACATACATATATATACATATATACATATATATACATATATACATATATATACATATATACATATATATACATATATACATATGTATATGTATATATGTATATATGCATATACATATGCATATATATACATATATATGTATATATATATATGCATATGGATCTATAGTTTGATTTGTATACATGTGTATGTGTGTACATATATATGCACACTGTATGTACACATGTATACAAGTCAGATCATAGATTATATACATGTTTATGTCTGTATGCATGTATATATACTTTCATGTACACATATATACAAATCTGTGAGCTATTAATATGGAAAATGTCTCTACAAACATGCATTAAACAAATCAAATATTCTTTTGCAGCTTGATCTTATTCTAAAAGGATTTCTTGGGAGATTGAGTGTTTCAGTGACCTGCATATGGTCTCACACCTAAAAAGTATCAGAGTTGGATATTACACCCAAGTTTTCTGGGCCCTAAGACTGGCTTGCTAGCCACTACTACTTGCTGCCCCACCTTCATATGGGTCTATTTCAAAGTGTGGTGACACTTTGGAAAGTCTGTTAAATGATTTTTGAGTATGTGCAAGGTTTATATGGCCATTTCTGCTCATGAAAAGTAAGGTATTGACATATTACAGAGTTGCTGACTGGGAAATGAATAGTAAATTACTTCACATAGTACTGTGGAGATAACTTCCTTGGCTGGTGAATATAATATTGCAGAATATCCTTCTTTAATGGAGACTCAGTAATTATAATGATAAGACAGTAGAGGCATTATAGCAGCATCTGCTTTTTTAGGACTATGGAAATAAAACTGTTACTATATTTTGCTCCTACCAGAAAGTATTTACAAAAGAAATGTTAACAAAGACATTAAGAAATCTCTTAGAGTATTGGGTGGGGGGGATTGTAGGAGGGGAGAGGCTAATGACATTGGAGAGACAATCAATGTTCCCCTTTTTTTAATCCTTTATTCTTTTTGTAAGTATACAGGATATAGATTTACCTTGAGCAAACTAGCTGATAATGCACTATAATTTCAGAGCTTCAGTCTATTAGAAATGTACCTCAGTGTGGTAGCATTGGTACTCACAATAGAGGACACTCTGAAATGTGAAATAACAGGCTGAGTGTCTAGCCACCTCCTCTTTTCCCCTTCTCCAAACAGAATGGAAAGTCAGACCGCTCCTTTGTAAAGTTTCTGCGCCAGATAGAATGCTGCTTACTACTTTTCAAATCCAATGAATAGTTTCCATTCAGGCCACACACATCTCACATGCAAAATTCTTGGCTCTCATGAGAACCACCTTTCAAAAAGAAGAGGAATTGTAGTGTATATAAATATGTGAAGAAAACTTTCTCTGGAGGGACCATAAACCACAGAGGCCATAAACTCGAATTGGACTCCAGAATGGAATGATCAGAGGAGTTCAGGACATAAACTGATTATATGTCGGGCCCAATAAATAACATTTTCCTTTCCTGTGCAGCATTCCACAATTGAAGAGTTACATTCTTGGCATTTTCATCCTTTTTTGAATTCATATTTTCCCTTCATTAGAACTTGTCGTGGATGTAGACCAGAAAGCCTGTTGTTGATGGAGCTGTACAAAACTGGATATATTCAAAATCTTTCCCAGAAGTAAAAGAAAAATGGTTAGAGTTAAAGGCTAATTTTTTTTTCAGAGAAGTGATAATAAAATAATTTTACTTACCTCCAGAAGCACAAATCTTTTCTAAAAGGCCATGTCAATTTCACCAGTCTTGTGGTTCATTATTACTCCTTGAGATTAAGGTGAATACAAAATGATACTCATCTTGGCACCTACACTGAATTTAGTTCTGCAATATAAGGGCTCCTTCCTTCTTTTTCAAAACTGTTGTGATATATATTCACATACATTTTTCATATACATATATATAGGATATTCTAAAACCTTGGTAAAATTTTAATCTTTAATAGCCTAAAAGTACACTAAGACTTTTGGAACACCTTATATATTCACAATACACACATGTATTCATGTATATATGCACAGATAAGTATATACAAATTTTTATTACATGTGTACACTTACATTTACAAAATATTCCAAAAGTTCAATTTTAAACTTTAATAGCAAAAAATTGCTAACACTTTTGGAATACCACACACACACACACACACACACACACACACACACACAGATATACAGATATCTGTGTGTGTGTGTGTGTATTCATATTATAGACATACACATACACAGGACATTATGAAAGTTCAGTTTTAAATTTTAATAGCCAAAAACTGTCCTGATCCTTTTTAGAACACCATTTAGGTACACACACACATATATACACATACCACAATGACAACAAAGGCAAATATTGCAACATCACTCCCAGTGTACCCTATAACCTTCCCCAGTCCTTTTTAGCTAGCCTACCCACCCTTGATCTTCTCAATTAAAGTAAATCCTACCTCAATATAATCACTGACTCTATCATGCTTTAACACTTTCCTCACCAAAGCATACTGCAGTCTTTTGCTTCACAGTACACCAGCAATGATTCCTTCCCAGCACCACTAGATTCCTGCAAGGCATCATAACCATTTTTCTTCCTCAATAGAAACTAAAACAATGAATGTATGTGTAGTGGGGAGGGGAAAGGGGGTGTAGACTTTCCCAAACTGCAAATAATTGCATTTGTGCATTTATCCTCCTCACAGCTCCACAGAATCACCACTGCCTAAGAACTTACAAATTCAACAACAATATCCTTATCCCATAGTGCTAAGTAGCAAAATTGTGAAATATCAAAGAAAATGTTAAAATTTGCTTTTTGATTCCTTGGCAAACTATAAAAAACACTCAGGTGTGTAGCTTAGACTAATTAGCAACTATATGAATAAGGGTAAAGTTGCTCCTGCCTTCTTACTCAGACAATTAAGGAGAAACACATTTTCTAAAGCAAAGGTTACTTTGACTTTAATAAGTCAATCACTCACTGAATGATCATAAACAAGTAGGGCATTGACTGGATGCACAACACAGCACTTTGTCCTTCACTTTAGGAGAGATGACTGGGCCTGCCTGGCTGTAAATTCCCAATCCTTGATGGCCTCAGTGTAAGCAGGGAAATGATGCATGATATTTGCAATGATGCATCATGTGGTGTCACTATAGTTGAAGTATACAGAGTCAGGAAGAGAAATCCATTTATTTGTATTGGTTTTCTGAAAGAAAATACAATTAGGACAAACTGAATAAATCTGAATGAAAGAAAAAGATCTTTTTTTTATCCTGCCATTTCCAAGTTATTGTTTTAAATGCATCATCTGTGTATTATACAAGCCACTATCCAATTTTAATTCCGGTGACATGAGGAAATTTAAAAAAGAGGGCAAAGCCAGTAAGAGTAAAGGGGAAGAAAAGGGAAAGGGATAATAAAAGGGAGGAGGGACTGAAGAGGAGGTGGTCAAAAGCAAAACACTAGTGAAGTGGGGAAGAAAAAAGGAGAAAGAAAAGCATAAATAGGGGGGGAAAGGATGGAGAAAAAGACACAGACAGTAATCATAACAGTGAATGGGATGAGCTCTCCCATAAAATGGAAATGGATTGCAGAATGGATTAAAAACCATAATCCTACAATATGTTGTTTACAGGAAACACATTTGAAAAAGAGTGACACATACAGGGTAAAGGTAAAAGGCTGGAACAGAATATATTGTGCTTCAGCTGAAGTAAAAAAAGCAGGGGTAGCAATCCTCATCTCAGACAATGCAAAAGCAAAAATAGATCTAATCAAAAGAGATAAGGAAGGAAACTACATCCTGCTAAAAGGCACCATAGACAATGAAGTAATATTACTAAACACACATGCACCAAATGGTATAGCATCCAAATTCTTAGAGGAGAAGTTCAGGGAGTTACAGGAAGAAATAGAAAGCAAAATTATACTAGTGGAGGACCTCAACCTCCCACATGAACTAGATAAATCTAACCACAAAATAAACAAGAAAGAAGTTAAGGAGGTGAATAGAACATTAGAAAAGTTAGGTATGATAGACCTCTGGAGAAAACTAAATGGGGATAGAAAGGAATATACTTTTTCTTGGCAGTACATGGCATATACACAAAAATTGACCATAAAAACCTCACAATCCAATGCAGAAAGACAGAAATATTAAATGCATGCTTTTCAGATCATGATGCAGAAAAAGCTTTTGATAAAATACGACACCCATTCCTATTAAAAACACTAGGAAGCATAGGTATAAATGGAGTCTTCCTTAAAATAATAAATAGCGTATATCTAAAACCTTCAGCAAGCATTATATGTAATGGGGACAGGATAGAAGCATTTCCAATAAGGTCAGGGGTGAAACAAGGATGTCCATTATCACCACTGTTTTTCAATATTGTACTGGAAACGTTAGCTTTAGCAATAAGAGAAGAAAAAGAAATTGAAGGAATTAGAATAGGTAAAGAAGAAACAAAGTTATCACTCTTTGCAGATGACATGATGATATACTGAGAGAATCCTAGAGAATCAAGTAAAAAACTACTTGAAATAATAAACAACTTTAGCAAAGTTGCGGGCTATAAAATAAACCCACATAAATCATCAGCATTTCTATATATTACCAACAAAGCCCAACAGCAAGAGATAGAAAGAGAAATCCCATTTAAACTTACTGTAGACATTATAAAATATTTAGGAGTCTACCTCCCAAAACAAACCCAGGAACTCTATGAGCACAATTACAAAACACTTTTCACACAAGTAAAATCAGATCTAAATAATTAGAAAAACATCAGTTGCTCATCGGTAGGCCGAGCTAATATAATAAAAATGACAATCCTACCTAAGCTAATTTACTTATTCAGTGCCATACCAATTAAACTACCAAAAAATTATTTTATAGAGTTAGGAAAAATAATAACAGGATTCATTTGGAAAAACAAAAGGTCCAGAATACCAGAACTAATGAAAAGAAATGCAGGGGAAGGTGACCTAGCAATTCCACATATTAAATTGTATTATAAAGCAGCAGTCATCAAAACTGCTTGGTACTGGCTAAGAAATAGGGAGGGGGATCAGTGGAATAGGTTAAATATGCAAGACACAGTAGTCAATAACTATAGTAATCCATTATTTGATAAACCCAAAGACCCCAGCTTCTGGGATAAGAACCTACTCTTTGAAAAATTGCTGGAAAAACTAGAAAAGAGTTTGGTAGAAACTAGGCATAGACCCAAATCTCACACCATATACCAAAATAAAGTCAAAATGGGTTCATGACTTCATGACCAAACAGGAAATAGAGAACATTATGAAAAGCAAAATGGATAATTTTGATTACATTAAATTGAAAAGTTTTTGCACAAACAAAGCTAATGCAACTAAGATTAGAAGGAGGGTAGAAAATTGGGAAAGAATTTTTACAACCAGTCTCTCTGATAAAGGACTCATTTATAAAATATATAGAGAATTAAGACAAATTTATAAGAACACAAGCCATTCCCCAATTGATAGATGGTCAAAGGATATGAACAGACAGTTCTCAGATGAAAAAATTAAAGCCATCTATAGTCATATGAAAAAATGCTCTAAATCATTACTGATTAGAGAAATGGATCAGATTGGGCAACATGACAAAACAGGAAAATGATAAATGTTGGAGAAGATGTGAGAAAATTGGAACACTAATGCATTGTTGGTGGGGTTGTGAAATGATCCAACCATTTTGGAGAACAATTTGGAACTATGCCCAAAGGGCTACAAAAATGTGCATACCCTCTGATCCAGCAATAGCACTTCTAGGGCTATATCCCAAAAAGATCAAACAAATGGGAAAAGGACCCACATGTACAAAAATATTCATAGCAGCTCTTTTTGTGATGGCAAAGAGTTGGAAATTGAGAGGATGCCCATCAATTGGGGAATGGCTGAGGAAGTTGTGGTATATGAATGTAATGGAATACTATTTTGCTATAAGAAATGATGAACAGGCTGACTTCAGAAAAACCTGGAAAGACTTATATGGTCTGATGCTGAGTGAAGTGAGCAGAACCAAGAGGACTTTGTACACAATAACAGCCACGTTATGCAATGACTAATATTGTTAAACTGAACCCTTCTCAGCATTACAAGGATCTAAGACATCTCCAGAGACTTCAGGGTGGAAAATGCTGTCCACATCCAAAGAAAGAACTATGGAAATCAAATCGCTATCACTTATTTTTATCTTCTGTTGAGTTTTGTTTCATCTTTATGATTCATGGTTCCTCCTATTGCTTCTAATTTTTACTTACAACTTCATTAATGTGAAAATATGTGTAATAGGAAGGTAAATGTAAAGCCTGTATCAGCTTGTGCACCGTCTTGGGGAGGGTGGGGGGAAGGAAGGAGGAGAAAAACTTTCATCTCAAAAGCATATGGAAGTGATTGTTGATAAATCAAAATAAATTAATAAAATTTTTTTTAACTGCCCTTTTACTTGAGAGAGAAGCTTGTAATCATAAAAAAGAACTTCACAATTTCTTTAAGGCAGTCCAATCTTCTCTCCTGTTTAACACTGCAAATCAGGTCTTATTTTATTGTTTTGTTGATTGTCTAAACTTAAAGTGATAAAGAAAATGATAAGCAGATTAAGTGTGTCAAGCTTTTCAGAGAATGAATTGTTAATCATTTGCCAGTGAATTACTAGAAAGATAGATTAGATGGATATATATATATATATATATATATATATATATATATATATATATATAGAGAGAGAGAGAGAGAGAGAGAGAGAGAGAGAGAGAGAGAGAGAGAGAGAGAGAGAGAGAGAGAGAGAGAGAGAGAGAGAGAGAGAGAGATAGGTAGATGGATGGCTAGATAGATGGATGGATGATAGACACACAGAGACATAGATATTGATATAGATAACTACAAGCCTAGAAACCCTGAATAAACAATCCAAAGTACTTTATCTTGTTTAAGAGCCCCTCACAAGGTCAGGGCTTACTTGATTCTGAGTAAAAGTTTATTTTGGTTTGGTTTTTTCCACCCTGCCATCTCCAAGCTACTACTTGATTGAGCCTCTTAAATTGATTCTGCTTGTCCTAGTGTTTGGTGAGTTTGGAATTCTATTTGGATTGTGTTTATAGTGGCAGGGATCCATTGGGGAAATTTTGGATGCCCTGTGTTGTTTCAGGGCATGTGACACACACACACACACACACACACACACACACACACACACACACACGTTTATTTATATTATATGCCTATACATATACATATATGCTTCATGTGGAAAGGATAAGTAGAGATTTTATCTTGATGTCTAATTGGATTACCATGAGTTTTAGGTAGTCATAGGAGGAAAATTGCTTCAGGGACCCAGAGGGGTTTTGTAAGTTAAAATTTTACCTGAGAGTGTAGGTGCAGAGTACCAGTGGTCCCTGGAAGACGGATAGGTTAAGTGTCCCAATTTCTCAACCCCAAGGATCTCAGGACTGATCTGTTGTAGCATTTGGTATGGTCACAAAAGCTTCATGTAACTATAGTTGGGTTTCTTACCTGAGGATTAGAGACTGACTTCCAGTTGACCCCAGGTCCTATATCCCTTCAGGAAAACCTCTACCTGTTTTAATGAGTTTTATAGTTTCCTTCAGAGTTAGGAAGCTTGATAGTCTCTTTTTTCTTTATTGCCTTTTGTTTGGGGAAGGAGCATTTCATTTAATTGCTGAGGAAGCAGTAACTTCCTATTAAACTACAAAAAATATTCTTTGTAGCATCTGTTTTCAAGGACCATTATTTTGTCTTTACTTGTGGAACTGTAAAAGACTGTGTTTTGTGACTATTGTTGTGAAGGGATCTTCTCTTCTCTTATTTATTTATTATATCCCCTGGATTCCTAGGCCCCATATCCATTTGGAGATTATTGTGGCATAGGATGTGAGACATTGAACTAAAACTAATTTTTGCTTGACTCCTTTCTAGTTTTCCCAGAAATTTTAGTTAAATATAAATGTCATATCTGAGTAGTTATGGTCTTTGGGTTTTTTAACACTATGCTACTATGTCTATTTGCTTCTTTTAGATGTTTTTGTATCTAATTTGTGCCATTGATCAACTTCCTAATTTTTTTAACCAATATCAAAAAGTTTTGATGATTACTGCATTATAGTATAATATGAAATCAGATATCATTAGGTCCCCTTATTTTTTCAGAATTTCCTTTGAGATTCTTGACCTTTTGTTCCTTATATTTAGTTTTTCTTTTTACTAATACTAAAAAATACCACTTTGATGATTTAACTGTAATAATACTAAATAAATTAATTAGTATGGACATATTGTCATTTTATTACATTGGCATAGTCAAACAATTAGGAATTGATAGATTTCCTATTGTTTGTCTTTATTTTTGTAAAAAAACAATTTCTCGTTCCATTCATATGAATCCTGATTGTGTTTGTGTGTGTGTCTGTGTGTGTCTGCATCTGTGTCTGTGTCTGTGTATCTTAGAGGACAGACTCTCAGATATTTTATATGTTCTGTAGTAATTTTTAGTGGAATTTGCCTTTCAGCCTCTTCCTTCTGGGTTAAGTTGGTAAAAGAAAGTTTGATGATTTGGACAGGGAGATATTTATATTCAGTTACTCTGCTTTCAATTAATTTTAATTAAATCTCTGGAGTTCTCTAAGTAAACCATATTATCTTCAAAAAGTGATCATTTTGTTACTTATTTGCATATGGTTGATCCCTCAGTTTTTTTCTTGCCTCATTGCCATGAATAGCCTTTCTAGAAATATATCAAAAAATACTTCAGAAGAAATGCATGACTTGATTGGCCAGGTGCCTTGGAATTTCCTGAGCTATTCCATTTGACTATTCCTGACTTAGTCATCACGACTTTTCATTGGCAGAACTATTCCAAATGGCAAAGATTTGGCATCACCTACTACATGGTCCAGATCATTGAGATACAAGATCTAGTCCTTCCAATGGGAAGAGAAAAAAGCCTGAAATTTCTGGCCTCCGTTTTCTAACAGAGACAGTCATTTTGGGGGTTGATTACAAAGGTAATTCACTTTTTTGTTATTGTCCTCTTTTTTCTTTCCTTTTACCCATGCTAAGCTCCAGGTATGCCTATCCCAGGCTTCTCACATCCCCAAGATCAGGATTACAGTTTATCCTAAAAGAAACAGAGAACCAATGAAGCTTTTTAATCAGGGAAGGGACATGGTCACCTCTGCTTTAGGCATATCAACTGGCCTTGTGACCTGAGTGTTATGCCTCTATTCTAGGACATCACGATGCCCCTCTAGTTCCGGGGTTGTACAAAGCAGGTTGTTACTTCCCAAACCAGTCCACCATATTGATGGGATCAAGAAAAGTACAAAATTCCAAGGGGTTCTTCCTCTTCCTGTTGGTGGTCATCATCTTCAAAACAGAAAATAATTGTCATTGTTGGTCAGCTCTCACTGAGGAACCTAAGAGCTCTTGTCATCTCAAACTTAGACATCCCCTTTCAAGGCTAGAATGTCCATCTCAGGATTACTGATTGTTCACCTGTGCTCATGTAGAGACACTAAGCAGATGAGGCAGCTGTGGACTCACATAGCCAGTTTTATATACTCTAGTTACCATGTATGAGCAGTTTCCATTTTTGCTAGGGGAGGGGAGAGTATCGCCTCATTGGAATCATTGGAACGCACTCTACAAAGTTCCTTCACCTATTTTTCACCGGAAATCTCAGCAACAAAGAGTATGACAGTTCCAGAACAAGAACAAAAGTTCTATCTCCCTCAAAACATACCATACCCACCATGCTCGGCAAATAAACTGGGATATATTTGGCACCTTTGTCCATATCCCCAAATCTAAAAAAGTCTTTTAGCTCCTAGGGAGACTCAAGCAGGGTCTTTTCAAGTGTCTCCCCTTGTGCCTTGAAGTAAAAGGTCTCAACAAAGTCCATAGGCCACAGTTGGTTTTGATGGCTTCCTAAAAATTGTATAGCTTCAGGAAATACAGTCAGCACAGTTCATAGCAGTCCCCAAATTAATAGTCTTTAGGAAGTTCCCATGACTACTCTATCTACTGGAGCTGGAGATTACCATGACCCCCAAGTATAAAGTAACGTAAATTCAACACATGACGTTCAACAGTTATCATCTTTGGGCTATGATTCTTAAGGACACAATGCAACTTCATATCTGTATCTAATTTCTGAGTCCTCCCTTATGATTTACTTTCTGATCAAACTGAGTCATTGGGCACCCCTACAGGTCCCATTGACAAGATGCTAGGCACATAACCAGAAGCACAAGAACTGAGTAGGTGCAAATCTCTGATAGCAAGAACATTGACCTCCCAAGATTCTTTTTTTTTTCCACATTATCCTTCCTCCATTTCAACCACAAGATAAGGTATAAGGTCATTATGATCTAATCCTTATGACTAACACCTAATGTTCTAAAGCAGGCCTCAGTTCAGTCCAATGGTTCAGATTCAGGAATGAATGAAATGAGACACTCATATAGTATCATCTAGTAGTTAACAAAAGATTTGTTTAACAATAGCATGGAAAGGATATTTAGCAAGGACACAGCATTAATTCAGTTTGGTGTCATTTACCTCTTCCCATATTTACCATGAGGCATACCAGTCAGAATCCTTTTTTAAGCCTGAAAACAGAGTTGACTCCATCTGCACTGTGCTTTTTTTACTTAAGTGACTGGGAAGCTCTATCAGTGGTTTGAGCCTTATAATCTTCTAGACCAGGCCTGCACAACATATGGCCCACGGGCCACTTGTGGTCCATCAAAGAATTTTAGGCAGCCCCAAAAAATGTAGGGTTGCTACTGCACACTCTCCTGTTTGTCATGTGACCCACAGCAACCAGCCATAGTCTGTCTCTAGTCTAACCTATCTGTGGCCTGAAGAAGCTTACAAGTTATGCAGGTCTGCTGTAGACCAATTATAGCTCAAGGAAGGCTTCATTGCCTTTTAAGGAAAAACTAGCCTAGCCCATGTGAGGAAGAAATTAGTCCAATGACACTTCTTTATTAGAATCATGACTTTTTTTTTTCAAAGGAGTTTAAGTCCCAAATTACCTAGGTGTGTAGGGGGCTGGGGGGAATCAAGGGGGAAGGGGGAGAAGGTGGGCAGAGGAGGGTGGAGTAATAATCAAATTAATCAAGCAGAATTTTTTTTATTGCATTACTATTCATTTGTGTCGAAAATAGGTGTCTTAATGTTTCAATTCTGTTCTTTGCCTAGCTTGATGAGCAAGTGAATGCCAAGATGTGAGTTAAATAAAAGTTCAAAGTCTCTGACATATGGAGTCCTTCCATCAAGCTATTGTTTAATGCATCAAACCACTTTCTCTTCTTGTTCATTTTCTCTGTACCGAGTATGAAAGGAGGCCAGCAAGAAGTGATGAAACATCTCCAAGTGATTCTACAGAAAGGAAAAACTGTCAACATTTTCTATCATCAAGAATGTTCTTTAAAAAAAAAATAAAGAGGAGCTACCACAAGGCTGACCTGAATTCCAAGCTAATGGATGATACGACTCAATGGAAAATGCTCTGATGAGGCAGAGCAAACACTCAGCCATTGGTGCCAGCCAGGCAAGAGCAAATAAACAAACGCCCCACCCCACCCCCCCAAAAAGCTCCCACAGTCCTCATTTGATTGGAAGGGTGGATGAGCAAGTTTTACTGCATGTATTCTTCCTTGTCTGGTGATTCTTTAATGACCCATCTTTTCTCATACCTCCAGTTTAGTAAAGCAACAAAAACTGATTGCTTATACACCTTGGAAGGTAACCCTGCTATTAAAAAAAAATGAACATTCATTTTGAGTCTTCCTTTCAAGCATACACTCTCAAGCATAATATCCGAGGTTATAGTTGGTCATCTATTGACCCATTTTTCTTTATTCCTCCCACAGTGAGGAATTGTTTCTGTCACTGTCATTTTCCTACATCCTTTCTAAACCTCCCCACTTTTTCCAGCATAAGAGCTATGCTTTTAATTGGGTACTTTGCAGAGAAGAATGAGGCGAAGAGTAGAACAGCATGGTCTGCAGTCATTTGTTTGCTGGGAGATCATTTTAGTCATCAACATCTGAACCCTGCTGAAGTGCAGTTTCAATTTCCCTCTTCAACCATGGGTAAAACAATGTTGACAACACATATTTCTCTCTGTCAAAACATTTCACTTACTAGGCAGTCTGTAGACAGTTTGAGAGCCATATCTCCAACAAGCAATACCATAGCATTCTTCCAATTATTTTTAAATTGGGGTGGCACATGCCTCACAAGAGGGCACAACTTGGGGCTGGAGCCAATTTAGGGGAAAATATTCAATGCTGGCACAGAGAGGGCTCTAGAATAAGCATGTGACAGGAACATCCAAAATAACTAATATGCTTATTGTAAAAAAAAAAAAAAGAAGAAGAAGAAGGAAGGTCAGGGCAACCCCTTGCAAGTCTCATTTTAAGGATTTAGTTTTCTTTCTCTTGGTTTTCTTTGTGTAGGGGTTACTTAAAAGGTATTACACAGAGATTTCCACTCAGCCAAAATATGATTTTATAATCACAGAATCCTATATTTAAAGCTGGAAGAGACCTTGAGCCTTCCCCTTGAAGGTTACATTCCTTCTCTGTATGCATCTTCACTGTGCCTGTTTAAATAAATGATATACATGTAACAACCACAATAATAATATTGTGCTTACTATGTGTCAGGCAAGTGCTTTTAATTATTATCTCATTTGATCCTCACGACACCCCCATAAGGCAGATGTTATTTTTTATCCCCATTTTAGAGATGAGGAAACTGAAACAAACAAGTGACTTGCCCAGGGTCACATAGCTAGTAAATGTCTCAGGCAGGACTTGAACTTAGGTCTCACTAATTCCAGGCCCAGAGCTCTTTTCACTGCACTACCTGGCTGCCCAGTATAATAAAGATACATTCCTTCTATTCTATATGAATCTTGTATGTACCTGCTTAAGTAAATATGGCATATGTATATATTATGTAAGATTTCATTCTATCTGGGTTTCACATAGCATTACATACTTGTTCAAATAAATGTAATATGCATATGTATGCATTATGTAATATTTGATAGGTATAATAGAAGGGAGACAATGTTAATACATAGTTTGCCTTATCTTATATAAGATTACATTTCTCCAACTGGGTATGTATCTTGTATGTACCTTATTAAGTGTGTGTGTGTGTGTGTGTGTGTGTGTGTGGCGTGTGTGCATGTGTGTGTGTGTGTATCACACGATATATAATATGTATAATTCTACAGAAGATGATAAGTAAACACATATCAGCTCCTCCATTAGCATAGAAAGCTCATAATATGGAAATACATATTGTCTGCACCATTAGTATATTAGCTACGTCAGAGGAGGAACTTTTTGGTTTTCCCCTTTCTTTGTGTCTCCAGCACTCAGCATAGTGCCTGGTCCAAAGCTTAAGTGTTTGTGAAAATGTAGGTGACTGTTGATTGATTGATTGATTGATTGATCATCAGCTCCAATCCCCTCACTTTATAGTAGAGGACCCTCAGGCAAACAGACGGGGAATCACTGAACCTAGGCTCTTGGATGGCAAATCTGGCATTCTTTCTATTGCACTGATTAATGCAACTGGTTTCATAGAATTTGAAGCTAAAAGAGAACTTGAGAGTCATCTAGATCAACTCTTCCATTTTACAGCTTAGGAAATGAAAACCCAAAGAGAGCTCAGGCTTGCCCCAGATAACATGGACAGCAAGTACCAGAGGTAGTATTCAAACCAAGGTCTTCTGATTCCAAATCCATGGCTCTCTCTCCCTAACATCAACCTCAAGGCCTCATCTTTCCACTACAGTCAATCAAATAAATGAAAATATTTGTTTGTCTGGCACATAGCTACTAACCCTGCATTCAGGTAAAATGTCAGCCCATTGGTGTAACTGGCTTTATTGACACTCTTTTCTGACCACCTTACGAAACTGAGAGCATAAGGAATGGAGGATAGAAAACTAGCAATAAAACTGCTTATGGCTCCTGCAGCAGGATGTTGACTATGGTGTAATCATCTTTAAAATGTTTAATACTTCATGCAGAATATTTAAGGGAGATAATGTCAATGGAATGGGAATGGTTTGCTTGGATAATGGCCTCCTGCTGCAAGATAAATGCCAAGGCGAGACAAGGCCATGGCATTTGTAGAAAACAAATACAAAGGCAAAGCCAGGACATTTATTTTCAAAGCAGGAAAGCATTTACCAGTCACAAAGTTCAGATTCATTGACGTTATTGTTACAGCACTCAGGGAAAAAAAGGAAGAAAGAAAACCCTTAAAACTATAAATAGAGTCAATAAAATACACCAGAGAAATGATCAGGATGGCCAATAGGGAATGATATTCCTCAAGCAATCAGAGAGAAGTACTTTTAAATTTTATTGCTGAACAGTCCAACAAAGAGAATTGTTCGGCCTTCCCGCCAATCAAATACCAGTTTGTCTATCAACATAGCCATCAGTTTAGAAAAGGTCACCCAGAATGTATGTTGACTCAACAGTGACAAGGGTTTTGGCCACTATCTATGATTATATTAGTATGCCTGAGCCTCACGTAAGGGCACAGTCATTTTACCCATCAATAAAAATTATTTTATTTAAATCAAGGTGATACCAACTGTTACCGCTTTTTATTTTTAGACAAGAGGACTTTTGATTTTTTTTTTTGCATAGGAAATTCCCAATGAGTAACTCCCTCTATCAGTGCGCACCTATCTTTGCTCTCTAACTTAAGAGGCTTAGAGAGTTGCCCAGGGCACTGAGAGTTTAAGTGACTTGCCCACACTTACTGACACAGTCAATATGTGTCTGAGGTGGAAAATGAACTTGGGTCTCCCTGACTCTAAGGCCAGCTTTCTAACAACTATGAAGCTAGGCAGCTTGGTGGAATGAGTGCTAAACCTGGAGTTAGGGAGACTTGAGTTCAAATCCAACCTCAAATACTTCCTAGGTGTGTGACCTTGGGCAAGTCATTTAACTTTCTCAGTCTCAGTTTCCTCATATCTAAAATGAGAATAATGATAGCATCTATGTCTCAGAATTGTTTTGAGGATTAAATGAGCTGACATTTGTGAAGTACTTAGCACATAGTAGGCACTTAATAAATGTGTGCTCCCCCACTTTCTCTACTTTTCCAAAGATGCCTCAATTATTACTTTAATAATATATTATGAATGGGGGCAGCTAGGTGGTACAGTAGATAAAGCACTATCCCTGGAGTCAGGAGGACCTGAGTTCAAATTCTGCTCAGACACAAAATACTCACTAGCTGTGTGACTCTGGGCAAGTTAACTTAAAACTTAACGCCAATTGCCTCACACACAAAAATAATAATAATAATAATATATTATGAATATATTAATATGTAATAACATGCTGTTTAATTTAATACTTAAATCTCTCTAAAAGCATTTCAAATGTTTAAAACTGGCCCCCAAATTTTCATTCTCTCCCTCTCCTTCTCTCCCTTCCTTCCTCCCTCCTCCCCTCTTTTTCTCTTTGCCTTATTGGAATACATTAATTAATTTCATTCATAATACTCACAAAGTGTTTCAGGTTTGCAAAATATGTTACATAAATTATCTCATATGAGCCTCACAACAAAAGTCTCAATTTTCAAGAAGGGGGAAAGAATTGAATCTACAAACTATAGGCTAGTGAGACTGACTTTGATTCCTAGGAAAAAATCTAGAAGAGATAATTATGAATACCTCTGAAAGGAAATGGTGATTGTAAAGAGTCAACATAGCTTCAACCAGAACACATCATGCCAGTGAAATAAACAGACCAAGAGAATGATATGCTCAATGACTATGGCATTGTAAATGAGAACATAACAAGGTATTCTATAGGTCATCTACTAATCATCTTGCTTTACGGGTAGAGTAAGGGTCTGAGGCCTTACTGAGAATTCTGGGATTTATAGTCTCAGAGAGAGAGTATTCCTTCATGCTCTGAGACAGACTGGGAGAGGAAGCTTAAATAAAGAGGGAGAGCATTCCAGTCATCTGGGACAGCCAGAGAAAAGGCAGCTAGTAAGTATCTGAAGCTGGATTTGAATTCAGTTTTCCCTAACTCCAGGCTCTGTCCACGGCACAACCCATATTGTAGAGTACATAAAGGCAAGTAATGTGTAAAAAGACTGGAAAATTAGGAAAGGTCCATGTTATGAAGGGCTTTAAAAGCTGAACAGAGAAGTTTATATTTGATCCTGAAGATTATAGGGAGTTTATTAAATAGTATTTGGTTGGATAACCGGGTACGTCAAATTCTGTACTATCCCATGATGAAGACAAGTGACCAAATTGTATGGACAATGATTAATTATTATACTGACTCTCAGAGTTATATGCATTTTATAAGGTGGTATTTCTAAGGCTTACAGAATGAGGCAATTACATATGGGAGTGTAGAAAGAGTTGTAGCACTTTCAAGTTTGAAAGCACTTTATAACTATTATCTCATTTATTACTCATAAAAATCCTGGGAGACAGGCATTATTATTATTCCCAATTTACAGATGAGGAAATTGAGGCAGACAGAGGTGATTTGCCAAAGGTCACATAACTAGTAAGTATCTGTATGTAGGATTTGAACTCATTTCTTCCTGACTCTAGGTCCATTGCTACATCTACTGTGTCAACAGTATTATACCTCAAGTATACTATGTAACACCATCAGTTAGTCTGGTCACAAATCCAAAAGATCTAGTTCTCCTGTGTCCTATTGACTTATCTGTTCCTATTAACTCATTGGTGGAATTGGCTAATTATAGACCTTATCAGAAGAACTATAGTCACAAATCCTTAAGCTCAAACATGGGAAGAAAGGGTCTGGGATCCTTAAGAATAACCCTTTTACAATTTCTGGTGGCAATGACCTGGTCCCTGAATTATGTCATATGACCTCTTGCCACAAACAAATCTACATGACTCATGATGATGCTTTTTTGTCAACATAGAGCAAATAGACAATAACAAAATTGTGTGCAGCTAATAGCCAAATGCATCTTTGGTACAAAAATTTTTAATAATTACCACATGCATCAAGGAAAATATGAAATTATATATGCAAGGCATATAGAATCATAGATTTAGAGTTGAAAGGGATCTTAGAAATGTCATTCAATATGACCCCTTATTTTAAAGATGAGAAACTGAGAGTCAGAGATATTAAGAAAATAAGATATTAAGAATCATGTAACTTATAACCACCGAAAAAGAGACTTGAATCTGGGCAATGTTATAGGAATCCAAGAATAAGCATACCCAAATAACTACTTGGAAATGGGAGAAACACCTCGAATGTTTCAGTTTAAGTACATTTATTGAAGTCAGACACATTATGGCACAAAGGAAAGAACACTAGTTAAAGAATCAGAAAGGCTGTTGGCTCAAATCCCACCTCTTCCCCTTATTATGGATTTAACCTTTGGGCTTCTAAGGTCACAAGCATTAAAGAAGAACTAAGTACAGCCAGATGATAATACTGAAGTAATATGGAATATTGGTTAGAGCATTGAAGAAGACCTCAGTCTAGTTCCAGCCTCAGACACTTACTAGCTATATGACCCTGAGAAATTCACTCAACTCCTCTAAACCTCCATTTGCTTAACAAGCAACAGAGGAGATTTGCTTGGGCTACTTGTAAAGAACCTTCTAGCTGCAAATCTGTGATCTTATGTGCCTTACATAATTGCATATGCCCATTGATGGATGTGATAATTATTGTATATTCCTGTACCAAATATCCATTTTCCTATTAGCTGTTTATAACTTTTCAATTTGTCTATTCACATATACTCTACTGTTTAATCATGTTCTGTTATTAGGTAGGCCAACCAGTTTTATTGTTTCATTGCTTTGATTTTATCGATTATGTTTATTTGCTTGCATGGATATTAATATTCTGCTCTGATATAAGCATATGATGTCTCCTGCATGCAACCAAGATCTACAGTCAGTAAAGAGTTTTAGAGAGTTCAGGACCGTGGACAAATATGCCCCTCATGGCCCTGATTTATTTGTTGGGGATAGCAAATGTTTATCCAAAGGGAAGGATGAAAGGGTACATAGTATTCAGGTTCCATTTGCATTTCTTAAAGGGTGCCCCCCCTCCTTTCATCTTTTGAGTGGATTATTTTTCACCTAAAAGGAAGTGAGACTGTGAGTAGCTCATTTGCATATAAAAGATCAAGAAAACAGCTGCCAGCCAAAAGCAACTGGCTGACAGAGTGAAAATTGCCTTTATACCTTTACCCAACCCACTCATTTGCATGGGCCAACAGGAGAAATAAAGATTTGGGAAATGTCAGCACTTTGAATCTGCTGCTTTTCTTGATTTTAATTCCACACCTAGCTTTAGTCACTGAATGGGTGCTGTCTCGATCAAACTGAGACCTGTTATAGAACTTAAAAAGGCCAAGGTCTCCTGCTATATCCAGGGCCATCTCCAGTTGTCCTGACCTATATCTCTCCAGTGGACCCAGATAGCTCCAGAGGAGCAAGTGAAGTTGGTTACTTTGCACAGCCCTCCCTCATTTAAATCCAATTTACTTGTATGTCATGACATCACTTCCCTGATGTCATGGTTTTCTTCCAGAAGGAAGGACAAACAACAATGACCCTGAACAAAATACTGTCCCAGGATAAACTGAGCACTTCTAATCTCATCACCAAACTACTAACTCAAGCCTTGATTGACACAATCTCCTCTACCATCTGACTAGAAGTAGAGCCTCTCAATGCCTTCCTTTATAAAAGGCAGAAATGGGATTTTTGGTTCACTCCACTTTGCTGTTCTATTTTCAATTCCATGAAACAAGATGCCTTCAGATACTCCCTGGTGTCCCATGACCTTCTTTTTACAGTTATCCCTTCCACACTGAGACTTTCCCCAATGTGATTTTGATATATCATGGGTTGGCATAAGAAATTACATGGGAATTTGGAGGGAGTTTTGCACAAGCCACAAATGACATGTGAGGCCCAGCAGATGACACAGAAAAAGTTTAGAAACTCAGAAATGCATAACATATATGTATGGTTTGTTGGTTGTTGCTTGGTTTTTGTCCATTCTCGAAGAGGACCATAATATCATGAACTTTCAGTACATCCGACTGTGGCTGATCAGACCGATACTATCTTGGAATGTTCTACCACAGGTTGGACACAAATAGTCCATATGAACATTTGGGTGAATTCTCTAAATTTGTGCAGCTTGATTTTCTTTTTAGCTATTTCAATTCTGCTTTGCTCATAGTGCATAGCACCTTCTCTGATGTGGGCACACCATGCTGGGCGGTCCTGTGCCAGTGTCTTCCATGTCACACAATCAATTCCAAAATTCTTAAGAGAGACCTTGAGAGTGTCATTGTATTGCTTCTTCTGACCACCATGTGAACTGTTGTCCTGTGTGAGTTCTACATAAAATGGTCTTTTTTGTCAAGCATACGTTTTGCATTCAAACAACATGGCCAGCCATTGGAGTTGTGCTCTCTGAAGTAGAGTTTGAATGCTTGCCAGTTAAGTTCAAGAAAGGATCTCAGTGTCTGTCATCTTCTCCTGCCAGGTGATCTTCAGAATCTTCCTAAGACAATTCAAATGGAAGCGATGCAGTTTCCTGGCATAGTATTAAATTGTATAATATTTTATCTTTTAATAGCATAATAATTCAGACTTCTTCTCTGGTACAAAGGCAGGACAAAAAAATTTTAGGCAGACTTTCCAGATCATGGGGACAGTGTACCCCTAACTCCCCCCTTCCTCCTGCCTTCCTCCCCCACTATGTGGAAGGGATAACTGTACTGTCTCCTTTCATGTGTTGTCTCCTCTCCCATTAGATTGTAAGCTTCTCGAGGGCAGAGACTGTCTTTCTTTTAATTAATTGTATCCCAAGTTCTCAGAACAATGCTTGGTACACAGTAGTTGCTTAATAAATGTTGGTTGGATTGGACTAGAGATCTCAGGCAGTCATTATAGGTAAGGGTGGGGTCTATCATGTAATAAATCCATCTGAAAACTAAAAAGAGAGGTATAAATAAAAGAAATTAGCTTAATGAGCTGAACCTGCTCTCCCTTCCGCCTGCCTTTGGGTATGGCAGGTCTCAGCCTTAAGGCCCTCAGTGGAACAGAATTGGAAAGTCCTACAATGAGTGCTTGCTCTTTCTGAAAGAGCATAGCAGTACCTCCTAGCAGCAGACTGAAGATACTTTGTGATAAAAGCTGCATTGAACAAGTAGAGTGAAAACATGAATAGGACTGAGGTCTAGGACTCAGAAACAAGACTGTTTGAGCCAATCTGGCATGAAGAATATTGTGACAGACGCTCTTGCTTAAACTTTGCAGACTGTGGACCCCACAGCAGTAATGCTGCATTCTCTTTCTACTAAGGGATCTCCTGTGTAAGCCTCAAACATTTCTTTTAGTTGTGCAGAAAGTCTATTTGCCTTTGTCTTAACCGTATGTGTTATAATCTTTTAAAATTATAATCTTTTATCTCTTATAGTCTTTATAAATAGTTAATCACAAGCCTTTGCTAGTCTGGGTGTATTTATCAGAAACACATTTTAAAGGAGGAGGTATATGGGATATTCAGGGAGGACTAGCACCTTTAGTATGAGGGCTTGCTGAGCCCTTTTTGGGGTTCCTCAGCTACCTTTAATGTCCACCTTCATCCTACTTTTACCTGCAGCTCCAAGAAGTTGTAACATGTGCAACAGCCACACCTCAGTACAACCATATTGGCAGAGGGACTCAGCCAGGTTGAGGGTAATCAATAGGCCTCAGACCCATCAGTGAGTTAAGGCAATGAGCAAATGGGCAAATAAGAACAATTTGTTCCAGTGGCCGTGAAGGCGACCAAAGCATGCGCTGTGGAGCACTTAGAGCATGGTCAGACATAGAAGACACAAGATTATCCACTGCAATTTGGGCCATTACCAGTCACCCTGACTTTTGTCTTGCCACTGCGCTTCAATGACTCTGGAAGAGAGCATGAGGCTGACAACTTTGTGTAACTGCCTCATTTAAATTCATTTCACTAATCCGGGTCAAAATATCACCCCATGACATTATTGATATACCAATTGGCTGATAATGTCATGAGGTGATATTTTGACCCACACTAGAATGCTTCTTCCTCAAGTGCCTCAAAAAAATTAAGGTATTTTGCTAGAGTACTATTTCTGGTTAGGAGGTTCAACTTTAAAAAGTTAGAATGAAGTGCAATTCTATTGATACAACTCCCTAGGGCAAAGGAAGAGTTCCAGTAAATTCATCTAGTAATGAGTCAGAAAGGATTAAGGTGAGGGGGACAAATAGTAATGCTCACACAAAGCATCAACACTGCTACATATATGTGTGTGTGTGTGTGTGTGTGTGTGTGTGTGTGTGTGTGTGTGTGTACATACAATGTAAAGTAGAATGGGATAAGGGGAAATCACAGCTATTTGAAGAATGAAGAAGACTCAGGGAACTTTCTAAGAATTAAGACTGTATATGCATTATGTACATTTCCTGAGAAGTTTCCCAGATTTGGGAATGTCTCTGTGCGATGACCCAATTGAAAACAACCAGAACAGGTTCATGACACCTATATCACCCTTCCTTGGTCAGCTTGGATGCTTTTCCAGGTTGTAAGGGCAATTTTCCAAGAAGTACTAAATCTGTGAGCCCCAAAAAGGGCTCAGCTCCATATCACAGCCAATCAGACTTCAGACTCAATATAAATGCATTTCTGAAATGGCTATAGTGCTGAAAATAGAGGCCTGTTTAAAAGTCCCAGATTTGATACCACTATAAAATATACTCTGACAATGATTCTGATTATTGAATAATAGATATTGGAGTTAGAAGAGATCACTTAACTCAGCCTATCACTTTCTATATGAAAAAGCTTGAGGTCCATAGAGATTAAGTGATTTGTCTAAGGTTACTTGGATATTATACCAATAAAAGTGAAACTGGAGTCATTTTGCTAACTCCATTACTATTTTTTGTGAATGACTTTGATTGTCAGTCTTGTGGTGTAGTAGAAATAGCAGATTTGAAGCAAGGCAACTTAGATGCAACTTGCCACCTCTTCTACTTTATGACCTTTGACTAGCTACTTAACCTCTCTAGACTTGAGTATCCTCGTTTGCAGAATGAAAGGATTGCACTGGATGCCTTTGTGATCTATGGTCTTATGTTCCTAACTAATTCTACCGTGGCTGCCACCTCAGCAAAAAAAAAAAACAATTTGAGTTTCTAGCCGAATGCAATAAAAGATGAAATCTGTTCACCTCATAGCTTTGCCAGTTCTTTAAATATAGATGACTTCTACAAGCACTGTTGAACTGTATTAAACAAAGACCAATCTGTCTTACAATTCTGGGTTGACCAAAACATGCTTCAATGTACTTCAGAAATGACTCTATAAATTAATCTTCCTTTAAATAGAAGTGCTTTAGAGAAGAGGAGCCAGCCTTTTCCTAAGATGCCTCATAGTGTGAGCCAAAGGTTTCTTCCCAGGACTCTTAAAGGTTTGGAAATTTGATAAAACCTTTGTATTTCAATATGTCAAGGAAAATGCGTTTCAATCTAGTCCATGTCCTTTAGGTTTAACACTATCCCTGCCCCCCAACACACGCACACACACACACACAAATATACACACAATCCCTTTTAATGTATCTCCATATCACATATGAAGACGTATTTTTCCAGCACTGTACAGAGTATATCGTTTGATTCTAGGACCAAAAGGAGTCAATGGAGAGAAAGAAAAAGTCTACTACACATAGAAAGGATCTTTAGAGTTTGGTGAAGATCTCAGACGAAATTTTTCAATAGGTAGAGAAGAGGGAAGTTAAGTGAATAATACAGTGTGTCCCAAAAGTTGAATTGCGGTTTTAAGATTTAATAAGGTCTTTTGGGACACTCTGTATATCAAGTGGGAGTCCTGGTAGTGCTTAAAATATCCACAGAAGTGTATTAAGAGTTTGGCCAACAGCTCTTAGTTATCCAGGCTAGGTCATCATCAGGAGCATAAGAGCTTGCTTATTGATTTTTCTCGATAGATAGATAGATAGATAGATAGATAGATAGATAGATAGATAGATAGATAGATAGATAGATAATTTATCTATACTGTACTACTATATACACTATAATCAGTATATTTGCTCAATTTATCCAGAAATAAGGAACCATAGATTAGAGAACACAAAATGTTACGTAATAAAAACAGTTAAATACAATCAAGCATCAAAGTGTTTGATACAGGTTATGATTGGGACAAATTGTCTAGCACAAGAGAGAGTGCTATTAACTGAAATTATCAGGAAAGGATTGCCACAGAATAAAAGAATTACACACTAAAGAGTTAGTATGCCTTCCAATACAAAGCTCATATCCCTCTTTGTACCCCAGTTCACCCCATAATTTAGAGGATAGACTACTTCTTTCACAGTTCATATCATAGAGAAGGGACAAGAGGATTCCTAGAAGGTAAAGATTATGCATAATCAATTTATATTGCAGAGCACTGAGTTTGGCACAATCCATGAGCATATTTACTGAATATTATTGTAAAATGAAGGGTAGAGAGCAGAGACAAGATGGTGGATTAGGACCAACAACCCATCTAAACTCTTCCGACATTCCCCTCCAAAAAACTTTAAAATAACACCTCAAATCATATTTTGCAGAGCCAACAAAAGGCCAGGGGAAAACATTTTTCCAACTTAAAAAAAATGAGACATCACCAGGGCGAAGGCTTGTTCAGAGCACATAAAGGGGCAGCAGCAACAGCTCTGGCAGCTCTCAGCACAGAGAAAATAGGGGAGTCAGACAACTGGTCAGAAAGTGATTATATGGGAAACGTTGATGGCACTGGGTACAACTGGCACTGATGGCAATTTTATTGTCCATACTCAGTTCTGAGTTGCAGTTCCAGTGTAGATAAAAGTCATAAGGGATCCAGGACCCTGGTCACATTAGCAAGGAGAGAGAGGAGCACTAGCAAGGCAACTGCAGGAGAGCAGGGGACCTAGTCACAGTTCCAAAGGCAAGAGGACTATAAGGGAGCAATGTCCCTTCCTGGGTAAAGACCAGAGCACAGACTATGAGAGCAATCCCCACACCTCTCCCCAGATCATACCAACATAAAAGCACCAAAATCTTGCAGATCCCCAGAACTACCTCTGACAACAGTAAAACAACAACAACAACAACAACAAAATCACCCTGAAGCTTGGAAGAGTGCCTCTTCATACAAAGGTGAGTAGAGCCAAACTTTTAACATAAAGTTCAAAGTCAAGAAACAAATAATTTGACCATAAAAAAAGCTAGTACAGTGACAGGGAAGACAAAGACAAACTCAGAAGATACTAATGGAAAAACAGCTGCAAGCAAAACCTGAAAGAAAAATGCTAATTTGACACAAGCTCAACAAGAATTATTGAAAGAGTTAAAGAGGTGAGTGATACAGGGGGAAAATGGAGAAAAAATGAGAGTGATACAAGAAAATTATAATAAGAGAATTAACAGCTTGATAAAAGAGGCACTAAAAAATACCAAAGAAAATAACACCTTAAGAATAGAAATTTTTACCTAATGGTAAAAGAAGCACAAAAATTCGCTGAAGAAAAGAATGCTTTAAAAAACAGAAATGGCCAAATGGGAAAAGAGGCATAAAAGCTCATTGAAAAAAAATAATTCCTTAAAAATAAGAATTGGGGAAGTGGAAATTGACATCCACAAAAAAAAATAAACAGAATCAAAAGAATGAAAAAATAGGAAAAAAATATAAAATAGCTCATTGGAAAACCAGCTGACCTGGAAAACAGACCAAGGAGAGATAATTTAAGAATTACTGGACTGCCTGAAAGCCATGATCAAAAAAAAAAAAAGATCCTAGACATAATCTTTCAAGAAATGGTCAAGGAAAACTGCCCCAATATCTTAGATCCAGAGGGTAAAATAGAAATTGAAAAAATACACTGATCACCTCCTAAAAGAGACCCCAAAATAAAGACTCCCAAGAATATTATAGCTAAATTTCAGAACTCTCAGGTGAAGGAGAAAATATTACAAAAAGCCAGAAAGAAAAAATTCAATATCATGGAGCCATAGTCAGGGTCACACACAAGATTTAGTGGGTATCATGTTAAAGGACTGGAGGGCTTAGAATGTGATATTCTGGAAGTCAAAAGAGCTAGGATTACAACCAAGTATAACCTACCCAGCAAAAATGAGTGTTATCCTTCAAGGGGAAAAATGGCTGTTTAATGAAATAGAGGATGTCCAAGCATTTCTGACGAAAAGATCAGAGGCAAAATAGAAAATTTGATATTCAAACACAAGACTCAAGAGAACCATGAAAAGGTAAACACAAAAGAAAAATCATAAGGGACTCATTAAGGTTAAACTATTTACATTTCTATATGGGAAGATGATACATGTAATTCCAAAGAACTATATCACTATTAGGGCAGTTAAGAGGAGTTTACATAGAGAGAGGGCATGGACTGATTTTGTTGGAATGATCTCCAAGAAAAAATAATAAATAAATTGAAGGGTTAAGAAAGAAAGATGCACTGGGAGAAGGGTGAAAGAAGAGGTATGATGAGAAGAATTTTCTCAAAGAACTTTTACACTGGATGGAAAATAAAAGGCAATGCTTGAACCCCATTCTCATCAGAATTGTTTTGAAGGGGGAAGAATATGTACACATGCTCTATTGTGCATAGAAATGTAACATATCCAGTAGAGAAATAGTAGGAGAAGGAAATAAGAGAAAGCAGTGGGGGATGATAAAAAGGAAAGTAGATTAAGGGAGGCTGTGGCTAGAAGCAAAATAGGCTTTTAAAGAGGGCAAGATAAAAAGAAAGAGAGAAGAAGAAACAAGAAAATGAGGAGGAGGGAAATATATAGTTAGTAATAACTGTGAATGTGAATTTGGATGAGCTAATCCATAAAATGGAAGTGGATAGAAGAATGTATTAGAAAGTCAAATCCAATCATTTGTTGTCCACAAGAGACATATTTGAAATAGAAAAATGCACAGAGAGTTAAAATAAAAGGCTGGAGCAGAATCTAATATGCATCAGGTGAACTAAAAAAGTCAGGGATAGTAAGCATGATTTCAGACAAAACAAAAGCAAAAATAGACTTTATTAAAAGGGATAATCAGGGAGACTACATTTTGTTGAAAGGTACCATAGCCAAGTAATATCAAAAAATTTTACAGCAAATTTTTCTGATAAAGGTCTCATTTTTCAAATATATAAGGAACTGAGACAAATTTATAAAAATAAGAGCCATTCCCCAATCAATGAATGGTCAAAGTATATAAACAGGCAGTTTTCAGAAAAAGAAATTAAAGCTATCTACAGGCATTAAAAATTCTCTAAATCACCACTGATTAGAGAAATAACAATTTAAAAAAAAATTCTAAGTTCCTTCACTCTTATCAGAAAGAAAAATACTAGAGGAGATGAAAAAAATATATAGGTACACTAATGAATGAATCGTTGATGGAGTAGTGAATTGGTCCAACCATTCTGGACAACAATTTGGAATTATTCCCAAAAGGCTATAAAACTGTACATACGCTTTGACCCAGCAATGTCACTACTAGGTCTTTATACCAGAGATCAAAGATAAGAAAAAGGACCTATATGTAGAAAACAATTCATAGATGTTCTGGGTTTATTTGTTTGTTTGTTTGTTTGTTTGTGGTGGCAAAGAATCAGAAACCAAGAGGATGCTCATCAACTGGGGAATGGCTAAGCAAATTGTGGTATATGATTGTGATGGAATGCTATTGTGCTATAAGAAATAAGGAGGGGGTGGTTTCAGAAAAAAAAAAAACAGCAAGACCTATATGAACTCATGCAAAGTAATGATGATAAACTGTGAAAGACTTGGCTACTTTGACAAGTACAATGATCCACAACAATTCAACAGGATTCATGATGAGAAAATGCTATCCACCTCCAGAGAGAGAACTGATGAACTCTGAGTTCAAATTGATGTATGTATACTTTTCTCTTTTTTTTTTTTGCTTTTTTTGCAATATATGGAAATATGTGTTGAATAATTTCACATATATGACTGATATTATTTTGCTTGCCTTCTCAGTGGGTGGGAAGGGGTGGAAGGGAGGAAGAGAATTTGAATTCAAAATTTAAAAAGAAAAAAATGTTTAAAATAAATAAATATTTTAAAAAAGAAAGAAAAATGAAGAGGATGAAGAAGCAGGCAGGGTGGCTATGCCAGATGCTAAAGGCCATTAGAAGGAGTGTGTTGTTTGGGAACTACCTCTACTCATGTATTACTGAATTAGACCTACAAGATTTCAAGGACACAATTTCAAAGACATGACAAAAACCATTATTACTACCAACTGAAAGAGGATAAGTGAAAAATATAACTCTGGCTGTTACCATGACATCCTCATTATTATTGCTTTTCAGTAACATTTGAAGCAGTTGCCTGAGAGTGTTTCCTGCATTACTTCATAAATTTCAGGCCATCAAAGAGAGCATGTGCTCAACCCTCGGAAATATTTGGAACATAAGAGGTAGGAGAGAAGCACAGCAGCACCAGCAGGCCCGATGGAGGCCTAACAACTAGTGCCACGGCCAGGAAACAGTACCTGATCAGTACCTCTCAAGTTTAGCAATTCTTAAATCAACCCAGGGCTGAATTGAGAAGAAACCCAGGGGCCCTAGAGCAAGGCAATTAGAGAAATAAAGCTACACATGCCTCTTAGCCCTAGGATAATCTATCCTGGTTCTCCATTATCGAGTTGTTAATTAAGAACCAGAGTCAGAGTTATGTATTTGTGTCTAATGCCAATTGCAAAGAATTCTTTATAGCTGTGTCCCTGCCTCAGATCCAGATCTGAGTATAACCATGTATTCCTATTCATGGAGAAATTTATTGGTATGTATTAGTTAAATCCAGGCCAAAAAAACCTTTCGAAAAATAATTCCGCTAAATAATAACAAAAGCTATCATTTGTATAGCACTTACAAAGTGTCATGCACTGTGCTAAGGGCATTAATTGTTATCCCATTTGGTCCTCACACAATCCTGGGAAGCAGGTGCTATTACTATCCCCATTTTATAGATGAGGAAACTAAACAGAGGTTAAGTGCCGTCCTCAGGATCACATGGCCAGTAAGTGTCTGAGGCCAGATTTAAATTCAAGTCTGCCATTAGGTTTCCTTATCTCTTCCAGGACCCAAGGTTCAGTCCTCTATTCACCAGTCCTAGGAGGTTTATATGCTCAGCTCTGTGGGAGAGAACAGCAAGGAAGCAGAAGACATAGTGGCTGTCCTCCAAGACCTTGCAATCTAATTAGGGATCCAAGACTCGGTACGCACACTAAACAAAACAATATATGGCAAAATGTTATTGTAGTTAAATAATGTACGTGAAAACTCTTTGTAAATTATGCACCACTAAATCAGTGAAAAATATTAGTGGTAATAATAATAAGTGTCAAATAAATGAGACAGATGCATACTATCAGAGGTCTGAGGAGGAGGTGATCAATATGAACTAAAAAGGCTACAGAAAACTTCATGGAAGGAGGGTTTGACCTCAGTCTGAAGGACAGATAGAATTTAAATCAAATTTAAGGAAAGACAGAAAGTACAAACAGAATTAGAAGTTAGAATGGTGTGTTTATGGAACAGATTGTGATTATAATAATAATAATAGCTCCCATTTTACATAGCACTTTTAAACTATGTAAAATGCTCTTCATGCCATAAGATTTTGTTGAGGTTATTTTTTAAACTGCTTGTATAACTATTATTAACCCTATTTTACACGCATTAAAACTGAGATGATCAAAAACTCTTAAGTGACAGAACCAGGACTCAAATACAGTTCTTCTGACTCCGTAGCCAATGCTCTTTTCATCATACTATGCTGTCTGCCTGTTAGGTGTTTAACGGGAAAAGATGAGCCTGTCTAGAACAGTGTTCGTGTAGAATAAAAATTAAATATAAGTTTGGATTGTTAAGATGGACGCAAATCATGGACAGCCTTAAATGGCAAACTGAGGAGCTAGAGTCATATCTGATAGCCTGCAGTTATTGGGGCTTTTTTATATGAATAAAATAAAGCTAACAGATGGAGTGTTTTCAAAAGCATACTAAAAAAGTTCCCAAGATCTAAACTACTAGGCAGAGTTCACAGTGAGGTAACTACAGTTTAGTTTTTAAAAAAAGAAGCACCAGATCAAGGGGCAAAAGGCATGAATTGAAATGCCAGCTTCATCTCTTACCAGCTATGTAACCTTGGGCAAGTCACTTAATCTCTCTGAGCCTCAGTTTCCCCAAGTGTAAAATGAGGGAATTGGACTAGATGACATACAAGGTCCCTTCCAATTGTAAATCCTCTAATTACAAAGGTATATGTAACTGTCAGTGTTTATTTTTATTACTATTCCCACTAATATTTTGAAAATGTGGAAAGTGAAAGTTACCTTAAAAATCTTTAGGAAGATGTTTGCATGCTCTCTAGAATAATCTGATCCAGGGGATGCTTGTTTCTTCATAATGTGAAATACTACTTTTCTTTCCAAAGGAAACATCTAGCAAAAACTTGCCTTAACTCAAATTACACTATTGACCACAGCAATATTTTTGGGATAATAAAAATAGTTGACATTTATACAGAATTTTAAGGTTTGCAAAGTCTTTACATATATTTTTCTCATTTGATTCTCACAACAGCTGTGTGAGGCAGGTTCAAAAATAGATTGTAGCTAATAGGAACTGCAGGTGGAAGGAGTCAGTTATTTGGGGGCAGTCTATGAAGTAAAATGGCATCATCTAATTTATCACCAGTAATAGCTCTTAGGAGAGGAGAGCAAACAGTACAAAAGAACTGCATTATGTGTAATGTTTTGCTTCACAGAATGCTTTGGCTCATTTTCTTGCTGCCTGAGTATGCTGCAAATGAGAAAGTGCCAAGCTGACAACTTTGCTTCTGATTTATAGGAAAGGTCAGTTAATCCCAAGTAGGCATTTTTCTAAATATCAAGATCTCCCCCTATGTGTTTCCTCAGTTTAGCTAAAGATCATAGGAAGGTAGTACCAGCAACATTATCAGGGTTACAGAATAAGATGTAATGTTCTAATGACTTCTGTTCAATATGATTTTACCTTCAATACATCACAGGGTCATTCAGGTCATTTATCTGCAGCGTTTGTCCAGCTGTCACAGAAGGTAACTCATTTTAATAATATTAGCTAAAATTTAAATATATCAAAAATGTATTTCATATGCACATAGCTATGAATACAGATAACAAAATACTAAATGCAATGCATATTAATAATAATACACATGTGATAGAATAGTCAAAGAAAGTCAGTGGCCTGTGCAAAACATATGAGGATACTATGAAAAGATTGCCCTTTGTACTATCCTTATTGGCTTCCAAATCTGAAAGTATTGACACATCATCTTTATACATGCTAAAAATACAAGAATCTAGAAATGCCGTACAAAGTAGGTTCTATTAATTGTGTATAATGGGCACTGTCAGCTTTCTAATTCCCAAGGACATGATTTGCAATTACACACTACCTGAAGGGCAGAAAATAACAGAGGGAGAGATTCAATACAATTATCATCCTTAGAGCAGATGCAGGGGGGCTAGCTAGTAGAGATTACATCATCTCCACTGGTATTAGGAAATAAATGGAGCAGAAGCAAAGATATTTACATGTGTTCAAGTAAAGGTGTGCAAAAGGTACATACTATATAAATTTTTTTAAAAACCTTCCCTTTGCCCTCCAAAAAAATCCCTGAAGTGTCCAAAACCTAACATTCCATAACATTTTCTGTATTAAAATAGTATATCACAGCTGCCAAGAGACGAAGGTGAAAGTAGAAGGTTACTGGAGATCTTTGCTGTTATGTTATTCCTTGCCAAGTAGCACAGTTATCAAAAGAGTGGTATCCTTAGGTAACAGCATTATGTGAGGAATTGGCCTGCTGGGTTGATCTGAATGGATATCTGAAACACTAGCAAAGATAACATAGAAGTCACTACAGACAGGCTTGTATCTCTAACTCATAAAAAAAAAGACTGCAAACCTAATCTTTAGCGTGGAACACTAATGTCTCTAACTGAATTCATCTGTATTCATCATTATTCCTAATTCAGGGTCATATGGTGAATTTTCAATGCTAATGACTTTTCTTATACAATGTGGAACAAAATCAATTTTAAAAGCCAAATTTTATGATAGTACTTCACAAAACAATGCTTTAGCCCTCTCAAATATCTTCAGTCTCCTGCCTCTTCTTCATCCTGTTCCATCAAATGAGTTATACTCTATAATTCTGCTGAAAATGCTAATTATCTAATAGTTTGACATACCTACTCAACTTGTAAATTATCTAACATAAAGGACCTACCCTGAAAGGAATTTCACCTTTTACAAGTGGTTATAGGTTCCTTTTTAATATCATTCTTCTAGTAACATGCCCCAGCCCAACTAGCATCTTTTAGATGTTGGATTTAAAATAATGAAGATACTAACTACCATACTCCCCATAAAAGGTCAAACACACGCTTACTTACGCACAGAATACAATGCAGGAACATGCGTGGCATCAGCCACACAGTCACCCTTCAGGTCCCAGGATTCTTACATTCCAGGATCTACAGTAACTCAGATATGACTGAACCATTTATCTACAAAGGACTGTCAGGAGAAGTTTAAGACATCCTTTCTAGGCTAAGGTGACCCATGGATACAAATGAATACACAGGATTTTTTATATAGTTTCAAGTAACATCAGTTAATAAGAATCACAACTATAATGCCAGTCAGTTCACAGCACTAAGAAATGACCCATTTAAGTACAACCAAACCACAAAATCATAAAATTTTCAAACAGGTTTTAAGCAGAAATATAACATATTCGTTTCACAGAAATGAAAACTGAGACCCAGAGATGCAAGATGACTTGTCCAAAGTCATTCATCTGGTGACACTAATACCCTAGAATTTCAGTTCCTTGTACCTATACTGCATATATTTATCCTTCCAAATGCTAATTTTTTCTAATTTTCTTTTTGCCAACTGATAATTTATAAGTGGGGAAGCTATATGTTCATCAGCTAGAATACTGGGCCTAGAGTCAGGAAGATTCATCTTCCTGAGTTCAAATGTGACCTCAGACACTAGCTGTGTGGCCTGAGGCAAGTAACTTACCCCTTTTTGCCTCAGTTCTCTCATCTGTAAAGTGAACTGGAGAAGGAAATGGCAAACCACTCCAGTATCTTTACCAAGAAAACCCCAAAAGAGGTCATAAAAAGTCAAACATGACTGAAAAAGACTGAACACCACCGATTTATAAATATCTTTTTTTAAATATCAGAAATGGAAAGGATTATAAATGCCATCAACTCCATCCCATCTTCCTTAAACATAAATCCCATCTGCAATTTACTTCAGAAGTAGTCATTTCGGTTTTGTCTGAATATCTACAATAAGAGGGCAACTATTACCTCCAGTAGCAAGCCACTGCATTTCTGAACAGATCAAATATTAGGAAATTTTGCATTTATGTCAAGCCTAAATATGTATCTTTGAAACATCTAACCACTGTTTCTGTTATACCTTCTGTGACCAATTAGGAAGTCTAGTAATCCCACATCCATGTGACAGTCCTTCAAATACTGGAAAACAGCTATCAGGTACCCCCAAGTCTGTTATTGTGTGGGCTAAATTTCCCTATTTCCTTTGTACAACCCTCAAATGATATAAACTTAAATTCCATCACTGTGTTGTTTGCCTTCCTCAGATTACTCAGTGGTTAATAAATGCTCAGGTTTACCAACGTTCCAATTCACGGGTTAATTGTTTCAACCAATTTAGATGACAATTCATTTCAGAAAATCTTAACTATCTATCTTATAATTTATACATATATTCTAAAAAAAATGTCCTAATAAAATCTACCTGATGAGCTAATCAATATACAATCTAGTATATCTTTTCATTTAATTCAGTCCTTAAAGGGATTCCAATATTTTAGCGATGTAACTCACTGCCTATCAAAGTTCTGCTTCATCCATGAAAAATAAGGTGTAGAAAATGATATGCTAAGAACAAGGTTAGAGTTAGGTATGCAATCATTGAATAGAAAATATGAAAATTTATAAATTAAAAAATATGAAAATTTGTACATTAATATTCCGGAGGAGAATACACATATATCCACATATCAAGATTTCTTTGGTGTTTTTAATGGGCAAAAAGTTGGCATCAGTTAGAAGCAGCTAAGTGGTAGAGTGGATAGAGTATTGGACCTAGTGTCATGAAGACCCGAGTTCAAATATGCGTCAGACACTTACTAGCTCTGTGACCCTGGGCAAGTCACTTAAATTCTCTCATTCTCAGTTTACCCATTTGTAAAATAGCACCTACCTCACAAGGTCACTGCCAGGATCCAATGAGCTAACATATAAGAAGTGCTTCACAAACAAAGTACTATATATATATATATAGCTATTATTATCAAGTTCATCAGCAATAACACGGTCTTGCCCCTTCTCCTCACATTCTCTTTATGTAGTCTACTGCCTAGAAAAAAGTGGCATTCTTTCTTTTCCTTAGACAAAACGTCCCATCTCCTATTCCTACTGGGCTTTCAAGGATCTAGATAGTCCCTGTCGTCATTTTCAACTCTTGGAATTCCTGGCTTCCTTCAAAGCTCAACTCCAGCACCACCTTTTTCATGAAGCCTTTCTTGATAAATGGCCCACATGTTAATTCCTTGCATCATTACCTTTTATGTAGTTCGTACAAATTTTATATATATTTATTTATATGTGTACATATGGTTTTCCCTAAGAGAATACAAGCTGTTTGAGGGCAAAGACTGTTTCTTTTTATATTTGCATCCTTAGTGCCTAGCATAGTGCTTGGTAATATAAGTGCATAATAAATGTTTTTTGATCATTGATTCATTGATTCATTTGATTCATTGATCAATACAAATTGATACAAAGGATAGTTCCAAAAAAAGTAAATAACAGGGGAAATTGGGGGATAAGCATTTATATAGTGCCTAGTATGTGCCAGGCAGTGTACTAAGCACTTTTACAAATATTATTTCATTTGAACCTCACAACGTTGGTGCTATTAATACCCTAATGTTACAGTTAAAAAGAGACAAACAGACGACTTGCCCAGTGTCACACAACTAGTAAATCTCTGCAGCTTAATTTGAATTCAAGTTCTGCCGACTCCAGGCCCAGAACTTTATCCACTGTACCACCAAGTGTTTAAGGTTAATGTTGGTTAGAACTACTTTATAACAAGGTAAGATTTTCTGGACATATTTTTGAAGAAAAAAAAAACAATAACGTTAACAATAACAGTAACAAAAAATAGCATTTTTTGTATCAAAGGATGCCTGTTTTCAGGTACCTGTAATATTACTTTTTACAGCTTGACTCAAAAATTGGGGTACAAGAATTAGCTTTGTAACCTATGCACTTAACTCTTTCTCATTGAGACGAACGTCTCCCATACTTTCCCCAGAGAAATATGGCTTAAAGTATCCATTAGGATGGAAGAAGCCAGAACAAGTAGAGAACTACTATGTACACACTTTTAGTGCTAAAAGGTGGCCTGTGGGTACAGGGGGAAAATTAAGCTGTGAAGGAATAGGATGTTAATGGGATTCATACTCTAATGTAGAACATCAGTCTGGTTCACTCAAATAGGTACCATCATGAATAGATTTAGAAAACTTAAATCTTGATAAAAGTTATTTTCTCTCTTTAAAGGGTCAGAAGGAGATGCAGAAGCCAGCAATTAAACCTCTGGAATATTCAACAAGTAGAGTTAATTTTGTTGTTATTTTTTCTCTTTTTTTCCTTTCTTTTCTTTTTTAATTAACAAAAATCTGTGTTGTCTCCCTCCCACCAGTCCCATTGGAAAAAAGAAAGATTAAAAACACAACCCTTGAAACAACTAAGGATAATCCATATATTGAGTTAATAACCATGGACATATCTGGCTATATCTGTCTGAATTATTTGGTCTGAACAGTTTATTACAGGATAGCTTTTTTTTGGTTATTTTATGTGTATGTGATGCCAATTAAATAAAAGTAATGAAAATATAAAATGAAAATATCAACCCCTGCTGAGTTTAATCTCATTAGTGCAAAGTCAAATAATTAGTCCTAGAAAGGGCTCTAACAGGCTGCTAAGACAGCATTAAACTGGCAAGTTTCTTTTGCCTACATATTAAGAAAATGAATCACAATTGCTCACTGTAGCCTAGAAACCTTGGGCATTCCTGAGGTAAAGAGCAGAGAAGTTATCATTGCCCATTCTGACCCACTTATCATCACTCTCCATAGGAACAGCTGTGAGACTACCGTGCGTGACACATCAGAATCTTAAATGCACAATTTATCATATCATACCTTTTAAGGCCAAATGTCATGCATACCTAGATTGAGTTATGAAATCCAGTAGACACATATTTCATACCAGCCTGATGGTTTACATACCTTCAGACATTCAACTCCTCTCTTTCAGATTAATTCATATCAGTTGGTTAAATCTGGCATGAGTTGCTTTGAGAATTAAGTAGTTCTCAAAGAAAAATAAAGGCAAGGAAAGAAAATGGTTCCGTCCAAGTTAACCCTTGGAGTGATTTAAGATGAAGGATTTGAATAGATCTGGGAAATACCAGCAGAACATTAGCCAATAGCTAGGCCTCTGGTTTAATATCATATTTTCAGTTCCTATATGAAGAATGTAAAATGCAATCTAAATTTGCTTCTTTTGCTCTTCTCATGCCTTTTGTTCTTTACAACAGTCATTTCCCTATATGTAACCTCCAACCCCTTTTCCCACAATCAACTCTCTCCTTATAATTAAAAAAAAGTTACACAAAATTAATCAAGAAAATGGTCTCATCTGAAACAAGCCAATTTAATAAGAATCAACTCACTCTGTAAGTCAGCCCTGCAAAAATGTATATTCATGGTAGATTTCTTTCAATAATATATTTCTATGACTTCATTTGTCATCTATGACAAAAAAAAAGAATTGAAATTAAAAATAAACTGAAGGGCAACAGCCATAACAGAAACAACCAAAAAAAAATGGAGAACTCAGTAGGCTTTGAACCAATGACTTGAGTTCAAGAAGCAGTGAAAACACATTATTGAGGACATTTATGACCAGAAGGGAAGTGGGCCAGTCTTGAAACAAGAATGAAGGAAGAGTAGACTGAATGGTATTGATTCTCTTCAAAGGAACACAAGTAAGATCTATAGCACATTAAGTAGATTCTGATGGGAGATTTACAGAAAACTACAGGCAAGAATTCAGGATGAGAAGGCATAGAAGAGTTTTCCTTCACGTTTGAGAAAGGAAAATTCATACAATTGAAGTCACAAATTGACCAAAATAACAATGTTTATCTGCTAAGAACAAGAAAACAGGTGTTATAACAATATTGCGGAACAGGAAACTGTTAGGTAACTTTTCTAAGATAACAAAGCCACGTAGTGGTGGAGGCAGTCTTAGCAGTGCAAGTGTATGGATTCTTTATACTAGCACAATAGGATGACTTTGAAGTCGTAGAACACCCATTCAAATTAGATCTATGTAGTCTTGGGCAATTTACATGATTGTTCTGAGACTCAGTTTTCCCATTTGAAAATAAGAATATTGGATTACATGGGGGCAACTAGGTGGCACAGTGGATAGAGCACTGGCCCTGGATTCAGGAGGACCTGAGTTCAAATGCGGCCTCAGACACATAACACTTTCTAGCTGTGTGACTCTGGGAAAGTCACTTAACCCCATTGCCTATGCTTAAAAAAAATTTAAAAAAAAAAAGAATATTGGATTACATGGACTACACGAGAAGGGGGAAGGAAATAAGCATTCATTAAACAACTACAATGTGCCAGGCCCCTGTGTTACATACCCTACAAATATTATTTCATTTTTCATATGGTTTCTAAGATTCCTTTAGCTAAAAATCCATGACTCTATTATTTTATTTTTATAACACCAGTGAGCTCTGACCAACCAGGTATGTGATAAATAGACATAGGCCTACTCAGATATAGACAAACATACATATACAGATTTATATATAAATGTATATTTATATCTGTGTATATATATGAGTTTGCATGCACATACATATATACATACACATATACACATTTGTGTATATATATATATTCTTAAATGAAACATATTCACAGGTAATATTTAGCTTAAGATAATATTTCATTTAAGAGATAGGATGATGACCTACCTATGTCACTGTTATATAATTTGCCAATATTCTACTAATATCTTTTGTGAGTAGACGGAGAGAAATGATTATTTCTCTCTTGTATTAATAAGTAATTATTGAATCAGAACCAAGGTTTTTCTCCTAACCCCAGAAATCAATCAGTTTGGGAAATCTTGCTCAAAAAGTTACCCAAGCTAAGATCTAATCAAACAGTAAAAGAAATTCTAAGTTTTGGATAATAAGAGGATTCTTGCTCATTATATTTACTTGGACAGGTCTGGAAAAATATGAATTCTCCCTTTTGCCAGACAAGTAATATAGAAATCGATCTGACCAAGACTTGGCTGATTCAAGTCATATAACCCAAGACTTTCATTGTAATATAACCCACTTTCCATTATAATATTCATTCTCTCATTAATTGTTAAGCAATTAGAGTTCATTTCCACCCTTAGGAACATCTACTTTTCCAAAGGCATATAAACTATGAAACCACTGCCATGAGGGGTTTTTGGTCTAAGAGAGATGGCCAAATGACCATCCTTTCATTAAAAATTAATAAAATGACTAATTCTACAGAAACTGTATCTCTCAAACTTTTTAAATGTCACATGTCATAGGAAACAACTGATTTCCTTTATGAAATCTTTCATCATCTTCTCTTAGTGCTCATGTTAACCATGGAAAGTGGTAGAAAAGGTTGCTAGCTTTAATTTAAAATTAAATACACTTATTTCAATTTAAAGTTAAATACACTTGCCCCACTCACAATTATATACATGTGCTTCACTCCTCTCACCAGACACCTCACTCATCTCTCATATACAAGCATCAAGTGTCACATGTTACATACTTGCCACACACATGACTCACACACAGGCAGCAATACTGCTCCTCCCATCCCCACAGGGACACAAGCTCTCCCCTCTCCTACCCTCCCCTCCCATTCCTAGCCAATCCCCACCCTCACCCCTCAGCAGCAGAGAGGTCCAAGTGCAGCTTGGCTAAGGGCTGCCTTAGGCCCCCAGCCTGGCCCAGCCTAGCCCCTTCCCTCCATTCCCCACACCTATCGTCAGACCATATGGGGCAGGTATATATGCAAAGGGAAGTCATGACTTGTACATTGGTGAGTGTCTAGGCAGTAGTGTGTCCATCCCTGTCCCTGGAGCCAGGGCAGGCTCAGGCCTACCCTGTCCTACACACAGGGGCATGCTGTATAAAGACCTCTTTTTTTTTTCTAATTCTGTATTCAAAGTGGATTCAAGTACTTGCATTTGGCCTTATATACATACAGCCTTGCCTGGCCAAGCACATAGGGATTTTAGCAGATGTGAATAACATAAATTATGTGTGTGTGTGTGTGTGTGTGTGTGTGTGTGTGTGTGTTTATGTTGTACACTTATTCTCATCCCTTCTCGTCTTCCTCAGGAGTTCATCTCTCTCTGACTTTCAGTCTTTTTCTCTCTTCTGCCTCCTTCCCTGCTGTCTCTAGAGATTTCTCTGTAATGATTAAAGGCTGGGGGCGGGGGTTGGGGTGACCTGGGGCCTCAAGGCCACTCGAGGCCCTCTAGGTCCTCAAATGCAGCCTTTTGACTGAGTCTAAATTTCACAGAACAAATCCCCTTAATAAAAGGATTTGTTCTGTAAAATTTAGACTCAGTCAAAAGGCCACACACAAGGACTTAGAAGGACACAAATGACCTCAAGGCTGCGGGTTCCCCACCCCTGAAAAGGTCACACCTAACCTTCTAAAAACAATGGTCTTTTTCTATGTCACCACCACCACCTCTTCCTTACCCCTGCCTTCTCCCAGGGACGTGAAGGTACCTAACTAAGACAAAGTGTGCTCTGAATACTCACTCATAGACTCATACACACACACACACACACACACACACACACACACACACACACACACACACACACACACACACACGCAGAGAGAGAGAGAGAGCCTGAATTTGCCTTTCTCTTATCCTCATAGCCAATAAACTCTAAAGTCTTAGAGATTACGTATCCACAATGTCTCTGGTGCCTGAATCCTTCTTCCTAATCATTCAGCCACCACTCCAGTGCAGGCTATCAACACCTCTCCACTCAATTATTGTTATAGACTTTTAACTAGTTTCCAGGCTCTCTCCTCTCCAATCCATACACATACAGTTGCCAAAATGATATTCCCTCAAAAGGGTCTAATCATGTCACCTCCCTTCTCAAACAGTCAAGTCACAACAAAAGTAAGGCCTGTTTACGTAAGGCTGATTTAGCATTATTATTGTTGTTGTTGTTGTTGTTGTTGTTGTTGTTATTATTAATTATTTTTGAGTGTTTAGCCCTCACTACTTAAGTACTTCCTTAAGATCTTTCCTGCCTTTAATACCACCCCTAACTTTCTCTTCTTTGTCTCAACTGTGATTTCCAGGAATACCCCACCCAATATTTCCTTTCCCTTATCTCTGCTCTCCCAGTATCTTCATCTTTTCTTCTCCTTGAGTAGAAGTTAGCCAGAGGCAAATTTAGGTTTGCCTTTAAGGGGAAAAAATGACTAACAATGACAGCTACCCAAAAGTGGAATAGGGTACTTCCAAGAGTGGTGGGTTTCCTCTCAGATAAGACTGGATCATCATTTCTTGAGTATATTAGAGTAGGTATTCATGTCAGTATAGGTCATACCTGTGGCTGCTAAGGAAAAAGCTCTTCCTAACTCTAGGATTCTCTGATTATGTGAAATCCTTTTTCACCTTCAAGACCCAGTTCAAGTGGGCTCCCTGTATATGAGGGTAAAGGGGAAGTTGAAGGTGTAAACTAATAATATGCATTATTATTATTATCACAATTCATAGGATGTACATAGCACCTACCATGTACTAGGTGCTTTGTACAAAATTATCTCCTTTAATCCCCACAACAACCCTATGTGGTAGATGCTATTATTATCTCCATTTTGCAGTTGAGAAAAATAAGGTAGTCAGATGTTAAAGTTAAATAATTTACTGAGAGTCATACAGCTAGCTACTAAGTATCTGAAGCTAGATTTGAATTCAAGCCTTTCTGATTGTAAGCCCAATGATCTACACACAGGACAACATAGCTGAGTAAAGGACAACAGTGTCAGGACCAGAATTAGTTGTGCCACTTTGCCTTCGTGACTTTGGGCAAGTCTCTTCACTTCTAGGCCTCAGTTTCTCCACTGTAAAATTAGGAGGTTGAACTTAATGATCTCTAAAGCCCCTTCCAGTTCTAGAATCATGATCCTGAGATCATGAGGGCAATCAGATTTCAAAAGCAATGTGAGGAAAGTGAGAGCTGAAGTGATGGCAGAACTATTCCCTCAGGACTTCTCTTGGACTTTCAAATTTCTTAGAAAGAACCTTAAAGATCCAACCCTTAATTTTACAAATAGGGAAAATGAAGAGGTGAGAGGGACTTGGTAGTGAATCACATTGGTACTAAGAGCAGAGATGAGGTTTCAATCCCAGATCTTTTGTTTTCCAGAGCAATATTCTTTCCATTATACCATGCTGGTAGCAGTAGTTCTGGAAATCCCATTAAAAAAAAAAAGAATAAAATTAGAAAGGCCTCTGACGGCTCTCCGTGGCACCCCCCCACCCCCCACAGCATTCAGTGCCTGTCCCAGCATTCAGTGCTGTCTGGGTATAAAGCTGTGACTATGAGAGTCCTGGGGATCATAGACTTTTCCCACCATCCCCGTTCAGTTGATCCCTGTGAGTTTACAGAGGGAAATAAGTTCGTTAGTGTCAGAAGATTCTCATTTTCTTGCAGTTAGAATAAAAGAAACATGCCTATTTTTAAAATAAATAGCATTTTATACTTTTTGGTATAACCTCTCTGAAAATCACAAATTCCCCTGTACTCCTAAGTATAATAACTAATTTTGATGTGTGACATTGTTCAAGTGCTTAATTAATAAGGAAGTTAATATTCTGGGGAAAAAAACCACATTTGACACAATAGCAAAGCATTCCCATTTTTCTCCTGCAGCAGACTAAAGTAAATAATTATTGATTTCTTCTGAAATAACTTGAATATAGCTTGTTTGTTGATTGTTTTTGTTGTTGTTTTTGTTGTTTATTTGTTTGCTTTAGGATAACTTCATGTAAGTTCAATAACAATGTCCTGGAAGGCAAGAGTAACTGGCATTTGATTTTTCAACAGAAATCCAAACACATCAAAACCGTTCACGTTCTTGCCACAAAAAAAGAGATTATCTGTCATACCATTCAGCAAAGTTGTAATAGATGGCAATGAGATGACTGTACCCATCTTTTGAGTAGGGAATACCTGTCCGTGACATTCCAGAGGAGCTGACTTCCAGGAGAAGAATGTATGGAGCAAGATATAGGACTCTACACAAACTTTATCAGCTTGATGCGTGTCAAGCTCTGTAAATCAATCCCAGGCGCTGTGAAAGTGTTTATGACATCCTAAAATCAATCAGCCATCCAAGATATGAGTCAGAGTTTAGTGTTGTAATTCATAGGATCGAGAGACGAAAGGGACCTTGGAGCTCACGACACTCTCATCTTATAAGATGAGGAAATTGCAGCACAGAGAGGAAGGGGAAGGGAAGAAAGCATCTATATTGTGCTTACTATGTGCCAGGCACTGTGCTAAGGGCTTTTTTAAATATATGACCCCATTTGATCCTCATCACACCACTGAGATCTGGGTGCTATTGTTTTTTCCCAATTTTGTAGTTAAGGAAACTGATTCAGGCAGAGACTGAGTGACTTGGCCAGGGCTATACAACTAACAAGGGTCTGAGTTTAGATTTGAACTCAGGTCTTCCTAACTCCAGGCCCAGCTCTCAATCTGCTGTTCCACCAACTAAAGAGAAATAATTTGCTGTAATCCCATAGGTAGTTTAAGCACAGGGGTCAGAATTCCAAACTAGGTTTTCTAACTCCAGTTTCAGAATCCTTTCCACTGCCTCCATTCAAAGCCAAGAGGCTAGGGTTTGATACTGCAGACAAAGAGATCATTGGGAATTGGATACTGGACTCTGTTATGTCTTCAATGTACAGCATCCTATTGGTATACATATTAAAGGGTTTTCCAAAGATAATCTCTGAGTGGCTAAATGGAAGTTACTCAAAATTTGATATTTCTTGTTTTCCTCAAGAGTGCTATCTTCCAGATGGTACTTGGTACTTGGTAATAGCAATATATAAAACACCTGAGGCAATGGTCCTAGAATATCTGCTATTAAACAATCTTTAATCAGTATAGTACTCAAACATTTAATAGAGCCATCATAAACATCTTTAGCTCCAGTGGCCTTTTTCTTAGAGTGAATATGAATAATTTTGTGCCAAGAATACATGGAAATATGAAGAATTATATTTAACTTGTCCCTGATTTAGGCCTATTTTATTTTCCATTCCTTTTATCTGCAACATTGACTCTCTAGTAAAGAATACATGTCTACACTGGGGAACTCAGGAAAATAAATCCCCAGCAAATTTTATCAATGACTGTCACTCACTTCCTACCTTAAAGGATTGTTCCATTGTTACTCAGACACATCATTAGGGACTGCTGGGAAAGGAGATAGATAGCATACCTCTACTTTCCACATTCAGTCAGAGTTCATGTCTAAAGGAAAATTGAATCTCTTCTTTGTTCAATATAGTCCAAGTTGTATAATTATCTCCATACTTGAAAATGTTGCTACGATAAGTAGCTCCAGTTGTGGTATCAGTGTGGCCTCAGTTCCTTTCCAGACTGACCACTCAGATCCTTTCCTAATAGTCATAATCAGGCCAGCTGTTTTTAGTTCTGTTTCTGAGTATACTCTATTGCTTAATTCTTTAATGGCTAAAACCATGTAGCACACTTGTCAGCAATCTCCAAGGTCTTAGTACGGCATTCTGGACATAGCAGGTACTCAGTAAAAATTTGTTGAAAGAATCAATTCATAATAATGGCTCACATTTCTATATTGCTTTTAGTTACAAAGTTGTGTGTATGTATATACATATATGTATGTATACACATACATGTGTATGTGTATACATGTTTATGTGTATATATGTGTACGTATATATACATATATATAATAAAATTTTCATTTGGTCATCATGACAACATTATGATGTAGAAGTTATTGTTATCCTCATTGTTCAAATGAGAAAGCTGAGGTTCAGAGAGGTTAAGTCATTTGGCTAGGGTGACACAGCTAGTGAATGCCTATGGCAGGATTTAAACCCAAGTCTTCCCAACACTCTATCTGCTATGCCACAATGCCTCCCAATCAATCACTGTCTGATCAGAACTTCAAAGATCAATAAATTATTACTTCTTTCTAAAGGTTCAAAGCTTTGCTGTAGTATTTCAATCATAGTTCTGGAGCCACAAAGTATATAACCATGTTTAACCTCCATAAACTTCAAGCTTCTTTATCTGTAAAACGGGATAATAATACCTACCCTATTTAATTCACTTGGCTGTTGTGGGGTGTAGGAGGGTGGGGGGGGGATCCTTTGTAAACCTCAAAGTGTATAGCTAGGTGGTAAAATGGATAGAGTACCAGACCTGGAGTCAGGAAGACTCATCTGACCTCAGATATTTACTAGTTGTGTGACCTGGGAGAATCACTTAACCCTATTTGCCTCAGTTTCTCAACTGCAAAATTAGCTGGAGAAGGAAATGGCAAACCACTCCAGTATCTTTGCTAAGAAAGTCCCAAATAGGGTCATGAAGAGTGGGACACAACTGAAATGATTTAACAACAGCAACTGCAGCTTAAAGTGTTTTAGAAATGTGACTCATTATTACTATTACTCAGTGCATGCCCACCTTACTTGAAGTTGTCTCATTTTAGCTTACAATGTGATGACAGATGCTTTGAAATGTTATCTATAAACAGTTGAAGACAGACTTGAATGCATTTATGGTTACTTACAAAGGACAGTTTAGGTTCCCTGATAAAGTGGTCTTTGTCCAGTCTCTTGTGAAGCAAGGTTGGCTCCCGCTGAAATCAAACTCCCCCCAGGTTAACCAGACAGGATCAGAAAAATATAAGGGAATCACAGTCTAAGTAGTGTCTTGGCTACTGACTTCTGGAAATAAAATGTGGCTGCTGGGCATATTTCAAGGTACCCAAGTAAGAGTCTGTTGAGGCAGACGGGACACTGCAGGAGGGGGAGAACAGTCATAAAGAAAAAGATCAATGGTATATAAGGAACAGATGGTCCTGGCCACTCTCCACACTGACTATTTTTGTGATCGCCTGTCTAGGATCCTGTGGGCTCATCATAACAGTAAAATATCACTAGCTCTTGCACATAATAAAAGCCATTCTCATGGGTTCATACCCTGTGATCTATGTAAGGGTCAATGTATAGATTTCAAGCGATCTGTGAATATGAATGGGAAAAAAGATGCATCTTCGTTTTTACTAATCTCTAGACGAAATTTAGCATTTACTTCAATTTACTCAAAAATGTCATTCTAGGGGCAGCTAGGTGGCACAGTGGATAGAGCACTGGCCCTGAAGTCAGGAGGACCTGAGCTCAAATCCAGCCTCAAACCAAACACTTAACAATTACTAACTGTGTGACCCTGGGCAAGTCACTTAACCCCAATTGCCTAAAAAAAAAAAAGGTCATTCTAAGAGAGGTCCATAAGCCTTACTAGAGTGCCAAAAAAGGGGTCTATGACATTTTAGCTTAATTTACTTGCTTCCTTAAAAATAGTGGATTGTACTCAATGACAGATCACAGATAATAAAAGCAATGAGGGGAACATGGTTTAATCAGGAAAGGACCACTGTCCTAATTATTGCCCAATAGTTAATAATCATCCATGAGCAATGTTCTAAACTTAACTTTATCGAACATACTTGCACATATTTGCACACATGGAAATACAAAATCTGGTCAGTAAAACATGCATGAAGTAAATACCCTCCTCAATAATTGTGAATGCTGTATATTTCACATAAAATGAATTTCACCTATTCAATGAAGTAGAGAGTTCCCTAAGCAAAACAGGAAAAGAAATGGGAGGCAGTACTTTCTTCAAGTTTAAGCCACATCTTTGCACATCCAACAAAGGTATTAAGCACTCAGCATTGCTTCTCCTCCTTTTCATGATCTGAAATATCCACCTTATTCCCAGCTTTCAATATTAGACATACTTCAAAGATCTCACCTAGGCTCCCTGTAGCTGCCTAACAACACACACACTATTCTGACCTTAAAGATTCAAGACTTATCATTTGGGGTAGAATCGTGCAGGAAAGCACTCACAATTAAAGAGATACCTTTTGCCTGCCCAGGTGGTTATTCAAGGATGCAGAAAAATATCACAGGGTCCAGGCTTAGATCTTAATACTTGATTTCTTCTAGAGGACAAAGGGTATTCGTGCTAAGTCTGTTATGAAAGGGTATATAAAGAAGCTCAATATTTGAAACAGAACATAGGCAACACCTAAAAGTGTTAGAGCCAGAGGAAAGCTGCTGAGTTCATTGTGAGGCTGGCTTCAGAACCCAAAAGGTAACTTTACAGAAATAATTAATTATAATCAAATAGTAAATGTGAAAAGTAAAAAAAAAAAAGACACCACTAACTCAAACAATTTCTGTAAGTCTTTATTACAAATTTTGCTTTTTGATTTTATAATTAAAGTCAGGGCAACATGCAGAGTAATGGACTAGGAAACAGAAGATCTGGCTTCAGTCCTGCCTCTGACTGGCTGTGACTAGCTGTTTCCCCTTAGCCAGATTTCTTCACTCTTCTGGATCTCAGTTGTCTCATTAGCAAAAAAAGGGAATCATAACAGATAAACTATTCTTTCTAAAACCCAAACCTTCCATGTTTTAATATCTTATTCTTTCTGAGCAGGCATACAACATAAAGGGGAGAGAGGAAGTAGCCTATCTTCATGATTCCTTAAGTCTTTTTTTTTTTGGTGGGGGGATGGGTTGGGGGAAGAAGCAAATGGGATTAAGTGACTTGCCCAAGGTCACACAACTAGTAAATGTCTGAGGCCATATTTTAAGTCGGATCTTCCTAACTACAGAGCCAGTACTCTATTCACTCCACCACCCAGCTGCCTCCCAGTCTTTTTAAGCCTTACAAGAGATGTGCAACTCCTCAAGATCAGTTTATAAAGTGACATAATATCATAGTAAGGTGGGAATAGAAAGAACCTTTAGAGATTATGTGCCCACCTCCCTTATTGTATAGATAAGGAAGGGAAATTCAAGCCAAGGGAAATGTTAGCAACTTTGCTCAAGATCACACAGGTAGTAAGTGGCAAATCTATGACCTGAATTCAGAGTTTCTGACTCTAAATTCAGTGATTTTTCCATTTTGCCAATGGCATGTTCTAATATCAATCATAATGGTCATAACAGAAAGACAGCTGAATTAAGAGCCAGGAGACCCGGGTTCTAATGCGAGCCCTGACAACAGCCTTGATCCAGTCTGAATATGATAGCTATTACAACATTATGGGATGGCTCATAGGTCACTTTAAGAGCTGTAGGTACTAAAGCACTTGCTCCCTCGTTTGAGGGCCCTTCTGCTCTGGACCCAGGTATGTAACTTGATGGAATTCAACCCTAGAGAAAGCTTCCTCTAAAGAAAGAAGTTAGATTCTCTGTTCTCATTCTTTGGCTCATTAAGTCTCCCATCCTGAGAATAATTATGTCTAGGGTCTCCCCAAAAAAAGCAGTTGATGTATAACATAAATCGAGTATGAGATAATTTATTCCTACACTCAAAAGAAATGCTAAAAATAAAAGACTCCTAAGCATGAATTAACAAAAGATGATTCAGTAATTTAACTTATATAATTTATTTTACATTTTAGAGGAATATGCAAATCTTATGCAGAAAACATTTCTGCTACCAGTCCAGTCCTGACGCTGCTAGAGGGGCAGTGTCAGGGTGAGGAGAAAGAGCAGCACTCATCTTCCCTTTGCCTTGTGTAAGAAAATCAAAGTAAAGAATGCACTTCTTGCCACACTGAAGAGTCAAAGTCAAAAGGGTCAAGCTGGAAGCCAACTATTCTTTGACATATACAACTCTCTACCACCTACCACAGTCATGGAACAAGAGGATGACCAAGGCAGAACTCAAAGTTTAATATGTCATACCAAAATGTACCAACACTAGGTCACCGTGAAGTTGGAAGAAAACCCCAAAACACCAGAACCAGGAATGGCAACTTTAAGCATGCTCCATTTGGAGAGGTAAAAGGGGTGGTCCCTGCTATTCTCTCTCGCATGAGAGGGATTTAGAATTTCTTTGCTTGACCCCAGATGGCAGGACTAAAATAAATTTATGTAACATTTTACAGAGAGGCAAATTTAATCTCTGTGTAAGGGAAAAAAAATTTTTAATAATTTGAATTGCCTATTGTAGAACTGACTACCTCAAGAAATACTGGGTCTATGGGGCAGCTAGGTGGCACAGTGGATAGAGCTCCGGCTTTGGAGTCAGGAGGACCTGAGTTCAAATCTGGCCTCGGACACTTGACATTTACTAGCTGTGTGACCCTGGGCAAGTCACTTAACCCCATTGCCTAGTCCAAAAGTGAGAGAGAGAGAGAGAGAGAAGAAAGAAAGAAAGAAAGAAAGAAAGAAAGAAAGAAAGAAAGAAAAAAGAAAGAAAGAAAGAAAGAAAGAAAGAAAGAAAAAAAGAAAGAAAGAAAGAAAGAAAGAAAGAAAGAAAGAAAAAGAAAGAAAGAAAGAAAGAGAAAGAAAGAAAGTACTGGGTCTACCAAATGACCAGTTGTCAAAAATGTGGTAAAGTAGATTACTGTTCAGATACAGGTTGGAATAGTTGCCTTATAGGCTCCTTCCAAGTCTGAGATTGTGTGACTTACTGTGTGATCCCAAGTCAAATCACTTTCTTTCTCTGGGCCTCAATTTCCTCATCTATAAATGGGGAGGTTGACCTAGAATTGCCAGGTTTCTTCCAATACTGCCATTCTATGATTTCACTGTATGGTTGGGAGAATAACACTACTGAAGCCATAAAAGAGCTTTTTAAAGAAAACAGCTAAATGTTTTCTGGAGACAAGACTAACAGCCACCAATAGAATACAGGAAGCCATTTTGAGGTTAACTGCATTCCTTTAGCTGGTTTTCCTTTCCAAAAGTAAACTTAAGTACTCTTCCTGATAGCATTTTCTTTATTATTAGCTTACTCAGAATCATTCTACTGCTCAGGTTTTGGTTTTAAATCATCTTTAGCAAAGTAGGCAAACTAGAGCTTAACGTTCTACCCTTCAGCTCTGCTGTAACAATGCATCTAGAGCAGAATTCAGCTTTCAGAAACCGAACTCCAAAAGTTTGTTCACTACAGCTTCCAAAGTACTTTGTATGAGGTGACATATCTATGAAATATGTACAATAAAGTTCTAATTTTTGAAACAATACTTGGTTGTCTCACAGTAGAAAAAAAAAATAACAGCAGTATGATACCAGATGCCCTTCATCCCGTGCTAGTCAAGGATTCATCTCCTGAATGAATATCAATTTCAGCTCATAAGTAAACAGGAGGTAAAGATCCTTGTACTTGGAATCAGAGTATCTAGATTCAAATCTAGGATCTGCTACTTCCTGTGAGTCTGGATGGGAATTAAAGCCAGTGGGTTTCAGTTCAAATCCCAGCTCTAAGCCTTATTTTGGTCTTCTTTGACTTCTTCACCATGTTCATAGTTCATTATTGTGAAAATCCCCAAATCCTGTAGGATCCAGTAATTCTTGGGAGTCAGTATCCTCTGCCCCTCTAATTTGAGGGTGAAGTCATGAACTCCTCCTCCTCCATTTAGAAAGGAGAGACAGGACAAATATCTCCTCATTTCCCACCTGGCTGAATTCATTTTGTACTTCTCCATCATGCCAGGTACCTTTGCTCCTTTTTATTTTCAGCTTTCTTTTCTATATTGTTTTCCCCTAGATTGTAAGCTCCTTGCAGACAGAAACTGTTGTTCATTTGTGTGTGTGTGTGTATGTGTGCGTGTGTGTGTGTGTGTGTGTGTGTGTGTGTGTGTGCCCCAAGCACCAAGCACATTCCCTTACACATACAAGAACTTAATGAATTTTTATCAGTTATTGACACTTGCTACCTGTGGGACCTCGACTGAAGTCCTTCAACTTTTCAGGGTCTCAGTTTCCTCATCTATAAAATTAGAGTGCTAGGCAAGATAATCCCTATGGTCCCTGATTCTAGGTTTATGATTCCATGAAACTCTCTAGAATTCAATTCCCTCACTGGTGGTGAGGAAGGGGTAGAAGTGAGTGCAATACATGATCTCCAAGATCTTTTTCTGATATAGAAATAACAGCCTTGACTTTCAGTAAGGAAAATTTATTATAATAAAACTAACTGACTCTCAGAATTCTAAGATACTGAAATGCATTACTTTTTTTTTCTTGAAAAAAATTAAGGAAAATAATAGTTATCTCCCATCTTGGGATAGTTTAAGTACAATCCTATCTAGTGAAAAAAATATGATTTCTGCAACATCTAAAAGTCCATTCCAGTTTTCTTCCTTTTTCTACCTATTCTCTTAATTTAAGTTTTTGGAGTATTGATGGAATTTGAAGATATGGATATATTCTGCCTAGTAAGCAATCAAATTCATTACAACAAATGTTTCTTAATACTACGTACTAAACATCGGGAACGCAAAACCAAAATGAAAAATAATCCTGCTATCAAGGATCATTCCTTACTGATAAATACATCAAGAGATTATATCATCAAGCCTCTCAATATATGAGAATATGTATTACTACTTAGCATATTTCCATACTCTATGAGTATAAATTGAGAGATATACTGAAGGATCCTTCTATTAGTAGCAATAAACTTCTTAATTGTAATCACAAAGCTCCACAAATTCTTTTCTGTGTATGTATATTTGAAAGTGGATGAGGATGGTGAACACAGTGTGAACTTGAAAGATTTGGCATATGTTATAACCATATTAGATTTATGACCTCTCCATTGATGCTCTGTTAGCCTATAAAAACAAGTTTTCTCCTTAATATTTGGAAAAGTTATCACTTTTGACCTTTTCAGTTCTTTAACCACTAATTAACCAAGAACTATGGTTTTCTGGAATTGTGGTGCTTTTTTTGGAATTTCTATTTAATCCTTTCAGGGCTCTTTCCCAATGTGGATTTGAAAGCATTGAAGCCAAACTCTTCACTAGAATGCAATAGCAATCTCCATGTCTTGGGCCACTTCTGCATAGAAGATCTAGATGAGTCAGTAAAATGCAAACAGAAAATGATTAAACATTATGAAATAGCAGCCAAGAAAGCTAATGCAATGTATATTAGGAGAGATATATTACAGGGAATAAGGAAGGTCATAGTCCAACTATACACCAACGGTATGAAGATTTAGGTTCTAGTCTCAGGGCTCAGGTTCATCTTCTATAAAATGAGAGGGATGAACTAGAAATTTTGACATTCTATGATCCTTAATTCTTATGATTCATCTTCCCTTATACACTTTAAACAAAGATTTTATGTATCCATTTATAATATTCCAAACTACAAATAATAGAGTGAAGTCTATAAAGAAGATTTTAAGAAGCCAGAGGAATTCTGGAAGAATGAAGGCTACTATTTAGACTTTGAAATCTAAGTAAATTTTTCTTAATTAAATCATCAGTAATACACAATAGTGGCAGAGACTATAAAATGGCTTAGTGTTAATAATTAAAATAAAAAAGGGATACCAAGGAGTCAAGGTGGTGGAGCAGAGGCAGGGAATTGTCTGAGCTCTCCCATATTCCCCTATGGTGACAGAGAGACCAAAACACAAATTCAGAAGAAGACAATGAAATCCAAGCACCTAAATAAATGAAAAATGTTCAAAGAAATGCCTCAAAGAAAAGTGTGAGTTTGTCTCAGGTCCTGAAGTGAGTTTGTCTCAGGTCCTGAAAGAGATCAAAAAGTATTTTAAAAATCAAATAAGAAAGACAGAGAGAAAATGGGGAAAAGAAATGAAAATAATATAAGAAAGAGTCAACAGCTAGATTAAAGGAGGGATAAAAAAATGAAGAAAATAACATCTTAAAAAACAGAATAGTTAAATGTTAAAAGAGACACAAAAATCCACTGATGAGAATTCCTTAAAAAGCAGAATTGGACAAATAGAAAAAGAGGTACACAAGCTCACTGAAAAAAAAATAATCCCTTAAAAATTAAAATTGGGCAAGTAGAAACTAAGGACTCCATGAGACATCAAGAAACAACAAAACAAAATCAAAAGAATGAAAAAAATAGAAGAAAATGCCAAATAAGTTATTGGAAAAACAACTGACATGTTAAATAGATTGAGAAGAGATAACTTAAAGATTATTGGACTACCTGAAAGCCATGATAAAAAAAAATATTTCAAGGAATTATCAAAGAAAACTGCCCTGATATCCTAGACCCAGAGGTCAAAATAGAAATTGAAAAAAATCTGCCAATAACATCCTGAAAGAGATCTCAAAATGAGAACTTCCAGGAATATTATAGCTAAATTCCAGAGCTCCCAGATGAAAGAGACAATATTGTAAGCAGAAAGAAAAAAATATCATAAGTCACAATCAGAATAAAACAAGATTTGGCAGCTTCTACATTAAAGGTTCTGATGGCTTGGAATGTGATGTTCTGAAGGGCAAAGAAATAAGGCTTACAATTAAGAATCATCTACCCAGCAAAACTGAGCATAACACTTCAGGGGAAAATTAATATTTAATGAAATTGAGGACTTTCAAGCATTCCTGATTAAGAAAAAAAAAGACCAGAGCTAAATAAAAAATTTGACATTCAAACAAAAGACTCAAGAGAAGCATAAAAAGGTAAATAGGAAATAGAAATCAAAAGGGATTTAATAAGGTTAAATTGTTTACATCCTATATGGCAAGTTGATATTTGTAACTTCTTTCTTAGAGCAATTAGTAGGAGTGAACACAGATAGAAGGCATGGGTATGAGTTAACTGTAACTGGATGATAAATTAAAAAAAAATTAAATTAAGGGGTGATTAAAAAGGGATATGCTAGGACAAAGGGGAAGAGAGAGGTACAATATAATAAATTATCTCAAATAAAAGAGGCTTTTACAAAGGCAAGATGGGGGAGGGTGGATCAAGCAATGCTTAAACCTTACTTTCATCAGACTTGGCTCAAAGATGGAATAACATAAACACTAAAATGTGTATAGAAATCTAGCTCACCCTACAGGGAAGTAGGAGTGATGGGGGATAATAGAAGAGGGATCTGATAGAAGGGAAAGCAGATAGAGGAAGTGGTGATCTGAAGCAAAACAATTTTGAGGAGGGACAGGGTAAAGGAAGAGAGAAAGGAGAATAAAAAGGTGGGGCAGAGAGCAGAATGGAGGAAATAAACAGTAATATCGAATATGAATGTGAATGGGATGAACTTACCCATGAAATGAAAGCAGATAGAAATTTGAATTAAAAACCAAAATCTTATAATATGCTGTTTGCAAGAAATGCACACAGAGTAAAGGTAAAAGGCTAGAGCAGAATCTATTATGCTTTAGCTGAAGCAAAAAAAAAAATAAAGAAAAAAAAACAGGGGTAGTAATCTTGATCTTAGACAAAACAAAAGCAAAAATAGATCTAATGAAAAGAGACAAGGAGGGAAATTACACTTTACTAAAAGGTATCATACTGGGGCAGCTAGGTAGCGCAGTGGATAGAGCACCAGCTCTGAAGTCAGAAGGACCTGAGTTCAAATCCGGTCTCAGACCAAACACTTGACACTTACTAGTTGTGTGACCCTGGGCAATTCATTTAACCACAATTGCCTAAAAACAAATAAAAGGTATCATAGTCAGTGAATATCAATACTAAAGATACATGCATGAAATGGTATGGCATCCAAATTCTTAAAGAAAAGTTAAATGAGTTATAAGAAGAAATTGACAGTAAAACCATATTAGTAGTAGATTTCAACATTCTCCTTTCAGAACCAGATAAATCTAACCAAAAAATAAACAAGAAATAAGTTAAGTAAATGAGCAGAATTTTAGAAAAGTTAGATATGATAAACCTCTAGAGAAAATTGAATGAGAATAGAAAAGAACATACCTTTTTCTCAGTGAAACATGGCACATACATAAAAATTGACCATGTACTAGGGTATCAAAATCAACCAAATGCAGAAAAGCAAAAATATTAAATGCATCCTTTTCAGATCATAATGCTATAAGAATTACATCCAATAAAAGGCCATGGAAACATAGATTATAAATTAATTGGAAAGTAAGGAATCTAATCCCAAAGAATGAGAGGGTCAAAGAACAAATCACAGAAACAATTAATAATTTCATTAAAGAGAATGACAACAATGTGACAATTTACCAAAAATTTATGGCATGTAGTCAAAGCAATACTTAGGGAAAACCTTATATCTGTAAATGCTAATGTCAATAAAATAGAAAAAGAACAGATCAATGAATTGGGCCTGCAACAACAACAACCAAAAAAAAGCCAAAAGAACAAATTAAAATTCCCCAGTTAAACACCAAATTGGAAATGCTGAAAATCAAAGGAGAGATTAATAAGACTGAAAGTTAAAAAAAAAATCATTAAACTAATAAATAGAATTAGGATCTGGTTTTATGAAAATAAAATAGACAAATCATTAGTTAATTTAATTTGAAAAAAAGAAGAAAACCAAATTGCAAGCATCAAAAATGAAAAGGGCGAATTTACCACCAATGAAGAAGACATTTGTGCAATTATTAGGAGCTATTTTGCTTAATCATATGCCAATAAATCTAAAAATATAAGTGAAATTGATGAATATTAAGAAAAAAAACACATAACACCCAGATTAACAGAATAAGAAATAGAATACTTAAACAACCCCATCTTAGAAAAAGAAATTGAACAAGCCATCACTGAGTTCTCTAAGAAAAAAATTCCCAGGGCCAGATGGATTCACAAGCGAATTCTATCAAACATTTAAAGAGCAATTCATTCTAATACTATATAAATTACTTGGAAAAATAAACAAATAAGGAATCCTACCAAATTCCTTTTTTGACATTAATATGGCACTGATATCTCAACCAGGAAAATAAAAAACAGAGAAATAAAGCTATAGAAAATTTCCCTAATGAATATTGATGCAAAAATTTTAAATAAAATACTGGCAAGGAGATTATAACAATATATCCAAAAGATCACACAATATGACCAGGTGGGATTTACACCAGAAATGCGCGATTGGTTCAATATTAGAACTATCAGCATAAGTGACCATATCAATAACAAAACCAACAAAAATCATATGGTTATCTCAATAGATGCAGAAAAAGCTTTTGATAAAATACAACATGATTTCCTATTTAAAACACTAGAAAGCACAGGAATAAATGGAGCTTTCCTGAAAATAAGTAGTATCTATCTAAAACCATCAGAAAGCATCATCTATAATGGGGATAAGCTAGAAGCCTTCCCAATAAGATCAAGGGTAAGGCAAGGATGACCACTATCACACTGTTATTCAGTATTGTACTAGAATTGCTAACTATAAGCAATAGGAGAAGAAAAAGAAATTGAAGGAATTAGAATAGGTGACAAAAAAAAAGCAATGCTCTTTGCAAATGATATGATGCTATACATAGAGAAAACTAGAGAACTAACTAAAAAAATTACTGAAATAACTAACAACTTTAGTAAATTTGTGGGATATAATATAAACCCACATAAATCATCAGCCTTTCTATATTTTACCAACAAGGTCCAGCAGCAAGAGATGGAAAGAGAAATTCCATTTAAAATAACCATAGACAACATAAAATACATGGCAGTCTACCACCAAGACAAACCCAGGTATTATATGAACACAGTTACGAAACACTTTTCACACAAATAAAGTTACATCTGAACAATTGAAAAAATATTAATTGATCATGGGTAGATTAAGCTAACATATTAAAAATGACAACCCTACCTAAATTAATTTACTTATTCAGTACCATACCAATCAATTTACTAAAAAATAAAACTTTATAAAGCTCCAAAAAAAATTCATCTGTAAGAACGAAAGATCAAAAATATCAAAGAATTAAGGGGGGAAATGTGAAAGTTGTAATCAAAACCATCTGGTACTGGCTAAGAAACAGAGTGGTGGATCAACGAAATAGATTAGATACACAGTACACAGTGGAAAATGACCACAATAATCTAGTGTTTGAAAAGCCCAAAGATCCAAGTTTTGTGGACAAGAACTCACTATTTGAAAAAAAAACCATTGTGAAAACCGGAAAACAATTTGGCAGAAACTAAGTATAGACCAACATCTCACACCATATACCAAGATAAGATCAAAAGAGGCACATGATTTAAACATAAAAAATGGTACCATAAGCATAATAGGAAAGCATGGAATAAGTTACCTAACAGCTCTACATGTAAGGAAAGAATTTATGACCAAGTGATAGAGAGCATTAGGAAATGATAATGGGTGATTTTTATCATAGTAAATTTAAAAGATTTTGCACAAATAAACTCAGAGGTGGAGAACCTGAGGCCCTAAGGCCACATGTGGTCTTTTAGGTCCTTGGGTGCAGCCTTTTGATTGAGTCAAAGTTCTACAGAACAAATCCTTTTATTAAGGAGATTTGTTCCATAAAGTTAGGATTCAGTCAAAGATCCACACTTGAGGACCTAGAGGGCCATATGTGACCTTGAGACCACAGGTTTCCCACCTTTGAACAAACCAATGGAGTCCAGGGAAGAAGGAAAGCAGAAAGCTGGTGGAAAGTTTTTACAATAAGTATTTCTGATAAAGGCCTCATTTCCTAAATATATAGAGAACTCAATCCTATTTATAAGAATATATCATTCCCCAAGTGATAAATGGTCAAAAGATATGAAATGGCAGTTGTCAGATGAAAAAAAAAATCAAAACTACCTATAGTCATATAAAAAATACTCTAAATCATGATTAATTAAATAAATGTTAATTAAAACAAATATAAGGTACCATCTCACACCTATCAGAGTCGCTAATATGACAGAAAAGAAAAATGACAAATGTTGAAGGGGATGTGGAAAAATTGGGGCACTAATGCACTGTTGGTAGAATTGTGAACTGATCCAACCATTCTGGAGGCTCATTTGGAACTATGTTCAAAGGGTTATAAAACTGTGCATACTCTTTGACCCATAAATACCATTCTAAGTCTATATTCCAAAAATATTTTTTAAAAAAGAGAACCTATTTGTACAAAAATACTTATAATAGTTTTGGGGTTTTTTGTGTTGGCAAAGAATTCAGAATTGAGGGGATGACCCTCAATTGGGAAATTGCTAAACAAGTTGTGGTATATGATTAAAATGGAATATTATTGTGCTGTAAGAAATGATGAGCAGGATGCTTTCAGAAAAACCTGTAAAGACTTAAATGAACTGATGCAAAGAGAGGTGAGCAGAACCAGAACAGTGTACACAGTGACAGCAATATTGGATGACGATAAACTGTGAATGACTTATTCTCAGCAATACATGAGCCAAGACAATTCCAAAGAACTTATGATGAAAAATGCTAATCATCTCCAGAGAAAGAATCAATGGAGTCTGAATGTAGATCAAAGCATACTATTTTTTACTTTCTTCACTTTTGTTTTGTGATGGCAATGGTTCTCTTCAAAAACAGATGAACAACATTTGTCCAGTTGTCCATCAGAGATATCACATTATATTATATTGTGGTATGCTTATATCATAATATATCATATTATATTAATTATATTGCATTTGTATATAGTATAAATTCTAAAAACAAAATAAAAACCCTAAAATAGTATTTTTGAGAAACAAGTGTTTTGTATTATTATAGGCTTAGTTTTTTCTTGATTTTCTTTGCATGTAAGCAAGTAAATCTTTACAAAGGGGAGCAATAGACTGAGAAAATAAAAGATGCAAACATCTCACATCACATATTTATCAGAGAATTCACACTTAAATGACAATCTAGGATCAGCATTGTTTATGCAGAAAAAGAATCAATTTTAACTATAAATGATTAGCACTGAAAGCATTCATAGAAATTCAGAGTGAGTCCATTTTTGCTCAGCCACTAGCTGACCAACCACTATTTTTAAAACACATACACAATCAATCACATGTATTTTATTCATGACAGCTAACTATCCTATTGAATTACACTCATGCATATAATGCAGAAATTTCTGTCAGCTTGCATAGCCACAGTCTATTACTTGCTGACATCTCAGGGACAATTTATCAAAACCAAGTGCTTAGGGCCCCATCTTTTTGTGGGAAAACATGTTTTCATATGCTGAATAATAGCGCATTACGTTTATACAGTACTTCATAATTTTTAAAAAATGATTTCACAAATCATCAACATTGTGATATTCACAATAGTCTATGAGGTAAAAAAGTTCTTATAACCCAATTTTCAGATAGGGAAACTGAGACCCAGAAAGGTGATATGGCCAAATTTTAAAAGGCTGAAAACAGGTAGGTAGGACTGTAGCCCAGAACTCTTGACTCCTGGTCCAGTATCCTTTCCACCACAGCATGCTGCCTCTCACTGAGTTTTATCCACTTGTTCTGGGGCTTACCTGATTTCAGGAGAGGCAGTCTTCATATCAAGATTAATTTCCTGGACACATTTTAGATTAAAAGCCCTTGGGATGTGAGCGTGACTAGGATGTGAACATGAGATTGCAACTCAGAATGGAATTACCTGAAAAGTTCAACCAGAAAACCGGCACACAACTTGGAAGAAAATTTCAATATCAGTTTCATGTCAGCATTATTTTTTTAAATGGATATTAGAATAGCTTTACAGACACAGTCTAAAAGAATTATTAACTCACAGACATTCAAATTATTCCTTTCTATTCCTTGCTATTGTCCAAAGAATGATACATTCAAGTTTAGTAGTATAAGAAACCCACATTCTTATTGATATGATGATGATGGGACTGTGAGCCAGATACTTAATCTTTTTTTTTCTGTGACATCTATTTTTATTTTAGAGGTTTGAGTTTCCATGGCTAATACTTCAGAGGCAGTTTATTTTTCCCAGGGATTGTATTTATAAACTATGTAGCTGCCAGCAGGTAAACAGTGGTGTTAAGATGTGGCTATATGGGTCAACCAGCTAGGCTTTTTCCAAACATGAACAATTCAGTTATTTATTTTTCCAGCCTTTTTTACATTTAAGTTTTTAAAATAACCTCATTGATAAAGGATTTATCAGTTTCTATTAATCTCCAAAATATCTCAATCATTTAATCCAGTGGTATCAAACTCAAGTAGAAACAGAGGGCAACTAACCCATATATCAAGATACCCCTGGGCTACTTATTGTTTCAGAAAACCACATGTTAGTCTTCTTTATATTCTACTGCATTTTTATTTGTTTTGTTAAATATTTATTTGTTAAATTACAAAATCCAAATTTATTAAATTATATTTTAATCTGCTTTCCAGAGGCTGAGGGGGTCTGGTGATTGACACCTCTGAGTTAACCCAATGTATCTCTTTGATACAGAACTAAATATTCCAAAGAGATGATCTCATAAGTTTTCTTGATTCTCCGATCTCTTTCAGGCTGGAGATGTTAGTTTAAACACCATTTCTATATTTCTAGATTCTTGCCTTAGTTCAGGGTTTGTTAATATATGCAGACTCAAACAAGTAGAAGAAGTGAAAGTAATTAAGCAAATAAAAGAAAGGGGGAAAAAACCTTACAAATTACAAAATATATTCCATTATAGTTGAGGACTAAAGTCCAATTCCTGCTTTATCTAAATGGGAATTTGTTCCTACCAGGAAAAATGAAACCTGTCGTTCAGTCCTCATCATCTTTTTTTTTCTTCAAATGATTTTTTTAAAAAATCTATTTGGAAGATTAATATAACATATGCAGGAGTAAAGACAGCAAATTATTTCAAGGAAAATGCAGCATATTTAAAACATATATTCACACCATTCTTTAACCTTATTGATTTTTTAAATTATTTTTGGTTTGGAGATGTGCTCTGGCAAATAGCAGTTGCCTCTGGACATGTATTGTGGAAGGTAATAGTAAGAGACAATGCCTGCCAGGAAAGCTTATCATTTTATGGAAAGAAAATAAATATGTCACATATTCCAGCCTTATTTATATGCATACACACACAACCTAATTGTGTGAAAAGGATTTAAAATTCTAAGTGAGATGCATGACTACTGATTTGCACACAAGAGACTTTTTTCTTAATGTCGTTGTTTAAAGTCACAACTAGGTACCACAGCAATCCCAGTACACACATGCCATGCAATGATCCCCATATGTGTCCTGGTCTCTGGCTAATGTTACTTTAATGCAATCTCCATTTTCACATTTAAACAGATTAATTTCTTATATATTTCTTATACTTCACTTATGACCATAAACTGGGCCATGTTTCAATGTTAAATTTTTCTTTATTGATTACAGATGATAGTATCACATGATATCAGAGTCTGAAAAGCACCTAAGAAACCAGATAATTCAACTCATACCTAAATAGCAATCACTTCTACATAAACAGATCATTAAACCTTTTTTTTTAATTTCCAGTGAGGAGAAATCTTCTTCTTCCTGAAGACTACCATTCCATTTTTCAATAAAGTTGGATTATTAGAAAGCATTTTATTTGGGTTTCTTGGTTTTTGTTCTTGTTTTTGTTGTTATTGTGTTGTTTTGGCTTTGGCTTTGTTTTTGTTTGTAACATTAGACCTAATTAACCTCTTTGAAACACCCACTTTTTGATATTAGTTCTGCCCTCTGGGGACAAACAAATCAAGTCTAAACCATCTTCTACGGGACGATCTTTCTGGAGGCTGTCATGTCCCTCCTACCTCTTCTTTTCTTCAGTTTAAACATCCTCACTTCCTCCAAATGACCCCCCAATAATATGCTGTTTGAGGTCCTTAATTATCTTCATTGTCTTCTATGGGACCCTTCCATCTTCTCAATGTCCTTCCTAAAACGTGGCACACAGAATTTAATATGATCCTCCAAACATGGTCTAACAAGGAAAGACTATAGCAGGAATGTCACCTCGCTAGCTCTGAATGCTATACATCTCAAAATACAGCCTAATATATTATTAATATATTATAATTATTATGTTATAATAATTATAATATATTACAATTATAATTATTATATTACTAATATATTACTTTTCTTGGCAGCTATTTGATATTGTTCATTCATTTTGAGTTTGCAGATACTAATAACCTTGAGATTTTTTCAATGATCTGCCGTCTAGTCACAGTTCCCCTATCTAGCATTTGTGAAATTATTTTCTTGTGCCAGTTACAAACCCCACCTCTATTCCCACTTTTGCTCCACTCTCTTCTAGAGAGTGTCTCTATGCTCATTTCCCCAGATTTCAGGACTTTGCCATATCTGGCTTCCAGACCACCTGCATCAGGATGTCATAAAAGGGTCATTTTTACTGCTTTTGTAGTTTAGTTACAGGGAGTATACATTCCTAAGTACTGCATTGTTTAGAATTATTTCCATTTCAAGTATAGTTTGGGGTCACCCTCCTTCTCATCCTTGCAATCTCCATACACAAATATTCACTAGGCTTGAATTGTTTTATAGAATAAGACCATATCCTTTTCCACAAACATTTTTAAATGGATAGTTTTTATTGGTTTGCTACTCTCTCTCCTTTACTTCATGCTAGTTTTAGCATTTTACACTTTCCACTTTGTCCTGTGACAGTATTCCTTGATACCCATTAGGTGATACCCATTTAGAAAGTTGTAGGCACTGTCAGAGATTCAGCTTCATGGCTGTTAGTAAAAATGCCATGCTGGGCTTCACCAATACTTTGGCAACTATAGTAGCTCCTATAACATTTTTTTCTATTCTAATAATAGAAATTCTGTCTTATCTTAATATATTGAATTGATCATAGACCCCTTGGATTATCTTGCAAAAATCACAATAACCCAGCTTTCATATTTCCTACAATATTACTTGCCCCTAGGCCCAATGATGATAACTTCATTGCTTCATACTGACATGTTATTCTTGACCATTTTTCTGTTCCACCAGTAAATAGTAAACTCATCTCTTTGGATGAAAGGTTGTCTGGATTTTTTCATTCAGAGTGACCATCATTTTATGCATCTAAAATAATATCATCACTGTAATTTACTGATGAAGCACAAATAGAAGCTAGTAACAGACACATCCAACCTGATCAATGATCTGTACCACCATGGAAATCATCTTGACAATAATATCTGAATATTTTCTTTATATTACATAAACTAAATTATTTTGTCACTGATAAGGTCACAAATCTGGGCATGGTTTGGATTTCAACTAAAGGTAATAATAATACATAATAAGAAAACAACAAGAAGAATAGCTAGCAATAGCTAGTGGTTTATGTAGCACTTTAAGCTTTCAATCTCACAACAACCTGATGAAGTAGGAGCCACCTTTATCCCCTTCCCCAAACATGGAAATTGTGGCCGAGAGACACTAAATCATAAGCTCAAAATCACACAGCTAGTAAATGTGTGAGACAGCATTCAACACAGGTCTTGCTGACTCCAAATCCAACACTCTTCCCACTGCACCTGCTGGCTCTACTCTTGGTGGTGGTGGTGGTGGTTTTTGGAAGAAGACCAACAACAGCATGATGGGAGATGTCTTGATTCATGTGTGAGTTGGATTTATGTGAAGCACAGTTGGCTCTACTACATGCTGTAGGAAGATGAAAGATAAAGTCTTACCATCTTTTTTTCCTATTTTGCCAAGTTGTTGGCTCTGGATTACTGGAGGGTTTTTTTTGTTTGTTTGTTTTTGTTATTATGTTTTGGAGGAAAGGGTTAGTTTAGTTTTTTTTTTCTTTATCTGAGGTGATATCACTGCTAACACTTTGTGTAGATGCTGGTCAAGCTAGTAATGAGGAAGGCAAATCTGAAAAAAAAAACTTAACAGTACTTAAAACTCTGTGGATTTTCTGCCTTCAGCAGTTTGGTAGTGAATATATTCATCTGTGCTTAATTCAGTACCATCAACAAGTTTGTCCAGACATTGTCTTCTACTTTAAAATAAGAATCTATTCAAGTTATAGCATTATCAAGAATTTAGCACTCTTTCAGAGCTAAATTTAGCCCACTTAGTGATCTTTGAAAGGCTGTGGAGAATGGCAGATATAGTGCAGGCCTGGAGGTGCAAATATGTTGTCCAATTTTCAAAAAAGGGAAGACAATAGAATTTTCAAACTAGAGGCTACTGAATTTTTATTCTGAGAGAAATTCTAGAAGATATAATTGGACATTAGTAAACTTGAGGCAACAGAAGTAGCAATCACCAAAAGTCAACATGGATTCATCAAAAACAGATCATGATGGACTAAGTTCATTTTTTGAAGGATTAAGTAAATTATTAGATCAAGAAAAAACCACAGCTATAATTTAAGTTTACCTACATTTTATTTTTGTTTTTAGAGTCCAGGATCTTAAAATGTTTTTCACCAAGTCTAACAGTACATAGAATGTTCTAGCCCTAGAGTTGTTCTGTTTACCTCTTTAAAGAAGGGAGGGAAATATATTTTCACATCTCTTTTCTGGGGCAAAATTTGGCCACTATTTATGGTGTTGAAGTGAGTGTGTGTGTGTGGGTGTGTGTATGTTTCATTTACATTGTTGTAGTCATTACATATGTCATTTTCCTAGTTCTGTTTACTTCATTTTGCATCAGTTCAGAGATATCTTCCCCTGTTTGTATGAACTTGTTTTATGTAACATTTGTTACAGTTCATTACATTTGCATGCAACAGTTCATTTCTACATTCCCCCAAAATAGACATCTACTTTGTTTCCATGTCTTTACTATCACACAAAAGTACTAGCATGAATATTTTGACATGTATAGTACTTTCGTCTTTGACCTCTTTCAGGTATATGCTAAATAGTGGGCTATGTGAGTTATAATATATTTTGCAGGGGCAACTAGGTGGCGCAGTAGATAGAGCACTGGCCCTGGATTCAGGAGGACCTGAGTTCAAATCCAGCCTCAGACATAACACTTACTAGCTGTGTGACCCTGGGCAAGTCACTTAACCCCATTGACTAGCCAAAAAAAAAAAGAATATATTTTGCCCATTTCATAAAATCTCTCCTGCTTCTATTATGGAAAAGATGGAAGGATGTCGGCTAAATAATAGTGCAGTTAGGTGAATTTGGATCTGTTTAAATAATTGTGTCCAAAAATTACTTTAACTATTAATGATGGTTTAATGTCAACTTGGAAGGGGGGTGCCAATGGAGTACCTATGCTTTGCTCTGTTTAACATTGTAATAGAGACAATGATAGTTTCGTATTTGGATTATATTGTGAGAGGCCATTTGGCCAGTAATTATGTTACTTATTAAACTCATCCCATGGTACACATGCAGAGTGTAGTGGATAGAGTACAGGGCCTGGAGTTAGGAAAACCTGAGTTAAATCCAGCCTCAGACATTTACTAGCTATGTGACCTTGGGCAAATCACTTAACCTATTTGCCTCAGTTCATCTGTAAAATGTGGAAAATAATGACCTCCTAGAGTTGTTGTGAGGATCAAATGAGATAATTACTATGAAACACTTTGCACAGTGCCTGGCAAATAGTAAATGCTATATAAATATTAACTATTTATTTTTTACAACTGAATTTTCTCACAGCAAATGCTATTCTTTGCTTTTGTGAATGCAAAGGAAACATTTCTTCTTTCTAGACAGTGTACAGGGTCATTTCACCCTAATCCATGAGACTTGTCCCCTACTAGTATATTATTAGAAAGAGTGTCATGATGGATCATCTTTCAGGGAATAAGGTGTTACCCTGCCCCCTCCAAAAAAAAAAGTTATTAGCAGAACTAAATGCTGAACCAATACCTTTTATAAGACTAGATATTCACTACAATCAATAATCCCTGATGTGATCCTGGAACACTGAAATCTGAAAATGAGATGAGGAATATTCTAATACTCCTGCATATATTCCCCAATTCCTTGCTTAATGTTTTCCCTCAGCCATTTTACTGATAGAGAAACTACTTATAATTCTTTTTACTTACTAAAACTGCCTGCCCAAAAACAGCCAGAATGCAGATAAGGAAGCTGTAGGACAATGAAGATATGTGTGTGTATGGTATATAATATTAACATCATATATAAACACATATATATATACATATATTTCATATACATGTAATGATATAAGTAATTATATATAATATGTACATATGCTGTGTTAAACATAGAACTATCAGATGCTTGCGACATCGAACCAGAAACATACCCCTCATATGAGATTATAAAATAGAGGTATTTGTTTTGGATAGCCTAGATAGATAGATAGGTAGGTAGACATAATCACATATACATGATATTTTTGTTTTTTACAAAATATTTAATAATCTCTCTATTTCTTCAACTATCTATTACAATTACGACCTATATGAGATACCCCCTATTTAAGCCTCCTACTCCAAAAATTTATCAGCACATAGATAATGTCCAGTTGCAAAATTGTAGTAGGGAAGACCTTACTGCATATGTAGAATAGATAATGTAACCCTGCTAGATCTCATCCCATAGCTCTTGTGTATTATAAAGGCTAAACACCCTCAGACAGACAATGTTGAGTCTGGCCATCACAAATGTAACCAATACCTGTCCTCAGAAGCCCAAGATATAAAGATGAAACATGGAATGCTGATTTCATGTCAGAGGTAAGGGTTTTTCCTATATAAACGAAGAAAAGTATTGTATTACCTCATGACATTCACTCAGACCTTGGAAATTAGGTCAGCCCAATGATAATTGGCCTGGGACTCCATTGGCCAGGAGAAACATGTCCCTCATCTGAAAATACTTGAGGATACCCTACACCAGCTTTGTTCTCTATACTCTCTGTTACTGAATCTTAGTATCTATAGCATAACCTTGAATACATACTCTACAGTATGTATGAGTAGTGTGTTGGGTGCTGCTCTCACTTAGTGATATGGTTATAGCCTTACAAAATAACCATCAATTTAAAAAAGCATTCCCTACTAAATACTAGGGAAATGATCAAGAAACACTGATTACTGCTGCATTCTCTGAAAACCATCCCTTTGGACCCAGGACAGATTCTCAAAAATCAATTTTCCTAGCTTTTATTTGTTTTATATTTATCTTATTTGTGCTTTAATATGTAAATGTTGTCTTTTGATAGAATGCTAGTTTTTTGAAAGCAGAGATTGTTTCATTTTTGTCTTTGTCTTCCTCATGCCTAGCATAATTCCTGTCACATAGAAGTTGGTTAATGTTTTTTTTTCAATTTATTTGGGAAAAGGAAAAATTCCTAAAATTTTTATACAGCAATAACAAGACCCAACAAGAAATGGAGAAACCACATACCAAAAAAAAAACTACAAAATGCATAAAATATCTTTCAGTCAATCCACTGAGACAAACTCAAAATTCACATAAATAAAATTACACTTAAGTGGAAGAATTTTCATTGTTCATGGCTGATCCATGCAAATAAAATTTAAAATGTTGATACTACCTAAATTCATTATTATGTTCTGTGTTGTGACAACAAAACTACCAAAGGGCTATGTTATAGAGCTAAATAAGATAATAATGAATATATCTGAAAGAATGCGAGTTCTAGTTCAGGGATCTCAAGCAAAATAATGAAGACATAGGAATGAAAGGAGACCAGCACTTCCCATCTCAAATCATGTTATGAAACAATAATCATCAAAACTATTTATTACTTATTAAAAACAATAAAATCAGAAGCAATAAAACTTAATAATCTATCATTTGATAAACCCAAAAATATCAGTCATGTTGGGAAGAATACTCTATTTGACAAGAACTTTGAGAAAATTAGGTATCTGTTTAGTAAACAATAGTTTCAGTTAGTACCTTACACTATAGGCCACAATGCATTCAAAATGGACACAGTACCTAAACATAAATGGTTAGACATTTAAATATATGTATTTTAAGGAAAATGGATGGAAGAATCTTTCAGAACAATTACTAGGTGAGTAATTCTTAACCAGTGAGAGAGAGAGAGAGAGAGAACAAAATTTAAAATAGATAATTTTTATTACATGAAATTGAAAGGCTTTTGCCTGAACAAAATCAATGCTGCTAAAACCTACAAGAGTCTTCATTCTGCTCATCGTCTTCTGTTTACTCAAATCTCCAGTCTTAGTTTCTTGGTTGAAGAAAGGATGGAGTTGTCCTCATGTCAAACTCTAAGTTTCTTGAATACCCTGTGGGCTGGCACATTTTATCTTTACAACAACCCTGGGTGATATTATTATCTCAGTTTTACAAATGAGGAAATAGGAGCAGACAAAAATTAAGTTAGCTTGCCTAACATCACACAGCTAGCAAGTATCTGAAGCCAGATTTAGCTCAGCTCTTCCTGACTCCAGGTCCAGTGCTCTATCCAATGTACTACTTGTATCCAATGTAGCTGCCACTGACAGGTTGAGATACAGAAGAAAAAAAAACTTTCAGTGCATTCTATGGATTCCTTCTATGTACAATTTATAGGAGAACATAAACAAAAATCACACAGGTTATGAAGTAACAGATGAGTAACAATCTTCACTATTGGAGAGAGTAATTAGATCAGTGAGAGATCACAGATTTATCAAAATATAAAATATGAAACAATAGCCCATCCTCATATCCTAGAAGCATTCATTAAGCCACCATCTTGTCTATAACTCATAGATTTAATTTTTACAAAACTTTGCAGTTTACAAGGTACTTTCTTCATTCCAACCCTTTAGGGGTAGGTAATACAATTATTCCTATTTTGCAGATGTTGCCATTTAATTATTATCAAATTCAAGTGACTTGAACAAAGTTTTATGGCTAGTTAGTGGCAGAGCCAGAATGGACATTGAGGTTTCAAAGATTTCAAAAAAAGGTACAAGTTGGAAGAAATCAAAAATCATCTAACTCATTTTCAAGATAAGAAAATTGAGGTACCTACTATTAAGAACTAAGACACTCAAGGATTTAATAGTAAATCTGGGACTTAGACTCAGGTCTTCTGACTCAAAGTCAAGTGTTCTATTTACTGCATGACACTAACTCTGGCCTGTTACAAGGCAGCAGACCCCCTGAGCATATTGTGACAAGATCTATCCACAAGTCATCTTTTAAGATTTTTAAAAAATTAAATATTAACATTATCTATTGACTTCAAAAAATTTCATTTGCCACAAAAAAAACCCATGACTGCATAACTGCCTGAAGACCAATGGCTAAAGTTAACATTGGATGAAAATCCACACAAAAGGCATGATTTAATTACACACAAAGCAGAGTAATCACAAGGAGTTGGAGATCAAGATGATTCAACCCACCAAGTGCATCTCTTTAAAAAAGTTTACTTCTTCCTTTGATATATATTTATTGTGGAACTGGCTATACAAATAATTCATCTTTTGGTGTAAGGTATGGAAAACTTCCCATTTGATACATCTGGAAAAACAGCAAAAGAGAGTCTCCATCCAGAGGTTCCAATTAATTTGAGTGATTTGACAAGACCAAATCATCTGCAAACTCCCCTAGCCAATGATATTCTGTTATTGACAAATACTCTAAATGCCCTCTTCCTGCCCTTGGACCAGATTCGTTGGCTTTCTGTCTAAATTCCCCTTGCATCCACACAGGATCCTTAATATGAAAAGCCCACCCTTCCTCTAACACCCTCAATACTGGAAAACATTCACTGGGATGTGGTCTTTTGGGGGGAAGAGAGGTAATAATAGGGTAAGCCTGAAACTACATTAATTTACATTCATGATTGCATACTTTTATTTTCTTTTTCATAATCCTAATTTCTGTAAGGCTCAAGTCATTCTGCAGAAAACCTCTCAATCAGGGAACATGCTTTCCACCTAGTCCCTATTAGTCTCTGCCTCCATTAACATTGACCCCTTCACCTCAGTAATCAACAAATGCATTAAGCAGAACTCTGGCTTCAAGACTCACTTTTAAAAGATCAAAAGCTCATTTGCAATAGAAAGACAATTTATTCTTGCTTCCTTTGTGTTGGCAATACAACTTTAAAATAGACATTAGCAAAAGCCAGGCAGCATTTTTTGCTGGCTTCAAATATACATGACACTAATATCACAAGATGAGTAGGAATCTTCTCTTTATTCCCATAATACATTTCCTCATATGTTTAAACAAAATTTTTGGCAACAAGGGGAAACATAAATTTCTGTCCAGAAATTCTCTCCAGCTCTGTTCCAGAACTCCCTCTTTCACAATACTCTTCCTCCACATAAAAAATGAATTTAACCATGAGACGACTGAAAAACAAAAACACAACCCTCTATTCATAGTGCCAAAATATTGTAGGCCAGACTTAAAATAATAGGTAATAATAAATAATAGCTAGCATTTATTTATATGGTGCTTTAAGGTTTTCAAAGTACTTTACAAATATTATTTCATTTATCTTCAAACAACCCTGAGAGGAAAATGTTACCATTAGCACCATTTACAGGTGAAGAAACTGAGGCAGACAAAGTTTAAAAGATTTGTCTGGATGACATAGCTAGTGAGTGTCTGAAGTAGAATTTGAACTCAGGTCTTCTTGACTCCAGGTCTAGTATTCTTCTCTATTGCATTACCTAGCTACTTCAATAAATAAGCTAGTCTAGCAAATTCAAAGCATATTTTGCAATAAACAAGTGTGAACCTCAAAATCCAAATGAAAATAAGCTTATCAATCAGAATTTTAAAATGATCCACTGTAAAACCACCTCTGTAGTCACCGAACACCCTCTCCAATCACAAAATCAGGAATTCATAAAAGCTATGGATAGGCAATTGGAGCTTGGGAGAAGTTTCAGTCTCACTTCCCTTCCTCTGTCTCCTTCTAGTCTTTCATTCAGTGTGTGGAACATCAGACTGAGGGAAGAGATGACCCGACAATGGAAGTGATATAAAAACAAAATATATCAATAATTTAATAAAAGAAACTCATTCAAGGACCCCGTTCAACAAACCACACAGAGAAAGAGTAGAATAGAGGTGAGAAAGATATTTGAGGAATGGAATAAAAATCCTATGATGCTCCCTTACTAGCATGAAAATGAACTATGGGCACCAACAAGGAAGCTATGCTTTTTTCTTTATTCCACATTACAGATTTTATTATGCATATCTGCCAGCAATAAAATCTCAATTTTTTTTTGTGGCCAATTAGAGCCCAGCACAAGCCTTTCTGGCCTCCCAACAAACAACATGTAAATCGTTCCAACAGATCAAACCGCCCAGAGTTGGAATATTTATTCAATCTCCTTAACCAAGAAATTAATTCAGAACTTTATGGCCTCACTTGGTTTCTTTGTATTTCTATTCTTCTCTGATTTCAAACCAGGACAATTCTTCCCATAATATTTTGTCCGCTACTTCTGACCAAAACCAAGGAAAATGGGAAGAAGTAAAATTATAATTTTCAATTTATGAGAATTTCTCATTTAAATCTTTGAACCTTCAATATAGAAAAAAATCATCTGCAGTATAGCATTCTGTAATTACTAAATAAGATTGTCTTGATAATCAAATAATGATAGCTTAATACCTTTCCCTTTCAATCTCCCTTCAACTTTCAGTGTCATAAATGGACTCTATAGCTGCTGTCTTTAAAATTGTCTGTTAAAAGAAATGAATTTTTTTAAATCTCCTTGAACTAATTTTTTTAAACCTAAAATAAATTTTGAACTCAGTATTTTCAAGTTCAGTATGAGTAGGGGGAGAAATCAGCTAAATTCACATTTGCACCCAGGGACACTGACTTGCAGAATTGATTGCGGGTAAAAACTAACTCATTATTTTAGAGCATCATTAAAATTAATATTTTTTTTATTTTGGAAGGGAGAAAACCTGATATTCTATATCCTTTTCTTTTCCATATAGAGAAAGAAGCCTGAAATGCAGCATGACCCAAACAATAGCTCAGGGTGGTACACAGGGAATCAATAATTTATAAGATATTGTTCTAGCTTTACTTGGAATATAAATGAATGTATCCTTGTCTTGTTTGAAGGTATTTCTCACTCTGTGGAGCTGAAGAGATGCTTAACATTTTAAATTCAATGCACCTTGCTTTCCTGGTTTGTAATTCCACAGGAATACAGTCAAGTGGGGCACTTGGCAAGTGAGTCACATTGCAACTATCAATCATAGGTAAATCATTTTGTCTTCCATAAAAATCATAATGGAATAGTGCAGTGTAACCCTTCTACCTACCACCACTACCAAGAACATGCACACATAGCCCATTTCAAAGATAGCCCAAGTTACAAACAGCATCTATTATGCAAAAGGTTTTATGCATCTACCTTACGTGAGATCTACTTTGCATTACTAAATTCAATTTTCACTTTGATAGCAAGTACAGATTGATTATCACCAGTAGTAGCACTCTAGTGGGATTTCTCTGTAGATGACACAAGCCTGAATTTTGTCTAGTTGTCTCTTACTTGGCCTAAAGAGGAAAAATTTCACTTTGTACAATGAAGCAGCCTTCTTTAGATCAATTAATAGAAAACAGACATGTTTTCTAAGGAAGGGTTTAGGATTAATCAACAAATATGATTTCTCCTGTGAAAGAGTAATATTAATCTAGTTTAGATTATGAAGATATTATTTAGCATCTATATGCAAATCAATATCAGGCCTATATATCCCGCCCCAGGGTCTCACCTGCACTTCAATCCATACCTACTACCTATTGAATATTTCAAACCATGTGTCCCATAGACACATCAGACTCAATATATTCAAAATAGAATTCATCAATTTTGCTCCCAAAATCACCTCCCTTCTAAACTTCCCTATTTCTATCTAAGGTATCACCATCATTTCAGTCTTTCAGTTTTACAATTTGAGAAGTATCCTTGACCCTTCACTCATTCTCATTCTGCAGAGCCAAAGAGATGTCAAATCTTTTCATTTCTACCGTCTCTGGCATCTGACCCCTTCTCACTATTCAGCCACAATCTTAGTTCAGGGCCTCATCACCTGTCCCTTAATCTATTTCAATACTCTCCTTTTTGGCCTCCCTGACTCAACTACTCTAATCCATCTACCATATAATTGCCACAATGATTTTTTTCCTTAATTGTCTAAGCCACTTTCAATGGCTCTTTATTGCAGCATTTAAAGCCCATTACATCTTGGCTCCAACTTACCTTTCAAGCGTGATTGTACATTACTCCCTATCTTTCATTCATTCTAACCAAACTGCCTTCCTGCAGATACTCAGATATAATACTCGTCTTTTATCCTGGTGCCTTAACGCTGGCCATCTCTCAGATCTGACATACTCCTCTTATGTTTCTGCCTCTTAGTATCACTTGTTAATGTCAAGACTGAACTCAAGTATGACCTTCTACATGAATCCTTTCCTGATCCCCCAATTGCTAGCACCCGCCTTCCCAAAACCATCTCATTTTTATTTTATAGATTTCCGTTAATAAAATGTAAACTCCTTTAAGGCATGGGCCATTTCATTTTCTCTTTGCATTCCCACTGAGCCTGGAATATAATAGGTATTTGATAAATGTTTGTTGATTGATTGATTGATTGATTGATTTAGGTCAAACTCTTTCCCATTCTCCCTCATCTGCTCTATAGATATGGCCATTTTTAGGGAATGCTATTATAGCTCCAGCTACACCTGGCTATCATGACAGTGTTCTAAATATAGTAGATACAAAATATGTTTTAAAAGGAAAAAAACAGGAATTCTTTAGTGATTATGGACTCATAGCATCTCACTAAAAATAAGCTATTCTTTTTAATAAAATAAAAATCTATTCATATTTCTAAATAAAGAAGAACAAATACTTTTAAAGTTATATTAGCGAAAGGACATGAGAAGCACATGACAAAGAAAAGAAGTTTTAGACCAAATATAAATTAATTCTTCAAACTAGGTGACCTATAGGCTTGCAGTTGTTCATAAGGCTAAATAGTAAAAGGCCTAAATATACAGATATGTATAGCCAGAAAAAAGTCAGTATACCAGGATTCAAATCTTAGCTTTGCCTTGCTCTATGAATTTAGGCAAATAATTTAACAATTAAGCCTCAGTTTTCACATCTGAAAAAATGGAGGGATGGTGCTTAACTGACCTCCTTGGAAAGTTGTAGAGTACAGTGGGGTGGAATAGAATAGGGTTGAAGGATTGTAAGTAGATAGCTTAGTAACCTTAGGACACTACAGAAATTGGAGCTAGGAGAGTTCCAAGATGAAATTAAGAAGATAGTTGTAAGTTAAATATACCTACAAATGCGTGCCAGAAAGAAGTGTCTACTTGAAATCAGCACAATTTACTTACAGTTGGTCTTTCATAAACAATAGTGCACTATCCCATAAGTCCATTCAATAAATACCTTTTCTCAGAGAGCATTTATCTGACTCTTAATCCTGAATATATACTAGAAAATAAGAAAACACACCAAAAAAAAGCTCCCCATTTTGTATTCAGAGAAAATCGTTGATGATTACAAAGTCTGCTACATTATGAGTTGAGGGGAATGTCTACCTCAAGCATGTGAAGACTTCCTCCAGCAGATTGGGCAGATTAGTACAATTTGTTCTAATGGCCATGAAGGTGGCTGAAGCAGACACTGTGAAGCACTTAGAACTTACTCAGACATCAAAGATGCCCAGGTCATCTATTGCATCCTGGGCTATTGCCAGTCATCTTGACTTTTATTCTGCCACTAGACTTCAGTTACTTAGGAAGAGATAGTGAGGCTGATGATTTTCCACAACTCTGACTCACTTAAATCCAATTCTTGAACAAATAAAGACATTACCCACAATGTCACTGGTCTTCTTCGAAAACAAAGGATGAATGACAGCCAAAATTGTGTTATTTGATCTTGAAAAGGATCAGCTTCTTATAAGATCATCTATTTCCTTGCATCACTTCTCTGAATTCAGAATACATTGTTTTCTAATCAATCAATAAATGAGTGTTTATTGAATACTTAGTATGTATCAGCACTATGCTAATCATGCCTGGTCCGTAGAAATAGCAGAAAACATGATCCCTGCCCTTAAGGAACTTATGATTTAATTGGGAAGACAAGACATGCTTGCAAAAGAGCAGAAAATAATATTAGCAGATACATATGTGAAAAGAGGACAGCAATTTGGGTAGACCTGGAATACTGCTATATAAACCTATGGAATTATCTCCCTAAATCAACACTAGGTGCTAGCATATAATGACAGTAGGCTGCTCCCTTTTGATGTTAGTATCCTGTAAGTGGAAAAGGGGGCCATTCATAAATCCAACTCTTTAAGGGGCAGGAGACAGTAAGAGTAAACTTTGGGCAATCCACAGATTTAGGATTAGGATGACAGATTAGTAAAGCTGAAGTTACTAAAGGTAAAGACACATTTAACTAACAATTTACTATTGTAGTTTGAAGACTATGTAGCCAGTCACAAGACTGACTTGTATGTTCCAGGACTAATGGAGGAAGACACCTATGTAGCCAGTAACCCACTGGTACAATTCATCTAATGTGTTCTTAACACATTCCCTCAAAGCCTAATATACTGTCTACTACAAATGACTTCCATATATTACCTTAGTATGCAATATGTTGTGTAGTGCATATGACTTTTATATTTGGACTATAGGAGGTGATGTAGCCCAGTGGAGAGAGCATTAGATTTTTAGTCAGAGGGTCTGAATTAAAACTCCATCTCTGAGGCTTATTATCTGTGTGACCTGGAACAAGTCATTTACTTTACTTTGGCCTTCATTTTCGCATTGTAAAATGAAGCAAGAGGACTATGTGGCCTCTATGGTCTTTTCTGCTTCTAGATCTATGATCCTATTGCATGCAAATCCATATACTTTGTCAATAATGTGACATTTTGTCATGTATTATACCATGATTTCCAATCTTTCCAGGCCCCTGATATGACAATAAAAGTCTTCAAGGATGGCTTCAAATATTTAGATGCTAAGATGACTTTTTTTTAAAAAAGAAAAGTAGAATAAACTACTGAAACTTTGTTGAGTTGTTTTAGTCATGTCTGACTCTTTGTAACACCATTTGGGGTTCTCTTGGCAAAGATACTGGAATGGTTTGTCATTTTTTTTCTCCACCTCATTTTATAGATGAGGAAACTGAAACAAACAGGGTTAAGTGACTCGTCCAGGGTCCCACAGCCAGTAAGTGTCCAAGGACAGATTTGAAATCAGGAAAGTGAGTCTTCCTGGCTCCAGGCTTGGCACTCTATCCACTGTACTATCTAAATGTCTTACAGAACCTTGAATTGTCAAAAATCAATCCGTATGTCAACAAGCATTTCTTAAGCACTTACTGTTTTCCAGAAACTGTGCTGTGGATATGAAAATAAAAAATAAATTCTTGCTATCAAGGAATTCACATTCAAATGACAGAAGCAATATGTAAATAAGTATGTATAAGCAGGATGTCTACTGGTCAAATCAGAGGTAATCTCAAAGGGAAGACTTGTAGAAGGTGAGATGTTACTTGAGACTTGAAGGAAGATCAATGGACTGATTCACACAGTATCGACTGGAATCTCAGAGTTGGAAGGGACCTCATAGGCTATGTAAACAGACTTGGAAGTAAACAAAAATCCCTTGCATTCTTTGCTCCACCAGCCCTTGCTGGAAGACTTATAGTAAGGTAAGTCACCAGGTCCTAAGCTGGTCAGTTCCATGTTGGGGTAGTTCTAACTGCTAGGAAGTTTTTCCTTACATCAGCTTAAGTATTTATCTCTTTCAAGTTCCACAATTCCTTTGCACTCTGAGGACAACTAGAACTGGTCTATTTTCTCACCCATATGATAATCCTTGAAATATTTAAAGAAAACAATTCATTCCCCTCACCCACCCGAGTCTTCTTCAGGCTGCACCTTCCTCCACAGTTGGGAAGGTAGAATGTTTCTGATATGAATCTCCTCACCAGCCTACTCCCTCTTCTGGATTCTATCCAGATTATCAAGGCCTCTCCTAAAATGTGACACTTGGAACTGAACACAGTACTTTAGACATGGTTTAACTAGATCAAAATTTAGTAGGATTGGCACTGCCCTAATGCTAGATATCAGGACTCTCTTAATGTAGCCTGAGATGAAATTAGCTTTCTTGGCTGACATAGGACTTTTTTTTAATTATACTGTACTTTTAGTCTATTAGAACCAACAATTGTTTTCAGACAAGCTGCTATCTAGCCATGCCTCCCATATATCATATCTGTGAAGATGACATTTGAACCCAAAAGACTACATTTATTCCTATGAAATTCATTTTATTAGATTCAGCCCAATGTTCCAGCCTGTCAAGATCTTTTTGCATCTTGAATAGCATTCAGTATGCTAGCTATCCCTTTCATTTTTATGTCATCCACAAATTTGGAGTTAAGGATGTTGTCCTGTCAATTTTCAAAAGTATTTTGCTTCTGACTTTAACCTCCCCCAAACAGCCCTCCCTTCTATCAGTTTCCTCCTTCTCTTATTCCCTTCCCTTCTTACTTTCCTATATGGTAAGATAGATTTCTACACCCAATTGAGTGTGTATATTATTCCTTCTCCGAGCCAATTTGGATGAGAGTGAGGTTTACATGCTCCTTTCCCCACTTCTGCCATTTTCCCTCCACTGTAAAATCTCTTTCAGGCCTCCTTTATGTCAAATAATTTAGCCCATTCTGCCTCCCCCTATTCTCCCAGTGCATTCCTCTTTCTCATCCCTTAATTTTTTATTTTTAGGTAATTATACCATCACATTCAACTCACACCTTTGCTTTCTATGTATACTACTTCTAGCTGCTCAAATAATAAGAAAGTTTTTAGGAGTTACAAATATCATTTTCCCATGTAGAAATATGAACAATTAACCTTATAAAAATTCCTTCTGATTTCTCTTTCCTGTTTACTTTTTTATGCTTCTTTTGCATTTTGTATTTGAAAGTAAAATTTTCTATTCAGCTCTGGTCTTTTCATCAGTAATGCTTGAAAGTTCTCTATTTCATTGAATGCCCATTTTCCTTCTGAAGCATTATACTTAGTTTTGCTGAGTAGGTGATTCTTGGTTGTAATCCTAGTTCTTTTGCCCTCTGGAATATCATATTCCAAGCCCTCTGATCCTTTAGTATAGAAGCTGCTAAATCTTGTGTCATACTCACTGTGGCTCCATATTTGATTTGTTTCTTTTTCGCTGCTTGCAGCATTTTAAACTTGATCTAGGAGGTCTGGAATTTGGCTATCACATTCCTGGGAATTTTCGTTTTGAGATCTCTGTCAGGAGGCGATCAGTGGATTCTTTCAATTTCTACTTTACCTTCTCATCCTAGAATATCAAGGCAGATTCAGAGGTTTTTGTGCAGTTATTTTCAGAGGTAGTTCTGGGGACCTGTAAGTTTAGTTCTTCCAAAGTGGTATGATCTACAGACAGGTGTGCTTACTATTGTCACATACTGTGCACTGGTTTATTGCGCAACCACAAGTACTCTTTTAAACCCTGCAACTGTGACCAGGGACCCTGCTCCCCTGCAGCCACAAGCTCTGGTGTGCTAGTGCCTCTCCTCACTGGGACTAAGACCCAGCACTGCAACCCAGATCCAAGTATAGGCAATGCAACATAGTCCTGCCCCAAATGCCAGCAAAAGTATCCCTGTAAATGTCCTTCTGATACATTGTTTGATCCCCTTACTGTCTGTGTGCTGAGAGGTCTGGAAAGTGCCAGTGCTGCCACTGATTCAGTCTCTCCAAGGTCTACTTCTGCTGTGCTGGGGTCTGGTCTGCCCTGGCACAGCCTCTGGACTGTTCTCCTCTCTCACCCTGGTACAACAGACCTTTCCTACCAATCTTCTAAATTGTCTCGGCTAGAAAATTGTTTCGCTCTTTTTGTGGGTTCTGCCACTCTAGAATTTGTTTAGAGCCATTATTTAAAGGGATTTGGAGGGATTTGGGGGAGAGCTCAGGTGAGTCCTGCCTTTACTATACCATCTTGGCTCTGCCTCTCTGCCTTTTTTTTTTCAAACAGAAGGGTGATCATAATAGGGGTCTGGTACATGTATAGACTTCGTTAGCTTGCTCAGCTGATTCAATCTTTCCACATGAAGTACACTGTAGAGATGGAATCTGTGAGAATTATGATGGTTTATAAGGGAAAGCAGTGCAGATAGGTGTGCAGTGGACAGAGTGCTGTGCCTGGAGTCAGGAAAACTCATCTTCCTAAGTTCAAATCTGGCTTCAGAGGTTTAGTTACCAAGTAAGTGACCCTGGGCAAATCACTTGGCCCTATTTACCTTGGTTTCCTCACCTGTGAAATGTTAAATGAGGTGGAGAAGAAAATGGCAAACTACAGCAGTATCTCTGCAAATGGGGTCATGAGGAGTCAAACTACTGAAAAACAACCAATAAGGGAGAGTATGGAACATGTGTCAACAATCTACATCTCATTCCACATGATGAAGGAGAGATTCTCTAATTGACTATGGAAGTTTTCAGAAAGGTTATTCAGCTTCAGGTACTTTCTCTTTACATCGTTTGCCTCTTTGAAAGCTTGGTGACTCTCTCGCAATGTCCTATGAGAGACAGTATGGTGAAAGGAGTAGTATCTCACAACATAGTGAATTCTAAAGATTGGCATGAGGTCACTTCAGGGTCTTACTGTTCCAGAGGCAGGGTTCCAGGCTGAGTGTTGTGGCCATTAAAGGATCTATGTCCTGAGGAATAAGAGGTAATTTTCAATTTTTACTGTCTAGACTTACACCCCCAAAGACAAAATAAAGACTCACCTAGCAGCAAAGTTGCCTACCAACATAAACTTGAGGGGACCAGTGACATGTAGGAACAGAACCAAGTTTTGAACTTAATACCACTCCCTCCCCATACCCATACCTTCAGAGACTGAGTACGTGAAGAGGGGATTATACATTTGAGGTACTGGGGAAATTTTAAATATTTTTCTTGCTATATTTTAGAAGTAAATGTCTTTTTGTAAAAGGTAATTGATGTTAAGCAACTGGAGACTAGTCATTAAGGAACTGCAGATGAGTCACCTATCCTATAAGAATGGGGGAAATGTAACTAGTAGAGGTTCAAGCTAATGACAATAGAAAAGTGACACTTCAATCCATTAAGAAAATCTGAGGAAATTTAGCTTGCCTAGCTCAAAAGAAAGGCAATAGCAAAGATTGCACCTTCTTCTAATTAACTTTGAAGCATTAATTCTTAATACTTCTGCCTATTAAGAAAATGATTCAACAGAAAAAGAAAGCATCAGTTCAAGCTCCACTTTTTAGAGACTCAAGCAGTCCAAATCATCTCCAACCCTAAATAATTCCAAGAAAGTAGAAAGCATTATTTTAATTAAGTTTTTAATTATTGTTTTTAATTACTGTATCATGGTGAACAAATAAGCTTTAAGTCAAATTTATGATTATATTCAAGTAACATTTTTACATGGTCCAGGTACATACTATGCAACATAGTGACTCATCTTAGAACTGATATACAGAGAAATATTTATATCCATCTTACAGAGCTCAGAGCATAATTTTACCTGTTGTTAATTATTAAAGAGGCTTATGGTTATCATATATTTGCTTTTATGACAAATTGTTGGCCATAACTGATGGTTTATTTCATGTCAAATCCTTAATTAGGAATGCAACCACCAATTATTAATTTCTTCTTTTGGGAAAATTTAATATACTTTATGATGATCCACTTAATCAAAAACATCTAAGTCACTGTGGCCAATTCTTTAATGAGCAAACTAATGAATGAATGAATGAATGAATGAATGAATGAATGAATGAATGCACAAATATTTTCAAAGCTCCAAATATCACTTCTTTAGCTGTTTCCTGTAAAACAAACTGAGTTAGTCATTTTAATTAAAGTTCATTGATATTTATAAGAAATGATCCAGTAACCAAAAGAAAAGTGAGGAAGGCCCTTCCTTCCCCCTTTATAAACTGTGGACTAATCTTTGAGCCTACAGAGTTCCTGGCCCATTGATTAATCAGTAAAATTGACATTCATATAGTACTTTTAATTTAGAAGAGCACTTTTTACATGCATAAGCTCATTTGAGTTTTAAACAGTTATTATCTGTTATATATTAACAGGTATTATTATCCTTTTTTGTAAATGAAGAAACTGAGATTTATTGTGGTCATGACTTACCTATGGTCTATTAAGTGTCTAAGGCAGGATTTAAACTCAAGACTTCATGACTCTAAGTCCAGAATTTTAGCCCCTGATACATAATAGAAACTAAATAAATGATTTTGTTAGAGTGATTGATTGATGCTAAATTGCCTCTAGGTTAGGTTGTAGTTAATTTGCAGTCAACAAGCATTTGTTAAGTTCCTTCTACGTGCTAAGCACTGTGTTAACCATAGGGGAATACAAAGGAAGACAAAATATAGTCCCTGTTCTCAAGGAGCTCACAATCTAATGGGGAGAAAATATACAAACATATGATAGGTTATATTCAAGAGACATTAGGGGTTCTCTCAAAGGGAAGACATTAAGATTAAGAGGACTAAGAAAAGAGGACTGCCAAAAATAGAACTTTAACTGGGCTTGAAGGAAGCCAGGAAAGTTTGACAGCACAGCTGAGCAGAGAGAGGATTCTAGGCATGGGGGACATCCAGTGAAAATATTTAAAGTTGAGTGGCAGAGGAGAAGTATTTCTTTTTAACAGAAAAAATATAATATAGAAAAATATTTGGGGCATGATGTGCACATGACAAAGAAATTTAGCTTCTTGCCATCCTGCCTAGAGTTAGCATATATTGCCTCTTAAATATCATGTCTTAGCCTAGCTAGTTAAGCGCATTCTAGCTTTCTTAGAAGCTTTCAGTGATTTGCTTGCAATTGAACAAGAAATAGATTTCTTACCTTTTCCATCACTCTGAACTATGTCATGATTTCTTTTGGTAATTGTGCCTATCAAGATTAACTGAGTAGGCAAAACAGGTCAGCTCTCATTATCTGCCTCATAGAAGAAACCCTCCCCCATGCCTCTACTTCAATTAGTTGAAAGCCATTTTTTCACCTCACATGACACAGCAGGAAAATATTACCATACTTGTTGGTAGACCTATTGCTATCTAGAATGATGCCCCATGCCATGCTCTTGGTTGGCTCTGGAACATTGGGTAACCCTAATGAGAACTGCCACTTCCTGTCTTTACAGGTGGTTGGACTACTAGTGATTCAGAAAGGCCTGAGAATACATGAGCCAACAGTGACAGATAATGGATCACTTGCCCCAGGTCTAGATCAGACATAATTAAAGTATGAGAAGCTATTGTTGAATTTTCTAGTTGCTTTTTTTAAGAGATCTAAATAACTTTGGAGTGAATAAAAGTGGCAGATGTTATCATATTATCTCTCAGCATCAGATTTCAAAAGCTACAGAAAATTTAGGTAAAAAAGGAAGGGAATAAGAATTTATTCTATTATATATATTGTATTATTATTTGTTATACTATGTGCCAGGCATTGTGCTAAAATGCTTTACAAATGTTATCTCATTTGATCCTCACAACACTCCTGTGAGGTAGATGCTATTATATGATAACATAATATAATAATTCATTTTACAGTTGAAGAAAGTGAGGCAGGTAAAAGTTAGGTGCCTTGCCCAGGGTCACACAGCTATTATGTGTCAGAAGCCTGATTTGAACTTGTCTTATTGACTCTAGACCTAGAATTTTATCCACTGGGCTACCTAGATTACTCAATTTAGTGGAGGAAAAAAGGAACCAAGTTTAAAGAATATGACAATAAGACCTGATAAGTTTGACACAGAAGTTAAAAAAATACAATATTTTAGAAATAAAATAAGAGAAGTTAGGCATAATACAGAGGCTCTTAACTTTTTTTATGCCATCAATACCTTTGGCAGTCTGCTGAAACCCATGGACCCCTTCTCAGAATAATGGTTTTAAATGCATATAATAAGATATGAAACAATTGTATTGAAATATAGTTATAAAGGTATTTAAAAACAAAACAGGTCCAAGGACCTTAGATTTTGAACCCCTAGGCAACCAGAAGATTGCCCTTGAAATCAGGAAGACTTAAATTCAAGTTCTGCAGTTGAACATATTAGTACTATGACCTTGGGGAAATTGCTGAATTCTTCAATGCCCCAAACAACACTTAAGACCTTAAGTCACAGGAGTTGAAAATTTGTACTGGTGGATAGAATTATCACACCAGGAGCTCTTACATTTATAAACACACATGTTGAGAACAAAAACAGAAAGTGAAAAAATGAGATATAACTCTTTCTTAAAACTGCCATCAAAAATAGCTGCAGATTTTTGGCACAAAAGCCCCAGTTTTCTCCACTCCTCAGAACCACTGTTGCAGAGGTCATAGTTCTAACTTCCTTGACACCATGTTAAAAAGGGAGCATCTGGCAGCCACCAATCCTGGGCTGTTATAAGCCTAGTCTTCAAAGATAGTTGTACCTACAAGGTGTGCTGTTCAGGCCACCCTTCATTTCAATAAGCAATGTATTCGGCTACCACAGAAAGTTTTGCCTAGAAAATGGCAACTCTAAAGTTTATATATTTCTAGCTCTTAATGTCTTTCTGCCAACCCTTCCCAACTTGGCTCCTACTCCTCATCCCATTATACTTTTGGAACAGATTCATAGTTGGAGGTTTTAATGGTACTTTCTCTAATCTGCTATAAAAATATAATTGCCCACTACACCAAACAATTTTACTGAAATCTTTGCATCTCCTGTTCTCTATCTCAGTACATGTTCTCCCTTTACTATACTTGTCATACTCTTAAAACATTTACAAGGATGTATTGTATACATCTCCACTCTACCTTGCTTAGTCTCTCCATAAGAACATTCCTTGAAATTTGAGAATGTGTTTTTATTCATTTTCCTCTATAAGTCATCTTGTAGATAGAGTTTACAAAAATGTTCTGTGGATATATTGCCTCCAATAGAACCAGATAAAATTTTCCATTCAATCCAGGGAATTTTTTTTACTCAAAAAGGGGTTATACATACATAAACATACATATATACATACATACATACATACATACATACATATGTGTGTGTATACTTGTTTACTACTGCCAAGGGCCATGCTCAGGAGCTACTTTTGGTCTTCAGTAACCACCTCTATTTATCTGTGTCTGTCTAAGATGTATGTCTAATGCTTTTGGCTGGACTTTCTTTAACTGACATGCTCTCTGGAACTGTTGAATGGATGCCTCTTTCCTGTATAAATGTCTCTACTACTAGAGGCCATACTAGATTGGAGCATGGAGGAGAGAAAAAAAAAGAAAAAAAAGATAGAAATACCCTCAAACCCTCTACAGATACATCATTACACAACTATTCTAAGCCTTGATGACCTTTAACTATAAAAATGCCTGACTCCAAACTTATAAATTTAAATGACTTAAAGAATGTCATGTCCAGTTTTCCAACTTAGTCAAAGACATGTACGGCTTCTAACTCAAAGAAAGGTATTTATCATTCAAATTCCTTTTCATTTGTGAACATAATGGAAGACTTCTGGGGTGGGAGAGTAGACCAAATTTCTACTTTTTTGATTTATAAATTGTATGTGTTTTTTCAAAAATAAAAATATTTGGTATTCAGTAAAATTACTTGCACATAGAAGGTATTAAATAACTAGTTGTTAGGTAAAAAAAATCTAGTAATCAGTGTTGTTTTTGGCTGCTGATATGACTAAAATTACCTTTTCATGTCATTTTCTTTTTAATGTCAACAATATAGCTTTCCCATAAGTTTCAAAATCTGTTTTACCAAAGCAGCCCACAATAACTTACTCAAAAAAAAAAAAATAGGGAGTTTGTCATACAATCTTACTAATGAGGAGGTTTAAGCCCAAATACAGCTCACTCTTCTGAAATTCATGACATTAAAATAAATATTTGACTTCTCAATAATAACATGAATATAGCCCATTTTTATTCAACTTAAAAACCATCTTAGCCTAATGTCTATTTCTCCGGTTTGGCTTTCAGTCATCAGTACACAATGATGGTATGAGTGAATCTGGCATCCATTTATGACATTTTTTTTCCCTCTATTAATTAGCCTCAGTGCTAATTGGGTTACTAGAGACCTACTTGCAGAGTGTTCAGGAAAACAACATATCCATTATGTTAGGAATCAAAGCCAGCAGGATTGTGATACTGCCAAGGATCAAAGCTCATCAGTGAGACTCAGGGATAAGGAGAGGTGTTCTGACTTCTAAAGATACCACAGACTGTCAGTGTTATCAAACACTTGTTTACTCTTTAAAAACATTTCAGAAAGAGTTCAACCTCTATGGAGGAACATAAAAGAGGCTTTGAATAAACTTTTGGAGTTCCTTGTCTTTCCCCACTATTCCTTCTTTCACCATCCAAACCAAGGGTGACTTGATTTCCTAGGAACAGACTGTCAAAAGCATTGATTAGAAAACAATATAAGGGGCAGCTGGGTGGCACAGTGGATAGAGTTCTGGCCCTGGAGTCAGGAGGACCTGAGTTCAAATCCAGCCTCAGACATTTACTAGCTATGTGACCTTGGGCAAATCACTTAACCCCAATTGCCTCTTAAAAAAAAAAGCAGAAAACAATATAGATGGTTGCTATTTTTGGCCCTGGGGATGAAAGAGGAGTCTAAATTTCCCATGCCACTACCGATGTCTAAGCAAGTTCAAATCATTCTCGTAGGATTCTGCTAAATTTATCTAATTAACTGACTGACCCCCTTTGAGGGATAGGGTGAGTATTGGAAGAGGGAATAAAATGGTAGTGTCCACACTTCACCAAAACAACAATGCTAGACAAAATCATTGAGCCTCCCCTTTGGCTACTGACAGCTTTTCCCTGGCTTTGAAGATCCTGCCTCTTCTGACCTTATTGCCTACTGTTAACAAAATTTTTATTCTATTAGGCCAAATTCTTTATTGCCTTAGAATATACCAGGTTCAGAGGTACCTCTTTCCATTTATTCTTTCATATTTCCTCTTGGTGAGGTGAGATGAGGTCAGTACCCCAGCCCCTGACTAAGGGAGAATTACGCAAAGTTAAACTAAACACCTGGATCATGCAAAGCTTAGATAAGTTGCATAGCCAGTCAGTCAATAAACATTTATTAAGCACTTATTATGTTTCAGGCAATGTCCTAAGCAAGGCAGGTTACAAAAAAAGGTGAAAAAGTATTCCTTGCTTCAAAGAGCTCACAGTCTAATGTGGGGAGGGGGGAGGTATGCAAACAAATATGTACAAATAACATACATACAGGATAAGTCTGGGGTAGTCTCAGAAGGAAGACATTAAGATTAAGGAATAATGGGAAAGATTTCCTAAAGAAGGTGGGATTTTGCCTTCATGAAGCTTTCAGTCATAATAGGGGAAAAGAGACAAATCCATAGAGAACTGTTATAAATATATGGGATGTGTGACCAGGTGACATTATATTATCTTTGGGAAATAATAAATTCTGGGGAAATACCCCCGGAATTAAGTACGATAAGTTAGTCATTTATTACGTCACCCAGGAAAACACATCAGATGAGACATAGAGATTTTAAGGAGAGCCAAACAGGTACTAACCAGAGGACAGAAGAGAAGTAATGGCTGTCAGCCCAGAGCCTGTCTATTCCTAGCCTACATTTCCCACTTTAAGGTCACACAGACATTAAAGATTGCCCAACCCTTGCTCATGATAATGTCAGATTGTCTGGCTGTGATGTAGCAGTACTTTGGTGGTCCTTCGAAGTTTTTCTCTCTTCCATACTAGGAAGCTTGGCTACTTGAGAACTTACCAACCTCCTGTAAGATTATAACATCTCATACATCAAGACACAAAGTGTGCACTGCTCGTCTAACAGCAAGTCATTAAAACACCTCTTGATTCCCCTCTAAATTGAATGATGTGCTGATTTAATGGTGCAGAAAAGAAAAGGGCTAGATCAGCAAACTTTCATCCCTAGAACCTGGGAGGAGTTTGGTTTTTGTTGGAAGAAGAGCAGAGAATGGGGAGGGAAAGAGATGGTGAAATGTTAGCTTCTCATTTTAATTTTCTTGTTATTAATGTTGCCTTTCTATTCTAAATAATATTTCTCTCCATTACTGTGATACCATTTGTGTTAACTCTTGCTGATCAAGTCACTGAGGGAAAATGGCAGTTTGTGAGTAATAGGTTCTTGTTACCTGTAGGTAGCATTCCAATGTGTTGCATTAAGACAATTATAGTGAATAATAACCAATGACTTCATTGGTTTACAGAAGTGAAGAACTACCCTTCACAATGTGGGTCAGTACCTTCTTCTCAAAGAAGTGTTGTCTAAAACGCTGACAAGATACATAGCCAATATGTCATAGGTGATGGGACTTTGAACCGAGTTCTTCCTGATTTTGAGACCAGCTCTCTAGACATTATGCAAACACTGCCTCTTCTGTTATTGTATAATAGAAAATAAAGCATCATTAAATCCATAGAACACTGGAAAATAAAGTGATAAATGCATTCTAGGGAGTACCACCAGAAGGAATCAAAAATTTTCATGGAGGACGAGATGTTTGAGGTGGGTTTTAAAAAATGAGTCAGAATTTGAAAATATAAAACAGGTAAATTAGGACATCCCATGCATGAGGAATGTCATAACTAAAGGCCCAGAGGCAGGAAGGCAAAAAGTGGATTTACGAGTCAGAGTAGGGTTCTGTTAGGCATAGAGAACACAGAAAGAAGTATAATGAGAAAAAGCTGATGAAGTAAAGATTAAGTAGTCTGTGGAAGGGCCTCCCTAGAAAGCTACTGACCACCAAACTAGTGGTATAAAAAGGAATCAGCAAAACTGTATCCACTAACAATAGGAGTACAAGGACACACGTAATCATATATGTTTATGTTATAGATAAACTCCTGGAAAAAAAGTTTTCTAAAAGCATTAAGCCTTCAAAAATTCCATTTTCTGCAAAATAAACCATTTACATGTTGCTCTCCTTTAAAGCCTTAGCACACCCCATATTGATGCAGATAGTCCAGCTCTACTGTAAAGAAGTAGTTTAGTCCTGCAGGTGGCATTGGAAATCACAGACCCATAAAATGAGAGCTGGAAGGACCCTGAGGGATCAAAACATTATCAATTTCCAGATAATGAAAACTAAAACTCAGTGACAGGATGTGCTCACAAAGCTACTTAGTGACTTGGCCAGAATTAGAACCTTCCCTCCCCCACCTCCTTGCCCAGGTCACTTTGCACTCCCATAATGTCTTTCATGCTATTAGACGCCAAAGGCCTAAGGCTGATATTACACTATCATCATAAAGTACAGGGAATTTACAGAGTCTAAACATCTCTTCTGTTTATTCCTAAAACAAAAAAAAAACTAGAAAAGCATCTCATGGAAACTTTTTCAACAAAATAATCTCCATACTTCTTAACATATTACTTTAATTCTGAAGTCATAAATGTCTCCTTATTGATTCTAGGGGCAGCTAGGTGGCTCAATGGATAGAACCCTGGGCCTAGAATCAAAAGACCTGAGTTCAGATCTACTATCTGAGTGACTCTGAGCAAGTAACTGAATTCTGTTTGCCTCAGTTTCCTCATCTGTAAAATGAACTGGAGAATGAAATGACAGACCACTCCAGTATCTTTGCCAAGAAAACCCCAAATGGGGTCAGGAAGGGTTGGACACCAACTGAAAATGACTGAAAATAACCAGATGACTGGAAAATAACCAAACCATAGCAATAATTATTTCTAGGGTAAAGTAAAAAATTCTTCATCTGGATATTTAAAATCTTTCAGAATCTGACTGTGGCCTACCTTCCTAGATTTGTTCACATTACTCACCTTGATGAATAAAATACATACTTTTCCCTAAACTCAGTTCTCTGTTTCCTTCCTCCATGCCATGACTGTCTCCCAGGCCAAGAGTGTACTCACTCCCTCATCATCTGTACCTCATAGAATCATCCTAAGCGTCCTTCGAAGGGAAGCTCCAGTGTTACTTCCTGTGTGAAGCCGTCCCTAATCCCATTTGCCAATGCTTTCTCCTTCTTCGAATTACTTTGTTTTTACTTAACTGTTTTGGATTTTCTTACATCAGAAGCAATATGGCCTAGTGTGTGGGGAGCAACTTGATTTAATATTTTATTTTATTTTTTCTACAATTACATGAAAAACTAATTTTTAACATTCATTTAAAAAAATTTTGAGTTCCAAATTTTCTCCCGCCCCATTGAGAAAGCAAGCAATTTGATATAGGTTATACATTTACAGTCATGCAAAAGATATTTATATGTTAGTAATGTTGAGAAAGAAAGAAAGGAAGAAAGAAAGAAAGAAAGAAAGAAAGAAAGAAAGAAAGAAAGAAAGAAAGAAAGAAAGAAAGAAAGAAAGAAAGAAAGAAAGAAAGAAAGAAAGAAGGAAAAAGGAAAGAAGGAAAGAAGGAAAGAGAAAGAAGGAAAGAAGGAAGAAGAAAGAAAGAAAGAAAGAAAGAAAGAAAGAAAGAAAGAAAGAAAGAAAGAAAGAAAGAAAGAAAGAAAGAAAGAAAGAAAGAAAGAAAGAAAGAAAGAAAGAAAGAAAGTAAAGGTATGCTTCAATATGCATTCAGATTCTATCAGCTCTTTCTCTGGAGATGGATAGCGTTTTTCATCATAAGCCCTTCAGAATTGTCTTGGATCATTGTATTACTGAGAATAGCAAAGTCATTCACAGTTGATAACTGTACAATATTGTTATTAATAGGTAAAGGGTTTCCTTGGTTCTGCTCATTTCACTTTGCATCAGTTCATCTAAGTCTAGGTTTTTCTGAGAGCATGCTGATTGTCATTTCTCATAGCACAATAGTATTCCATCACAGTCATATACAACAATTTTTCAGCATTTCCCAAATTGATAAACATCTCCTCAATTTCCAATTCTTTGTCATCACTAGCACAGCTGCCATAATTTTTTTACATAAAGGTCCTTTTTCTTTTTTTGTTTTTTTGTCTCTTTGGAATACAGACCTACTAGTGGTATTGCTTGGTCAAAGGGTATGCATGGTTTTGTAGCCCTTTGGGCTCTTACCCTGTAAGGAAGTTAAAAAAAAAAAGGTGGAGGAGGATAGAAGTGGTTGGGGGGGGCGTGGAAGGGCTTTGCCAAACCCCCCAAAAAAAACACAAAGAAAAGGAAAATAATAACAAAGTCTCCCTTCTGAAAAGAGAAGATATGTGCCTTACACAGTTCCATGGACAAGTGGGCTCATTCCACAAAGATTATGGAACTTGTGTTAACTTGGGAGTCAGTTCCTCATTGTTCAGGTAATAAACCAAGCTAATTTGGCTTGGTGTTATATAGTAAAACTAGTTTACCAGTTCCAGAGAACTACAGTCCTCAGCTTCTACTTCTATCACATAGTGACTTCTCTAATCTATAATCATTTAGGTACCAAGTACTAAGACAAAAATGTTATGGGATCCAGGGATGATTAAGTTAGTTTGTCTTCTCCCTTTCCCCATTAAAGAGCCATCATGGATGAGTCTCCACATGTAGCCCATATAAGCTATGAGGATATTTATCTCAACTCCCATTCTCAGAGATGAATCTTAGATCCCAGAAGAGAGCTACATCGCCCCCTCGTGTTTCTAATGGTACCCCTGAGTAATTGGAAGTAATCCTTTAATATAAGTGTCATGAGCTCACACCACTGTGCTTCCTCCTCAATACTGAAATGATGCAATCATCATGTCATCCACTGACAGGATTATTTGAAGGACTTCACCATCTCTTCTAGACGGTTTAATGTGGAGTCTGTGAGATTTAATATTTTGATATATTTATTTCAACATAATTGAGTTCCTCTGAAATTCTATGCATTCAATTTTATGCACTTCAAAACTTTCTGAGGAGTCCATAGACTTCTTCAGACTGTCAAAAAGAGTCCATAACACATAAAATATCTAAGCTAAGATCCACTCACATAGAGAGACTCATTGCATTTTAATTCTGTGTTCACATTCAGACTCTATGGAAATCCTCTTTGGGAAGAATATATATCACTGTTTTATTCCTGAATTGATATTAAGAATAGAGGGACAATGAAGTTACTTTTGTTTTTGTGTCCATCGAAAAGTATATCATAAGGTTTTAACACACACATAGGAGATACCAATGGAGAGGAAAATATTTAAGCTCACATTATATATCTACACACACACACACACACACACACATGCACACACACACACCCCACAAACAATAAAAACAATGTGATATCATGCATGGAAAGGAAGCTTCAAAGCCAAGAAGATTTATGTTCTAGGCCCATCTCTGACGTATACAGCTACATGACCCTGGAGAAGTCACTTGGCCTCTCAGTGTTCTAATCAAATCACTAAGATTATAAACTGCAGAGAAGGTACCAACCTGCACTGGTAGAGGGAGTTTCCTCACATAAGAGTTCCCCATATCAGTGAAATCATAAGTTCTTTATCCATACTTATCACTAGTTAATAAACTATAAGTTTAATTGTGCCATGTATTATTTGTACCTTTTAGTCAACAATGGAACTATGAAAAATTGGTCTGATGTATCTGTGCATCTCCTCCCTTCACATGCATTTATTCAAGGATTACCTCAATACATGTATAAGTTATTCTCATGTAGGTCAATAAGTATTAATAATTTTTCAGTCTTTTTTATAGTAGCAATAATGTCTGACTCTTTTGACAGATGTTTAGCATCCTGCCTTTTTTTCTACCTTAAGTATGACCCATAATGCCTCAAATTTGTGTCACAGCACAATCCTCCTCCATGTATACTTGATCTGATACAGTTACCTTTCCATCTTTGTTTTCTTTAGTTCTATTTGTAATCTCATGAAATACATCAGGGATGCCGATATTTGAATTCAAAAGTAATGACTCTGATGTCATTAATGGAGATAATAGTTTTTATAGAAATCTTGACAGATCTTTTCCTTGTTTAAATTTCTTGTTGTCCTCTTTCTGGTTTCATCTTTGAATGTTCTTAGGATTATCTTGCTTATCTGGATTCCTCAATAAATTTTTTTGAATACTTGTATTCTTTCTACCCCTTTTCACTTTTTCATGAGGTGATGATAGCCAAAATTTCTCACCATATTCAAATATATTGGAGCAGTAATAGGAATGTTTTTATTTTAATCCATTAAAATAAAAGAAATCATAGAATAAGAGCCAATATGATTGATTAAAGCATGCTGACTTTTGAGTTGGGAAGTCTTAGGTTTAAGATCTGTCTCTATGCCTTTTTGAATATTGTCTTTATATAAGGGGTGATCCTTAACATTTCACTTGTCTGAGGCATAGGTCTGCCTCCAAGTTCTAAAAGTATCAGTTACTCGGTTAATCTGAACCAAAGTCTTTTCTGAGACAGCAGTTGCTTGTCATAACAACCTGTAAAGTTTTAGTAAAAATGGAAAACATAGTCTGATTAAGTAATTTACACATAAGACATAAAGAATCAGAGAGATTAATAACTAGGGAAATATGGATAGCAGAACTGTTCCATGATTAGGGGACAAATGTAATTTGTATCATCGTGGATCAAAGATGAAAATATAGTTACCAAATCATAAGCCTAGGTTGAGTTTTTTAAAAAGAGAACCCAGGGGCTGAATCAAGAAAGGTGAAGATGAAGAGGCAAAAGAATATTTTTTTTCAGAATTGTGTCAAAATTATCTCTTCGATCTGAACTGTCACTTGTTGCTGGGTAGTTTGGTTGGCCAATAAGAGACTAGGATAGTCTCTACTGTAACATGTTGCTAAGAAAAATAAGAAGGAATAGAGACTACAATTAGCTTCCTATAATGACTTGTAGCTAAGACAAATGAGTAAGAAGACTATATTCTGCTCTCTGTTATGATTTACTGATGGAAAAAAAGGAAAGAAAAGAAAGACAAAACATATTTCTCTGCATTGTCACCTGTTATTGAAGCAAGCTGGAAAAGGAGAAAAATCCATACAAAAAAGTAGAGTTGAAGAAATGTTTGCCTAGTTTAAGAATAATGGTCATTGTCTGGTTTGTTTGGTTTTTTTTTCATTTTATTTGAATTTATTTTAACTTATATACAAAATAAGAAAAGAAAAAAAAACATTACCAAGTACATAGCAGAACATGAAAGGATTCAATATAAAGCAACAAATTTCCATTTCAAGAAAACCTATATAATAAATACTACACATTATTTTCCAACCTGTCCATCTTTTCTTTGCTTCCGAGTGTGTTTTCTTTTGTCCTCTGCTGTGCACTTTTTACTTTATTTTGCCTTCCTCTTCCCTGCCCCCTGAGAAAGCTACAATTAAGCATATATTAAGGTGTCTCTGTGTGTGTGTATGCATACATACCTATATGTGTATATATATATATGCATATATGCATGCATGTACATAAATACATAAATATATGTAAATACACACACATATACACTCAAACACATATACATAAGGCCACCTTATGCTTATTTACTCTTGTCATTTGTTTCTCTGTAGGTAGAATGCATCTTCCTTCATAAGTTCAAGTATTTCCCTATTTTTCTAAATCCAGCAGCTCATCATTTCCTACACCACAGCAATATTTTGAGCCAATCACATTCTATCTGGGAGATTGTCTGTGAGAGTTTTTCCCCCAGTTTGTCTGAATTCCCTCTGTTCTTGGCTATAGGGTTTTATTTATACAGGAAATTTTTAATTAAAAATAATCAAAGTTATCAATTTTACATTTCAACATTGCTCTCACTTTATAAAATGGTTTAAGGTGTGATAATACTGAATCTAGTTCCTTCACATCTTTTTTTTCCCCCTGGCTTCCTTGAAGTTCCTGACCCTCTGCTCTTTCAAATGAACGTTGTTATTATTTTTTCTGTCTCAGTAAGATAATTTTTAACACTTAATTGGGATGGTTTTATGTAAATAGATTAGTTAGGTAAAACTGTCATTTTTTATTATATTAGTTTACCTACCTTGCACCATAAATATTGCTTCAATTATTTAGAACTAACTTTGTATGAAAGTGTTTTGTGTTTATATTCATATAGTTCCTGTGTCTCTTTTGGCAGGTATACTCTCATTTTTATACTGTCTAGTTGTTTTATATTCTCTAAAACTGTTGCTTAATATAGCTGACACATTGTGTAGTTTCTCTATTTTTCTCTTTTGATTAAATCTGATTTTAGCTTTAACTTTGCCTGAGATTGTGATTACTGTCCCTGCTTTTTTACATAATAAATTCTATTCCTTACCCTTTATTTTGTGTGTGTGTGTGTATCTCTCATTTTTATAGCGTTTCCTAAAAGCAATGTATTATTAATTCAAATTTTTAATCTGCTATCAGTTTCCATTTTATGGGTAAATTCATCCCATTCACATTCTAAACTATAATTACTTGTTTTATGTTTTCCTCCTTCCTATTTTCCTCATTAGCCATCTCATCCTATTTCTATCTCTCCTCACTCCTCTACTTTACTTCTACCTTCTACCTCGCCCTCCTATTCCTTAACCTACCCCCTCCAAGAATCTCTCCCTTATCCTCTCCCCCACCCTATGCCCTCACACTCATTTCTTTCTGAATTTAGAAGACTTTTGTACTCTTCTAGATATATATGTATATGCATATATGTGTATGTATGTATACACACACACACACACACACATGTTTTACCTTTAACTCATTCCCGAGAAGAATAGGGTTCTAGAATAACCTGCCTTCCTCCCCCTTCTAATTCCTAATTCTTCCTCTCACACCTTATTTGTATGAGATAATTACTTTTTGCCTCTTCCTAAATAATTTGCTATTTAGAATCACGTCATACTCAGCTCTACCTTATTCTTTTTTTCGAACTACCAATTACTAATTACAATCTTAGACATAAAATTTACATTTCTCCATATAAAAAGTAAATAAATTGTCCTCGTTAAGTCTTTTGTAATTAGTCTCCAATGTTTACCTTATATTTCTCTTTGATCTTGTATGTCAATTTTCTATTTAGTTCTGGTCTTTTTGCAACAAAATACTGAAAATATGTCAATTCATTGAATGTCAATTTTTTTAGTCAAGATTTTACTTAACTTTGCCAGGTATGATATTTTCAGTCGTAACCCCAATTCTTTTGCTCTTCAATATATAGTGTTCCAAAACCTGTGGTCTTTTAGTGTAGCCATTGCTAGGTCTTGTGTAATTCTAATTGTGGTTCCACCGTATTTGAATTGTTTCATTCTTGTTGCTCATATTTTATCCTTAACCTGGGGGTTTCAGCATTTGGCTATGATATTCCTGTAGGTTTTGCTTTGAGGATCTCTTTCAGGTGGTGATTGGTGAGCTTTTTTTTCTTTCTATTTCTACTTTCCCCTCTTGTTCTAACAATTTTCTTTAATTGTTTCTTGTATTATTGTATCAAGATTCTTTTTTTTGATCATAGTTTTCAGGTAGTCTGATTATTCTTATATTTTCTCTTCTTTCTCCAGGTCAGTTGTTTTTCTTATGTTTCATATTCTCTTCTTTTTTTTTATTCTTCATATTTTGTTTTATTATTTCTTGGTTTTCATAACTTCACTGGCTTCTCCTTGCCTAGTTCTAACTTTCAAAGAGTTTTTTTTCCCTTAAGATTCTGAATCTCCTTTTCCAGTTGGTTGACTTTCTTTTCATAATCTTCTTGTTTTTCTTGGATTGTTCTTACTCATTTTTTTTATGTTTCCTCAATCTTTCTTATTGTATTTTTGTAGTCTTTTTCAAGTTCTTCTATGAATTCTTTTGGGGGCAGGTGACAATTTGATGTTACTCTTTGGGGAAGAAATGGCTTTTTTTGTTTCAATAGCATCCTGAGGATGAACCCCAGGTTTCTCTATTCCCATAGTAACTCTCTATGGTTGGATTCTTTCTTCTTCGCCTGCTTTTTTTTTTTAATTTTTAGCAGCTTATTATTAAAATCACCTCTAATCCTGTGGCATGGGGGTGGTATTTCTGGCTTTGGGTCCTTTTTACTGGGTTGTTTTTTTTTTTTTTGAGCTTTGTCCTGGGCCCAACCTCTGCACTCCTTTTCCCCTCCATGACACAACTAGGGCCCCCAGTGCACTATGCTGGAAATGCTCTTGCTCCCTGAGAAACCTCCAGTAGCTATGACCTTCAGTTCTCCCCTATGGCCTGAAACCAAGACCAAGAACTCAGCTCTCCTGTAGGTGTGTCCACAGCCAACAGCATCCTTGCTCCACTAGTTTTGCACTCACCAGGCATTTGCTGATCCCTTCTCACATAGGACCACATCTCAGTAGAACAGCTGGACCTGATGTCCCATGTCAGCAAAGGCTCTTTTAATCTTCCCCCACTCAGAAGCCTGACTCACCACACTGTCCAGGAGGCTAAAATTCATGTCACTGAGGTCAAAACTACCTCCCAATCCAGCTGCCCCTAGGACTCACTGCTTGCTATTTCAGCAGAAACAGACTAGAAATGTTTATACTTCACTCAGATTGACCCTCAATCCTGGGATCTTTCTTTGGATCTTCTCCAGTTGTCCCAGGAGGACCACTGTTCTGCCCAACGCATTTATTTTCGCTTCTCTATGTTCACCATAAGGTGATGTCTTCTTTGTGGAGGAAATCCAGAGAGCTTGGAATTTTCTGATGTATTCCACTATCTTCCCAGAATCCTCTCTGGTTTTGTCTTTTGTAAAGGAGCATAACACTACTTCAAGAGCACAAGACTACTCAGTCAAAGGCATAAACTAAGCCTCAAGCTGAATAAGACGGCTATTAAAGCTGCTTTCAAGAAGCAAATCTAGCTGAATAGAATAGCTTGAAAGCAGAGAATCAGAGACATTGCCAGGTAGACTGGCATCAGGCTCAGTGACATTTTAGTCTTCCTCACCAAGGATAGCCTCAGTTTAGCATGAAAACATTGTTTAACACAAAACTATGCTCATCAGGCACTTTAGCAGACAGTTCCAGAGACAGAAAAAGAACATTGAAGCCTATGGTTTAAGATATCTGAAAATGTTATGCATACCCAAAGAAAGAACTATGGAGTTTGAGTGCAGATCGAAGCACACTTTTTGCTATTTTTTTCTTCTGTTTTGTTTTACTTCTTTTTTCTGGTGGTTCACTCTATTGGTTCTAATTCTTCCTTACAACATCACTAATGTCAAAATATGTTTAATAGGAATGTACATGCATAGCCTATATCAGATTGTGAGTCATCTTGGGGAGGGGGAGGGGGAGAGAGGAGGAGAAAAATTTTAAACTCAAAAGCTTATGGAAGTGATTGTTGATAAATCAAAATATACTAATAAGTAAATAAATAAAAATGAAAAGTTAGCTCTTTTGGTCTCCAGGTCCAATACTCTGCTGACTAGACCATATGTTTTCCTGGTACTTTAGATTTGGGATTACTCTCCCCATGGACATAGTTTACATTGGTAGGAGAGTATAATTGGGGTTTATGCACAGAATGTTATAAAAATATTGTTTGCTCTATATTTCCAGTGAATTACTTGGTTAAGATTATTAATAGTTGCTATGTGCAAAGGAAATACCTCAGTGGGGGCTGATGGGCTATAGTGCTCATGGGAATAGTTGCTCACAAAGTTTATCTATGGAAAATTGAGGATCAGAATAACTTCATGATTAACTCTCTGGAGAACTACCCAACCTGCCAAAGTGGGTGAAGCAGCCAGCCCCAGGTCATGAATAGAGAAAAAACATGGGAAACATTGGATAATAGGTGCCATACCTGACAGGCAAACATGGGAATATTTGTAGTACTTATCTGGCCAGCTTATTTCTAGAGGAAAAAATGAATATGCGAAGTACTTTATAACTTCAAAGTGCACTTATTTCTGCTGCTGCTGTTGTTGTTACAAACTTTAAAGCACTATGAGTTTATGTTTTTTATTTTTTTTTTACTTATTTTAAAGGGCTAAAGAAACATGAATTGCTATTGTCATTGCTATAGGTGCTAAAACTGCATAGGAATTCAGATATCATCTCATCTAGCCCACATTTTTCCCATACTACGAAACTGAAGACCAGAGTGGTGAGACTAAAGTCACACAGTTAATTATAAGCAGGATCATAACTTGCATGTTAGATTTCTGACTTGAGTTCTACACTACACCACAGATGCCTCCTTATTACTGTTTCTAACAAAACCAGGGTTTTGCCTGGACAGATTGTTTTGTTTGGTTCTTTTTCCATACCACCCACCTGGATGCTATTTAAATCTGCTTCATTGATTGTGACTTTTTGCTATTTTCTTTACAGTTACCCCTTTCCCCCAATCAGCCACTGAGGTATTGGATGAACTCTGGAGAACTGAGCCAGTAATGAAGACTTTTAAGAAAATCAGAAAGAAAAAAGAAAAACACTTGGATTGTAGCTTGGACTTTGGCTGCCTCTTTCGAATCCTGATCTTCCCTCAGCTCTGTTCAGTCTCAAGTGTGAAACATAGACTTTTAAAGAATTTTTTAAATGTGCTCCCTTTATGGTTTCCTTTAAAAATAAAACCATGCTTAAAAATGCCTCTTTTGTACACACTCAGCAGGATAAATGGCCTGTTTCCAATATTACCGTAGCCTGTAGACTTGTACTACATTTTATTTTTAATGACCTCTGCCGCAAACTCACCAAAATAACATGTGAAACATAAAACCTTCAGAAAGGTATGGCTTTAAGAAGAGCAGAAACAAGTTTGGCTTTGATTTTTTTTTAATCTCCTAATGACAGACAAAAAAGCCCAGATAAAGTCAGTCAACTCTGAAACAAGCAATTCTTTCATGATCAAATCCAATGCTTCACACAGTTGAGAAACAAGCTACTCCCTCTGCTTGCTTTTATTTCTTCTGCACCACCTGATCTAGTCAATACTGGAATCACCACACTAGAGCATTGCTTCCAGTGTTTAATACTTAATTTAAGAAAGCAAAAATCAAAGAAAAGAGACTGTTTTACAACACCCCCACAAACCCAATAGCCCCTGCCAATGCATGGGCCTTGAGGCTTCCAGGTATCATGCTTAAAAAGGCTACTTTCATTTCCTCCTTCTAAAATTTCCACTTTATTTTAGGCACATTTAATAAATCCAGTATCTGTCCTGGAGATTTTTCTAACAGAATTTTTTTAATGGTGTAAAAGGTTTCTTTAATAAAGAGTGATTTCTGTATATAGCTTTAAAACATTAAAGACATGTCCTGCTCAGGATTTTTGCAGGCCTGAGATCAGCACATATATCCTTATATTTAAAACTTAAATAAGCTTTAAGTCATGGGAAGAAGGAAATGTGTTTTATGCTGATTGGAAAAATAAAATAAAATTTAATTGTAAAAAGAACGCCTGATAAACAGAGTCAATCTAATAAAGACTGCAACAGAGTATTGGAAGCAAGTTATGGTAATCTTAAAACATAAGGATAATTTTGAGATAGATTGCGTCCCAAGAACATAAGTTTTTAACCTCAAAATATAATTGTCTGATGTGCATATGCTATCACAGGAGGCAGTCTGATGGTCCACTCAACAGAGCATTGGACCTGGAGTCAGAAAGATTTAACTTCAAATATGGCCTCCCATCCTTATTTGCTGTATTAACCTGGGCATGTCAATTAATTCCTCTGCCTCAGTTTCCTCACCTAAAGTAATAGTATTTTCCTTCCAGGGTGGTTGTAAGGATTAAACAAGACAATAATTGTAAAGCACTTAAGACAGCGTTTGGCTCATAGTAGGCACTATATAAATGTTAACTACCATTAGTATTTTATTATGTGGAATAGCAACATGGCATAGGGGATAGAGGGTCAGGCCTGGAATGAGGAAGACCTAAGTTCAAATCTAACCTCAGACATCAGCTGGCTATGTGACCCTGGGCAAGTCACTTAACCCTATTTGCCTCAGTTTCCTCACCTGTAAAATGAGCTGGAGAAAGACATAGCAAACAACTCCAATATCTTTGCCAAGAAAACCCCAAATGGGGTCATGAAGAGTCAGACAGAACTGAAACAAATGAATAACAACAATTGTTGTTGTTGTTGTTGTTGTTGTTGTTGTTGTCATTGTTATAGCATTGGGTCTAGAGTCAGGAATAGCTAAGTTCAAGTGGGACTTCAGACACTTACTATAAACATGACTCTAGGAAAGTCACTTAACCTCTATGTGCTTCAGTTTCCCTAAATGGAATCTGGGAATATTAATATCACCCACCTCTTAGGTTATTGCAAGTATCAAATAAGAAAATATTTGTAAAGTGTTTAGTACATTGCCTGGAAAACAAGAGAAACTTAATAAACACTTTTTTTGTTCCTTCATGCAAGGTCCCCTGAACACAGATTATAGAACCTTTTGAATAGGCTCAGGTAAGACTCTACAGAAAGAACCCTACTTGATGTAAGAATGGTGATTTGATTCTCTTGATCAATACATATTCTTGTTTGTTTGCTTTTCAAAAAGAATTTCTCCTCAATTCAGGATGATAAATTTATACCATAAGATTCTATTTTATCTCTAGATTTTGTGGAGAAATGTTGGGTGGGAGGAACAGATTTGAGCTAAAGAAGAAAGAGAAGAAATTATTAAGAATAATATTCAGGAAAGTTTTGGTACTATGAATAAGTTCTATGGTTTGGTACTATGAAAGTTTGGTACTATGAAGGACCAAAATTTATTTTAAAAGAAGGAAGATTTGGGATGATTCAAGATATCAGAAAAGAGGAAGGACTTGAAGAGAAAAAGAAATTATGGAAGTGAAAGAAATGGAGGGGGCCAGAGCCAAGATAGTGGAGTAAAAGCAGTAACTTGCTTGAGCTCTCCCCCAAACCCTTCCAAATACCTATGAAAAAATGGCTCTAAACAAATTCTAAAGCAGCAGAACCCATAAAAAGAAAAAATGAAACAAATTTCCAGACCAAGATAACCTGGATGGTTCATCAGAAAGGTATATCAGGCTGGGCTAGGAACACAGTTCAGCATGGGCATGCCTCAGAGGACTGAATCACAGGCAGCTGTGGCAGTTTCCAGAGTTCTCAATCCACAAACACCAAAGACAACTTAGAATTTCAATGGGAAAATCCTGTGTCTTCAGTGAAAGAGACACAGAACAGCAGGGACCCTAGTCACAGATGCAGGGCTAAGAGGAGCAACAGCACTTATGGCTGCAATCAGGACTGTGGCTATGATCAATGGCTATGATCAGGAGTCCTAATCAAACTTCCAAGGCAGAAATGAGCACTAGTGCTTGTAGCTGCAGGAGACCATGTTCACATGGTCACAGTTCCAGGGCCAAGAGGAACAGTAGCATTTGTGGCTGCAATGGAGCAAGGTCCCTTTTTGGGTAAAGAGCAGAGAATAGCCAAAGAGGATAATGACCACACTTTTCCTTAGATCATACCACCTTGTAAGCACCAAAAACTTACAGACCTCCAGAACTAGCCTTGAAAATATCAGACTGAAAAATCTGAAGCATGGGAGAGTGCCCCCTCCACTCAAAAAAGCAGAGCCCAACTTTAACATAAAGTTAAAAGTCAAGAAATAGGCTAGGAAAATGAGCAATAACAACAACAAAAAAAGCAAAACAAAACAAACCAACAAAAAAAGAACCTAACCATAAGAAGCTACTATGAAGACAAAGAAAATCAAGACACAAACTCAGAAGAAAACATTGATGCCAAAACATCTGCAAGCAAAGCCTCAAAGAAAAATGTGAATTGGACACAAGTCCAACAAGAATTCCTGGAATTCTTAAACATAAGAAAGGTAGGAAAAACTGGAGTTAAAAATGAGGGTGATGCAAGAAAACTCTGAAAAGAGAATTAACAGCTTGGTAAAAGAGGTACAAAAAAATTGAAGAAAATTGTACCTTAAAACACAAAATTGGTCAAATGGTAAAAAAGACACAAAAATTCACTGAAAAGAATAACTCATTAAAAAGCAGAAATTCACTGAAGAATTGCAATCCTTAAAAAAGCAGAAGTGGCCAAATGGAAAAAAAGAGATCCAAAAACTCACAAAATCAACAACAACAATAACAATTTAAAAATTAGAATTCAGCACGTGGAAGATAATGATTCCATAAGATGTCAAGAAACAATGAAACAAAGTCAAAAGAATTTTTAAAGTGAAAAAATGTGAAAAAATTCATTGAAAAATAACTGACCTAGAAAATAGATAAAGGAGAGCTAGTTTAAGAATTATTGAACTAATTAAAAGCCATGATCAAAAAGAGCAAGATATCATATTTCCAGAAATTATCAAGGAAAATTTCCCTGAGAGAATCAGAGGATAAAATAGAATCTGAAAGAATCTATCAATCACTTCCTGAAAGAGATCCCCAAAAGAAAATTCTCAGGAATATTATAGTCAAATTTCAAAAATCTCAAGCCAAGGACAAAATATCGTGAGCAGCTAGCAGGAAACAATTCAAACATCATGGAGCCATAGTCAGGATCAAATGAGATTTAACAGCTTCCACATTAAAGGAGTCGAGAGCTTGGAATATGATTTTCTGGGAGGCAAGGAGCTAAGATTACAATCAAGATTACAACCAGCAAAATTGAGTATAATCCTTCAAGGAGAGAAAAATGAATAGGATTTTCAAGCATCATTGATGAAAAGGTCAGAGCTAAATACAAAATTTGACTTTCAAATATAACACTCAAGGGAAGCATAAAAATGTAAACATGAATGAGAAATTAGAAGGGATTCAATAACGTTAAACTGTTTATATTCCTATATGAGAAGATGGTCACTTGTAACTCCTAACAAGTTTCATTATTAGAGCAGTTAGAAGGGATATACATAGACAGAGGGCATGGGCGTGAGTTGATTACAATGGGATGATCTCAAAAATAGTAAAGGGTGAGAGAGGGGTGCACTGGGCAAAGGTTCTTAGAATGAGGAAAATTATCTCACATAAAAGAAGAGTGTTTTTACAGTGGAGGAGAACATGGGATGGGGTGGCAGGCAATGATTGAACCTCACTTTCATCAAAATTGGTTCACAGAGGGAATAACATAAACACTCAGTTGGGCATAGAAATTATCTTATCCAACAGGGAAGTAGGAGGGGAAATGGGGTCTTATAAAAGAGAGAGCAGAATAGGGGAGGCAGTGGTCAGAAGCAAAACATATTTTTGAGAAGAGACAGGGGAGAAAGACAGAGACAGAGAGACATACAGAGACAAAGAGATAGAGACAAAGAGAAGGATAAACAAGGAAAAATAGGATGGAGGGAAATACAGTTAGTAATTACAACTATGAATGTGAATGAAATGAACTCATCCATAAAATGGAAGCAAATGGCAGAATGAATTAGAACACGGAATCCAACAACACAATTGTTTACAAGAGACACACTTGAAATGAGAGACACAGAAAGAGTAAAAATAAGGGACTGGGACAGAATATGTTGTGCTTCAGCTGAAGCAAAAAAGGCAGGGGTAGCAATCATAATCTCCAACAAAGGAAAAGTAAAGATGATCTAATTTAAAAAGATAAGCAGGGAAATTACAATTTGTCAAAAATGTACCATAGACAATGAAGTAATATCAACACTAAACATATATGCACCAAAAGGCATAATATCCAAATTCTAAGCCTAATGAGCTATAGGAGGAAATAGATACTAAAATTATATGGGTGGAGTCCTCTACCTTCCCCTCTCAGAATTAGATAAATATAACCACAAAATAAATAAGAAAGAAGTTAAGGAGATGAATGGAACTTTAGAAAAGTAGGATAAGATAGACCTCTGTAGAAAAATGAATGGAAATAAAAAGTATAGGGTTTTTTTCTTAGTTGTACGTGTCTCAACTTCACAAAAATTGACCATATGAAAAGCAGAAGTATTAAATGCATCCTTTGGAGACCATAATGCGATTAAAAAAAATACATCCAATAAAAGATTGTGGAAACATAGATTAAAAATTAATTTGAAACTAATAATCTAATCCTAAAGAATGAGTAGGTCAAAGAACAAACCATAGAAACAATTAATAATTTCATTAAAGAGAATGACAACAATAACAAAATGTACCAAAATTTGTGGGATGCAGTCAAAGTAGTACTTAGGGGAAATTTTAAATCTCTAAACATTTAAATAATAAATTAGAGAAAGAGTATATCAATGAATTCTATATGTAATTGAAAAAAATAGGAAAAGAATAAATTTAAAAGCTCCAATTAAACACCAAACTGAAAAACCTGAAAATTGAAAGTAAGAAAAACTTTGAGCTAATAAACAAAACTAGAAGCTGGTTTTATGGGGGGAAAAACAATAAAATATATAAATAGTTGGTTAATTTAGTTTTTAAAAAAGAAAGAAGAAAATCAAATTACCAGTATCAAAAATGAAAAGGCAGAATTCTCTACCAAGAAAGATAAAATTATGGCAATTATTAGGAGTGATTTTGTACAGTTATGTCCCAATAAGTTTGACAGTCTATGTGAAGCATATTTACCAAATGCTTATATAAACTACCCAGATTAATCAGAGGAAATATGATGCTTAACACTACCTTTAAAAGGAAATTAAACAAGTCACAACACATATATATATGTATATATGTGTATGTATGCACATGTATATGTATGTATGTATACATATATGTGTGTATGTGTATCTACAGAACAAGATGAATTCACAAGTGAATTCTACCAACATTTAAAGAGCAATAAATTCCAATACTATATAAGCTATTTGGGAAAATAAGCAAAGAGGGTGTCTTATCAAATTACTTTCATAACACAAATATGGTACTAATACCTAAACCAGGAAAAGCAAAAACAGAGAAAGAAAAGTATAAACCAATTTTCCTAATGAATATTAATGCAAAAATTTTAAATAAAATAATAGCAAGGAGATTATAGTAATATTTTATAAATATCATACACTATGACAAGGTGGGATTTATACAAGGAATGTAAGGTTGGTTCAATATTAGAAAAACTATCAGTCTAATTGAACACATCAATAACAAAACCAACAAAAATTATATGATTCTCAATAGATGCAGAAAAGGCTTTGAAAAAATACAACCTCGATCCTATTAAAAATAGTAGAAAGCACAGGAACAAATAGAGCTTTCTTTAAAATGATAAGTAGAGGGGCAGCTAGGTGGAGCAGTGGATAGAGCACCGGCCCTGAAATCAGGAGGACCTGAGTTCAAATCTGACCTCAGACCAAACACTTGACACTTAGTAGCTGTGTGACCCTGGGCAAGTTACTTAACTCCAATTGCCTAAAAGCAAAAAAAATAAAATAATAAAATAAAATGGTAAGTAGTTATCTATCTAAAACCATCAACGAGCATTATCTGTATTGGGATAATCTAGAACCCTTCCCAATAAGATCGGAGGTGAAGCAAAGATGCCTATTATCACCACAATTATTCAGTGTTGTAGTAGAAATAGCAATTACACTAGAAAAAAAAATTAAAAATTAGGATAGGCAATGAGGAGCCAAAACTATCATTCTTTGCAGACGATATGATAGTATACTTAGAGAATCCTAGAAAATCAACTAAAAAATAGTCAAAACAATTAACAACTTTAGTAAAATTGCAAGACATAAAATAAGCCCACATAAATCATCAACATTTCTATATATTACAAATAAAGTCCAGCAGCAAGAGATAGAAAGAGAATTCCATTTAAAATAACTGCAGACAACATAAAATACTTGGGAATCTACTTGTAACTGTACTACAGGAGCTATAAGAATACAATTGCAAAACAATTTTCACACAAATAAAGACAGATCTAAACAACTGGAGAAATATTAATTGGTCATGGGTAAGCCCAAGCCAAAATAATAAAAGTGATTATCCTACCTATATTAATTTACTTGGTGTTATACTAATCAAATTGCTAAAAAAAAAAGTAACAAAATTCATATAGATTAAAATAAATAAAATAAAAGTAAAGATTATCAATAGAGTTGATGAAAAACAAATTGAAGGAAGGTGGCCTAGCAGTACTAGACTTCAAACTGTATTACAAAACAGTACTCATGAAAACAATCTGGTACTGGCTAAGAAACAGAGTGCTGGCTTAGGTACACTATGGTGTGGTTGTTGTTCAGTCATTCAATGATGTCTAATTCTTTGTGTTCCCATGAACACAACTATATCTATATATATATATAGATATCTATATATAGATATAGATATATCTATATCTATAGATATATATATAGATATATCTATATATAGATATAGATATATCTATATCTATATATAGATATATCTATATATATATCTATAGATATAGATATATCTATATCTATATATAGATATATCTATATATCTATATATATAGATATATCTATATATAGATATAGATATCTATATATATATATAGATATATATATATGTGCTAGGCCCTTCCATCCTCTACTGTCTCCCAAAGTCTGTCCAAGTTCATGTTTGTTGCTTCCATGATATGATCTATCCATCTCTCATCCTCTGTCATCCTCCTCTTCTTTTGCTTTCAATCTTTCCCCACATTAGAGGTTTTTCCAGTGAGTTCTGTCTCGTCATTATGTGGTGAGTTTTTAAACTTCAGCTTCAACATTTTAATCTTCCACTCTGAATTTATTTTTTTTAAGTATTGACTAATTTGATCTCCTTGCTATTATAGGGACTCTCAAAAGTCTTCTCCAACATCACAATTCAAAAGTGTCAATTCTGTGGTCCTCAGTTTTCCTAATAATCCAATTCTCCCAACTATATGTTGCTACTGGAAGCAATGTCTCTGTTTCTTAATATGCTGTCAGATTTACCATAGCTTTCCTTCCAGCATCTTTTAATTTCCTAATTGTAGTCACCATCTGCAGTGATCAAGAATATAAAATCTGGCATTGTTTCCATTTATTCTTCCTCTGCTATGTGACCAGTTGCCATGATCTTAGTGTTATTTTTTTTTATGTTAAGCTTCAAGCTAGCTTTTATACTCTCCTCTAAGAGGCTTCTTAATTCTTCTTCACTTTCAGCCGTCAGAGTGATACCATCTGCTTATCTGAGTTTGTTGATATTTCTACTGGCAACCTTAATTCCAGTTTTTGATTCATCCAACCTGGCATTTAGCATTATGTACTCTTCATACAAGTTAAATAAACAGCTTTGTCAAACTTCGTTTCCAATCTTAAACCAATCAGTTGTTCCATGTCCAGTTCTAGCTGTTGCTTCTTGGCCTGCATACAGGTTCCTCAGGAAACAAGATGATCTGGTGCTCCCATCTCTTTGAGGACTTGCCACATTTTGTGGTAATCAACACAGTCAGAGGCTTTAGTGCAGTCAATGAAGCAGAAGTAGTTTTTTTCTGCAACTCCCTTGCTTTTTCCATAACCCAGTGAATGTTGGCAATTTGATCTCTAGTTCCTCTGCCTCTTTGAGAACCAGCTAGTTTGTCTGGTAATTCTTAGTTCACATATTATTGAAGCCCCACTTGCATAATCTTAAGCATAACCTTACTGGTGTGTGAAATGAGTGCAATTGTTTGGTAATTTGAACATTCTTTGACATTGCCATCTTTAGGATTGGGACATAAATTGATGATCATTTCCAATCCAGTGGCAACTGTTGAGTTTTCCAAATTTGCTGGCATATTGAGTGCATCCACTAGCCTCTATTCTTAGCTATGCTTCCCTGAGGTCCACTTGACTTCATTTTCCAGGATGTCTGGCTCTAAATCAATAACCGCACTATCATTGTTATTGGTGGTATTAAGAGCTCTCTAGTATAATTCTTATTTACATTCTTGCCATCTTTCTTAGTCATTGCTACTTCTGTTAAGTCTCTATCTTTTTTTATCTTTTATCATGACCATTTTTGCACAAAATGCTCCCTTGATATCTCTAATTTTCTTGAAAAAATTTTCTGTCTCTCCCATTCTATTATTCTCTTCTATTTTTTCATTGCTCATTTAAGAAAACCTTATATCTCCTTGCTGTTCTCTGGAATTCTACATCCAATTGGGTATATCTTCCCCTTTGTCCTTGACCTTTTACTTTCCTTCTTTCCCCAACTATTTGTAAAGTGTCATTAGACAGCCATTTTGTTTTCTTGCTCTTCTTTTTCTTTTAAATGTCTTTTGTCGCTGCCTCTTATACAATATTGTGAAACTCTGTCCATAGTTCTTCTGGTACTCTGTCTCTCAGATCCAGTCCCTTAAATCTATTCATCATTTCCACTTCATATTCTTTACGGATGTTATTTAAGTCAAACTATGACCTGTCCATCTTGGGTAACCCTGCACAGCATAGTTCATTTCATTGAGCTACACAAGTCCTTCTATACACAGTAGTAAATGGCCATAGTAATATAGCATTTGACAAACCCAAAGATCCAAGTTTTGGGTAAAATAACTCACTATTTGACAAAAATTTCTGGGAAAAATGGAAAGCAGTTTGGCAAAAATTAGGTATAGACCAACTACCCATACTATATATCAAGAGAAGGTCAAAATGGGTACATGATTTAGACATAAAGGGTGATATCATAAGAAAAATTAGGAGAGTATGGTAAGTTTTACCTGTCAGATCTATGGATAAGGGAAGAATATATGACCAAATAATAGATAAAGAGGATCACAGGAAGTAAAATCAATAATTTTGATTATATTAAATTCAAAAGGTCACACAAACAAAACCAGTGCCACCATGATTAGAAGGAAAGCAGTTAAAATAGAGCAGGGGGATTTTTTGGCAAATTTCTCTGATAAAGATGTAATTTCTCAAATATATGGAAAATTGAGTCAAAGTTATAAAAATGCTCGAGTCATTCCCCAATTGATAAAGGATAAATGGATATGAACAGTCAGTTTTCAGAAAAAGAAATCCAAGTTTTTTATATGAAAAAATCAATATTGATTAGAGAAGTGCCAATTAAAACAGCTCTGAGGTATGACCTCACACCTATCAGATTGACTAATATGACAGAAAAGGGAAATGGCAGATGTTAGAGGCAATGTGGAAAAATTGAGACACTAACACAATGTCTGTAGAGTTTTGAACTGATCCAGTCATTCTGGAGAATAATTTGTAGCTATGCCTAATGGACTATAAAACTTTAACCCAGCAATGCCACTGCCAGGTCTGTATCCCAAAGAGATCAAAGGAAAAGGAAAAGGACCTACACATACAAAAATATTTATAGCAACTCTTCTTGTGGCTATTATTAGAAGTTGAGGGGATGCACAACTGGGAAATGGCTTAATAAGTTGTGGTATATGATTGTGATAGAATACCATTATGTTATAAGAAATAACAAACAGGATGCTTTCAGAAAAAAATCTGGGAAGTATTGATGCAAAGTGAAATGACCAGAACCAGGACAGCTTTGTACACAGTAACAGCAATATTGTAAAATGATGAACTATGAACGACAGCTATTTATAGCAATACAACGACCCAAGACAATTCTGATAGACTGATAATGCAAATTGAAGCATAATTTTTTTTCACTTTCTTTATTTTTCTTGCTTTTTTTTTTACCATGGCTAATATGGAAATGTTTTACATGGTTTCACATGCATAATTGATATAGTATTTCTTTCCTTCTCAATAGATGAGGTGGGGTGCTAGGGAGGAAAGAATTTAGAACTCAAAATCTTTTTTAAATAAATGTTATAAATAATTTTAAGAGATTTTAGTTAATTTTCGAGAAAGTTTCTCATGCTGCGATTTCATCAAGATTAAAAAGTATGGACTAGATAACAACATATTTAGATCTATTTGAAACGGGTTGATTAACTAGATTTACAGAGTAGTCATTTAGTTTGATATCAATTTGGAAAAGGACACTAATGGAGAGCACTAGAACTTTTCTTTGATTCACTTTAAAACACTGAGGGGTTACCCTAAGTGAGGTAATGGATGTAAAGTACTTGGCAAAACTTAAAGTGCTAAATCAATGCCAATTATTGTTGTTTTTGTTGCTGTCATTTTATTATCATCATTATCATACTGTTCTGAAATCTGCAGTGATGGTGACTTATTTCCATAAGCCTTCTACCGCATGGCTGCTGGCTCAAGCAACATTTTTTAGAGCAATATGGAGAGTTTGTGGTAAATATTTAACAACCAAGCTGAGGAGTAGGGAAATGTAGGAACACAAACTTTTAAGTTTAATCTGCATTACTAACACATTCTCAACTCTAGACAATTAATAAGACAATAAATCAATCCTGGATTTATAGATTTCTAAAGTATAAATGCTCATACTCAAAACTTAACAAGCCAGTTAGAAATGACTCCAGCATACAATTTAATGGAATGATATTGCTAGCAAGCTTCTCAAATTTTCAAATAACATAATTCTTTAAGAGCTAACACTTCTTGTATATATCTTATTTGTAAATAGTTATTTGCATGTTGTCTCCCCCATTTAATTCTGAGCTCCTTGAGGGAAGAGCTGTTTTTGCCTTTCTCTGTATGCCCAACATTTAGCTTAGTGTCTAGCACACAGCTGGCACATAATAAATGCTTGTTGACATTCTAGATTTAGAATCAAGATCTAAAAAAATAAAAATTTCACCAGCTATCATGATGGACAAATTGCAATAAAATGTAGTCTTAAAGTGATACACTTAGGTTAAAAAAATCAGCTTCACAAGATTGCAGAGTTTGAGTTACGTGAAAAAGATTTGGGAGATTTTAGTAAACTTCAAGCATAATATAAGGCATAAGTGTAATATGAAAGTTAAAAAATGTTTTTATGTATTAAGAGAGCCATGGCTTCCAGGAATAAGGAGGTGATAGTCCTTTGTACTCATCCCTAGTCAGATCTCATCTGAAGTATTATGTTTAGTTTTGGTCAATACGTTTTAAGAAACAGCTTGATTAGCTGGAGTTTCCAAAGGAGGGCAATTGTATGGTAAAGGGACTTAAGTTCATGTCATTTGAGTATCAGTGGAAAGAACTGAATATGTTTAGGCTGGAGAAGATAAGACTCAGGTGGAATGGCAGATGCCTCCAATTATGTAAAGAATTGTCACATGAAATATGAACTGATGGATTAGACTTTTCTACCTGTCCCTAGAAGGTAGAACAAGAAACACTATATTGAAGTTGTAAAGAAGCAAGTTTAGGACTGATAGGATGAAAGCCATTCAAAAATGAAAAAGATTTGCCATAAAGGTAGTAGGTAGCCCTTCATTGTAGGTCTTCAAGCAAAGGCCAGTTGCTGGGATCTAGCAGATTCTTATTCAGGGATAGGTAGGACTACATAGCCTCTAAAATCCTTTCTGACTCTGAGGTTCTGGGGTTTTGTAATAGTGTAAAAAAGAAAATACCCAGAATGTTAAAAATTCAGTCAAAACATGAATTTAGCATCAGATAAACTACAAAAAAAAAAAAGTATTGGTGTTTTCTTTTTGTTTAGTTTTTTAGTTGACTTTAATTGTGTTGTTTGCTTTGGGGGTTGTAGTGGGGGCAGCAAATGGAATTTATCCAAATCGATTTGTGTATATAAAGAATCTGGTTGTACAGGGCTACTGCTTTTTACATAAAGTCAGTTTGAAACCAAGTTGTCGGGTCTAAGTTGTCTTCAACGGTCAATGTTACCATTTACTTTTTGTTTTTGTTTTATCTTACAATACAGTGACAGAAGCTGAAATAAGTTTGATGAGAATATTGTATGAGATGAGTCAAGAATGGTTCCTTATACTTTAAAGTTGTCTCTGTAAACAGATCAATTCTCTTCAATGTTTATTTTGTTGGGAGTTTGGGAGGAGTGAAAGCTAGTTAGGGCTACACTGATCTGTTTTATTGGTAAGGCACTGGCAATCTTGCTGTCTTCTACGTGGGTGGCTACCCACCTTTCCAAGAAACCAACCCCCAACTGATGGCCTCAAAATAACTGTAACTGCCTCTACAAGTACACAGATATGGGCCATTCCTACTCATAGATTTTTCCCAAATAAAGTTTATTACCAATCCTGCCAATAGCAAGATTTCCCCAATGTTATTCTTGTTGTAATTTTGAATAACTTTTTAGCCAAATACACTAACATTGAAAACAGGAAGATGTATAGGAACATAATAAATTGATTATTCATTTGTTATATTCTTACTCTAGAAATTGAGCATACATTTAAATTTTGTTTCTTTTATTCTTTTTTTTTGTTATCCTGAATTTAACAAATCAAGAGACATGAGCATTGCCACATACACAGAGGAATAGAAAAAGAGAATTGTACTTAAATCATACATCACAATTATATACAATTTATATTTTAAAAAGACTAAAATAAATTCAACATTCAAGTTTCAAAACTGTCCTTATGTCTGTGCTTCTTTCTGAATCTCTTTTCTGTTCTCCTTGCATTAAAAAAGCTACAATAATTCTCTTTTTTAATTTTTTTCCTTCTCTATCACTAGACATACTCTCTCTCCCAAATACCTACACTATCCTCATTTTAAAAAAATGTTTAAGAAAAAAGAAATCCACATATTGGCCATGCCCAAAGTGTGTATAACAATCTTTGATGTCAGCTTTCACTTCTCTGTTAGATAGTAGATAGTATGCTTCGTCATCAATCATCTGGTGTCATGATTCCCCCAAATTTCTAAGAAATAATTTTTCATCTGATCTGTGTTTGTGTGTATTTTCATATTTTTCCTTTAAAATTTTATAATGAAAACACTGTTTTTTCTTTCAAGTGGAGAGAAAAAAGAAATAAGGCTTAGTGCTTAATTTTACCTATTCTCTATCTCAAAAATATTTTCCCTGGGCAACTTGGGAGGAAGGCTTTTTTTTCCTCTAGAATCACAAATTTAATAATGAAAAGAATCTTCCTTTTTCTGTGTAAAAGTTTTAGAATCTGTGGAAAATTATTACCTGTTATTTCATGATCACGTTCACAGGAAAATAAAGGATAGTATACACAGTAAAAATTGCTGCATTAGAGCAATAACAGAGCTCAAAGTGTTTTTAAGTATATTATCTGATCTCTCCTCCTGACATCTCTGAAAGGTAGGCAGAGAGAAAAATAGTTGTTCTCCCCATTGTACAGTGAGAAAAACTGAAGTGCAGAAAGATTTTCTCACATGTGGAATCAGAGAATATCAACCCAGAAGGGCTCTTGGAGTTCATCTAGTCCAAAACTCTTTATTTTACAAGTAAGAAAACTGATGCCCAGAGAAGGTTAAATTACATGGGCAAGGTCACATAGAAAGTCAGTGGCAGAGGAAAGACCACAATCCAGGCCTCCTGAGTAACAGACCAGAGTTCCTTCCACTTAAACCAATTTTTCAATAGGTCTTTGTATACTGTTGCATTTATTTTACTTTTACTTTTCAGGTAAATTCTAAGGGCCCATTGGGTTATAATCATGTTTGACTGAGTAAAAAGAAATCTTGTATTTCTGGACATCAAACTGGGGGAAAGAAGGTCAGTTTCAAATCTAGCATACTTCAGTTCCCAGTGCTTATTTAACACAGTGCCTGGCTCACAGAAGGTACTTTGGAAATGTTTGTAGACTAATTGATTAAATGACTCTTTTGCCCTAAGTCTATGAGCTCTGTATAAACAACCAGATGTCTTGGAGAGCATCTAGTATTTCAGGGTATCAATCACATAATCAACAAGCATTCATAAAGTGATTCTCTTTTGTATAATTATGTATTATTAAGCTCCTCATTTATTATCAGCCTCACTTCTCATATTTGGAGTAACTCAGAAAGATATTTTATACTAATAACAACAACTAACATTTAGAAACAGCTAAGTGGCACAATGGATGGAGTGCCTGATGTCAGAAAGACCTGAGTTCAAATCCAGCTTCAGACACTTCCTAGCTGTGTTACCCCAGACAAGTCATAAAACTTGTCTACCTGTTTCTTCAACCGTAAAATGGGGATAATAATAGCACCCAATTCCAAGACCTGTTATAAAGCTCAAATGAGATATTATTTGTAAAGCACTTTCCACAGTGTCTGGAACATAACAGGTATTTAATAAATGTTTGTTCCCTTATGTAGCTATTCAAGTTTACAAAGGATTTTACATACATTTTCATTTGATCCTCACAATTATCATGCAAGAAATGCACTATACATATTGTCTACCCTATTTTGCCAAGTAGGAAAATGAGATTAAGAGAAGTTGTGACTTATTTGCACAGCTAATAAATGTCAGAGATTAGATTTGGACACAAGCTTTCTTGATTCTATATCCAGGATACTATCTACCATGCCACACTGCATCTAGTGCCTATCCATTACATCATCTAGAGCTCATATGTTGCTATTTTATTGCATTGCAATAAAAAGGATGCTAGAGGTAGCATCATAAGAAATGGCTTTGAATAGTACTTCTACCACTTATTATAGAGGGGAACAGGAGCAAGTCATAAAGTTAAATTTTTCAATCTCAAAATAAGTTGGACTAATTAAACTATTCATTTGTTCCCTTCCAACTCTAAATTTTGTAAATTCTGAGAGACATCTCTTCCTGTTAACTGATTAAAAAGCCAAGTTAGAAAACAACTGGTTTTCCATAAACCCTGCTATTGTAGCCTAAGGCAATAAGAATTGAGAATTCAGCCTAAATCCCTCATTTGATAGATGAGGTTAACTCAGAGACATTAAAATAGCTGACTAAGGTTTTACAGTTAAGTAGCATATCTGGAATTTGAACCTACTAAAAATCTAACGTTCTTTCTGCTACACCACACTGCCTTCTCCTAGTTGTAAGCTCCATGACAGCAGGGCCCATATGGTATCAATATTATGTCTCCTCCAGGTTCTGGAACAATACTTTGCTTAATAAATTTTTGGTATGTAGCTCTTCTGAAACCTGGATATAAAATCTGAAATAAGAAGATAAGATATTTTTCTACAATGATAAAATACTCCAAAATCTCTTCTAGGTTTCTCCTGCCCTGCCAAAGGAATGGATCTTAAGTCAGCATTATATCAATCTTTCTCATTTTCTTTAAATTATTTTAGGCTCTACTTCTGCAACAAGCTCAGAGAACTGTTTGTCCTATGGCCTGGAAGAGGGGGCTTTGGCTTAATGGTCTCCCCATTATTTAACCAAGCCAAGGAACTAAGTTCCAGCATGTTTGGGTATATACTCACATAATCACATATGTCACCAAATCACATTTCCAGGTTACATTTGCCACTACTTTGGGAGTACAAATTCCAGGGACCCAGTTGTATCCTTGCTCCACTTCCCCAAAATAACCTTTCTTCTTATTTCTTTGCCTATAGTTACTCTTGAAATAAAGGTAGAACTCTTCATAGAAGTATTACTGTCATAGGCCATCTATAGAAAATTGCTCTGCTCTCTGCAGCCTACTATTTCTCAGATCTCAGTTGGCCATAACTAAATACTAGATGATTGAATGACAAAAAAAAAAAAGATATTTACTACCATTTAATAGATCCTTGTCCGAATTGCTAGCTTATTCCCCTTCTGAGATGACTAAGCCTCTTGAACATTGACTCTCCAACCCTATGTACTGTCATAGAAATGGATGCCAAACATTATACCACAAAAAAGGAAAATTGCAAAGCACACATGCCTTAAAAATAGTAAAGAAATAAAGCAATAAGGGTATTTCTGAAGTCAGAAGACCTGGATACAAATTCTGCTGCATCATTTATCTAGCCACCAGAATAAGTGTCTGAGCAAAATCAGGAGCCCTCTAGCTCTAAGCAATAATAACTAACCAGCTAGCTAAAGTATTGGTAAAGCTCAGGCATGTGATCTATCTATCCCATAGCCACAGCCACCACCAACACCAGGCTAAGCTTTCAGCTAGACAACTAGTGAGGACACTAGGGGCAGCTAGGTGGCACAGTGGATAAAGCACTGGCCCCAGAGTCAGGGGAACCTGAGTTCAAATCAGCCTCAGAAACGTAGCACTAGCCATGTGACTCTGGGCAAGTCACTTAACCCCAATTGCCTCACAAAAAAAAAAAAAACTAGTGAGGATACTGCTGTTCTCCATTAGGTGCCCACTGGCTAAAGTTACTACTTCCTTCACAGTGAGGAAAGCCCTCACCTCGGCTATCACCAGGCTCCTAAGAAAAACAAAATAGGTCTAAGGTTGAAATCAGGACTCATATACACTGAAAGGTTATGACAATAGCATATATTCTCTCTCTTTAGCACAGCTTTCACTTTAGCTTATTGAAGAAAATATCTCCTATTTTTTAATGGTTTTGACATCCACCTCCTTCATTCACACTTTAAATATTCTGTAAGGAAAGCGTTTGGCTTGATGGCTGTCAAGTTTTATAACAGTAAGCACTTATATGAACTGATGCAAATTGAAATGAGCAGAACCAGGAGAACATTGTACACAGTGTGAGCAATACAATGATCCAAGACAATTCAAAGGACCTGTAAAGAAAAATGCTAAGAACTGATGGAATCTGAATATAGTTCAAAGCATACTTTTTTTTTACATTTTTTATGTTTCTTGAGGTTTTTTGTCTGTGTTCTCTTTTGCAACATGGCTAATATGGGAATGTTTTGCAAGATTGCGCATATATAATCAATATCAAAGTGCTTGTCTTCTCAGGGCAGGGGAATGGGAGGGAAGGAATTTGAAACTGAAAATTTGTTTTTAAAAAACCAATACTAAAAATTGTCTTACATGTAATTGAGAAAAAAATAAAATGTGCTTTTGACAAAAGTACATGCATAGACTAGCTGACACCTCTCCCAAAATACCGATTAATAGTGTATGCTAACTAGCAGATATGTACCCAGAAGATAAGCAGGACTGCAATAGTGGGGCCATTAAGTCAGCATAAATTTTGATAATTTCCCCCTTTTGGTGCTAACCATACACATTGTGCAGCACCATAATCAGATTTATATTGTTCTTCTACTGCATCATCTTAATCTATGCTGTTCATTTCAAATCAATTCAAGTAAGCAGTAGTGCTATAAACAGGAAACAAATGTAATGTGAACATGAATATTACAAATTCATAATCCCATGTTTCCTTCAATGTCATAAAAGTTGGACAAATCTGCTTCTTCTTTCACATCTGGAAATATGTTTAACATGATTGCACATGTATAACCTGTATCAGATTACTTGCTATCTTGGGAAGGGGGAGGGGAAATAGGGAGGGAGAAAATTGTATAACTCAAAATCTTATAAAAAATGAATCTTGAAAACTATCAATGTATAATTGGAAAAAAGAAAATGCTGTTTACATTAAAAATAAAACAAATAAAAGTTGAAACAAGTTAGAGTCATAATCTCACATACCCCTTAAGAAGACAAACTTTGTTAAATAGGCATTCCAGATTTAGAGAGCTCACTATGTACTAATTTGAGAGGGGAAATTTACATATCACCAAAGTCCTCAAGAAAACTCAGTAAACATAAACACCATGAAACAAAAGACCAAAGTAATATAATAATGATCATCAATATTAAACAATATCAAGTCTCCCCGTAACCTGGTAACCCAATCTAATGTTCACTTAACCCACACATTTCACCTGGAGTCCCAGATGTCCCATGTAGTCTTCTGGTCCCTGGAAACATCTCCCTTTGGACATCCTAGAATAGACCACATAATGACAACAGCTCTGAAGGGGCTTCTCCTAGCAGATATGGCTCTCTGGTTCCAAGTCACTTGCAGAGATTCCTAGGTAATTCTTCTAAGTCCTGCTAGTGATAAGACTTTTCATAATTTATTAAACCTTGACAAAATCTAATCAGATTGGCTTTCTAGTAATTAGTTCATGTAATGAGAACTAACTCAAACCATATGGATAAGACATGGTTTAATCTTCCCAATTATTAATGAAATTTTTTTTGTAAAATCCCTTAATCTAATCTTATGAATTTATTACCACTCTTGGCCTGTATATCCCATTAGAAACATTTGGAAGCCTATTGTGTATATAGATACAGAGAGAGAAACAGAAATATGTCTCCTAGTTTTTAGATTTCTAACAGTCTAATCTTGTTGTTTTCTCAAAGTTACCACTTTGTTAAATTTAAAAGAATTTTACATTGATGTCTTATTCCCCCTTTTAAAAGATAGATATATATATAGATATAGATATATAGATATAGATATAGAGAGAGATTATCCTCATATCATCTTGAAGGAATGTGATACTTTAAGGATCTAATCTTATACAAGAATAAATAGCTAGTAGCAAGGGGATGGCAAAGCTAAGAATTCGTTTACCTAGTTACATAGGATATAGAGTTGACCAGAAATACACAGTAACAACAATAAGAACTTTTATATTTGCATCCTATTATAGCACCTCAGATCTTTTAATATTTAATCTATTAATTAATAGTTTTAGTATTGCAATGACAAACTTCCACTGTTTACCTTCCCCAATCATAGAAAATTGCTACAAAAGAAAAATGAGGGATTTGATTATGACAGCATCAAGATTGTTCCTTCCAGTGCACAAATTGATCTGATAGAAGCCATAACAGGGGAAAAAACACCCTTAGCTCTGTTTGATTCTAGGCAAGAGTCATAGTTAACAGCCAGTCACACAGCAAAGTTCCACATTATTTATAGGGTATCAAAAGCCAGGCTCAGAATTAACAAGGTAGGAAAATTTCCTGTTCAGAATGGAAATAGTACAATAGGGAAACTGGGTCAAAGGGACCTTAACTTTGCCTATATGAAGTCATCCCTTCCACTTTTCCCAAGGATAGAATCTACCTGCAGCAGTTCTCAGACCATGCTCCCTTTGGGTTGTACACAGCATTCTTCTTGAATGGCGGATCACTGGCTTAATAACAGTCCAGACAAACACACTTGAAATCAAAACTCAGAATAATATCAACTTATAGTCCCAAGAGATATTACCTCAAATAGCAAAATTTCATTAATCATAGCTCATATTCTAAGAATAGTTTACAACAGACACATATAAGAACATTTCATTTATCCAACATTTATAAATGAAAAATAATCACATTCTAGAGTTTCATACATACAGTTGACCCAAAACCCCCAGAAAATTTCTGGCAACTGTAAGTCTCTAACAGATACTCATATTGCCTATTAGCTGCTAGGGCAAAATAAAAACATTGAATCTAAAACCTATTGTTACTAAGTTGCTTAAAAGATGTATCTTCGATGCATACTAGTTATTAAGGGATACAATTTCATAATTTTCATAAGCGTCAGCCAAATAATCTTATATGAAACTCACTTCTTACTATAAGCAAACTTTAAAGTTTTCCTACTCTTACTAGGAGTGGTCTTAGTTCCTCAAACTTCAACAGTAGTCAGCAGGATTGATAAGATTTTATGACAGCCCAAGTAGAAAGTCCCAAGGAATTTCTCAGACAAAGATAAAAGTGATCTGTTCTACTTTTCTCCCAACAATAAGTTGCTTATTAATATTAATTATTATAATTATCCACTTTAATGTGAATATACCTCATTACATATTTAAAATTTTCAACCATTTTTACCATATATTTTTAACAGCTCAATTCATATTCAAATGTTCCCAAGGGCCATTTACTGCCTGCACTTCAAATTTCAGGGCCCACTTGTTTCCAGTTAACACATGTTCAGAGAGAAAAAAAATCATGGTGGCACTCTCACCTCCTCATAACTTTCTATTTATTTTACTTTAAAATCACCTAATGAGACAAATCAATTTCTTTTGTCTTAATATAACCCCACCTGGATACCTAAAGATGGCAAAAAAAAAAAGACACATCTCACCTTATCCTAAGCTTTTCAGTTGTGACCCAAGAAAAAGTACTTATTTTAAAAAGAAAGAAAAAGCTTTTTTTTTTTACAAAGTCCTTTGTTGTTGTTGTTTGTCCTAGTTTTAGAAGAGGACCAATGACATCACAAGGTGATATCTTGATTACTGTATAAATTGGATTTAAGGAAGTCAGAGTTGCTTTAAGTCCTCAGCCTCACTCTCTGTTTCACAGTCATCAAAGTCCAGTGGCGAGAAAAGTGAACGTGACTGGTGGTAGCCCAGGATGTAGTAGATTACTCTGGCATCTTCTATGTCTGATCAAGTAGTAAGTGCCCCATGATATCTGCTTCAGCCACCTCCATGGTGGGGGGAGGCCTTCACATGCTGGGGGTAGACATTTCCCTAACTCACCAACGGGTTTGTGGCCCCTTAGTTACCCTCAATCTGGTTTAGCCCATGAGGCTACTGTGCATGCTACAGCTTCTTGGAGCCACAGGTTAGAGTTAAGTGTCACAGAGACACTAAAAGTAGATTAGGAGCCCTGAAAAGGGCTCTGCAGTCCTCAGCACCAGAAGTGCTAGTCCTTGAACATCCATACACTTCACAAAAATCTCTTAGCATAACTATGTACACTAAACCAAAGAAAGCACAGCCTCTTTACCAGTCAGTTAATTTGCATTCATTCATCTCCTACCAAGTGTCTTATCAAAAGAGAGAAGCGAGTAAGTTCCTGGAACCATTCGAAGTCTGTGAGTTTTCTTTTTATAATCTTTAAATCGATTGGGGAAAGGGAGATATTGAAGAAGACATTTAGTTGTTGTTGAAGAGGCATTTCTCTAAAGTTTCTCATATCTTGTTTTTATCTCAATTCTCAAACTCCATTCTAAAAAACCCAAATCTTTTCCTTCACATTAACCTCCATTCACATGATCAGTGCAAAGGCACTCCACCTTTTTATCAATTCTCCTTTCTCTACTTACCTAGAAACTAACCTTTTATTTTACTCTCTTGATTCTTCACTTTGCTTTTACTTTCACTGCCTTCTTAAATCCATCTCATCTTGTTTCTCAACCATATTCTAGTCTAACATTCCACCAAATCACTCCTGTACAGATTTCCTTATAGTCTATTTCAAAGATGAGTTAGCTGTAACTTCAAACAATTAAATTCTGTTGAATCATTTCAAACTAGCTTCAGTTCTGCTTATTCTCTAACCTTTACTATCCACTAAGATGTTTTAGCAGTTACCACAATTTGGAAATTTGCCACAAAGCTATTACATTTATTTCAGTTACAAATTTTGGTCTCATGTTTATAATGCTACAAATTTCTACAAATGAGAAAAAATAATATTTTCTTCATCTTTCTTTATCTCTATAGATTCCAACCTGGCCAGGGTTGAAAAAGTAGAGGAAGAAAGAATCTCCCAGTTTTTCTTTTTATGGGCGTTGAAGTGTTCCTCTTCAAAGTTATCCAAGTTAAATTAAAGACTTTGTGTGCACAGGAGACCTTTTGAAGTGGAAGCTCCCTCAGTCCCCCCGCCTGAATCATCCTCTTACTGGAGCCCACTAAAACCTGTACTTCCTTCTTCTCTGACTATTCATACAAAAGTGGTTGCTCAGGAGTGTGATGGTCCTTCATCTATGTTTTTTTTTCTTTTTTCTGCCATGTTCCAGTTTTCACTTCAAGTTTGATTTTCAACATGCACAGCTAATAATAATAAGTCCCATATTTATCTAGTCAGATTTATTTCTGGACATTCCTTCTCACTGTAGCAGTCTTTTCCCTTTTCCCCAAGCTTTTTAACAGCTTACCTGTGCTCCAGCAAGCCATGCTTGCTTGTGGGGCATTAGAGAAGGTCCACCCTCAGTGGTAGTCATCACAAAGGGCCCTCAAAAAAAATTTCCTGACACGTGGCTTGTCAATTTTGTTAAAGGGAGAATTTTATGTGTCGGCCTTTCATACTGATAACAGAAGCAAAACTCAGGATAAGAAAATAAAAAGGAGGGGCAGCTAGGTGGCGCAGTGGATAGAGCACCAGCCCTGAAGTCAGGAGTACCTGAGTTCAAATCCGGCCTCAGACCAAACACTTGACACTTACTAGCTGTGTGACCCTGGGCAACTCACTTAACCCCAACTGCCTAAAGAAAAGAAAAATGAGTTTTTGGTAAGTAATACCAAAGGAGAAAATGCATTGGATCACTGAGGATCAGAATGGGATTCAAATTGCCAGCCACTTTTAAAGACAACTTTCATAATAAGAGAAAGACAAATCTGACAGATACAGTTTTACAAAAGGGGATAATGGGCCATTGCAAGTCAGTTCTTCACCCGTTGCCAAATGATAGGGATATGAGATTAGAGATAATGGGATGAGATGAATGCGCATGTAACTACACATGGGCTGGCAAGTAGGACAAAGGGATCAAAAGTGTATGCTCAGACTAACTGATGTCTCTCCCAACAAACTTATTAACTGTACCTAACAAGTGGCTAACAGGTACAGATGAACTGGGAACAGTGGAGTCACTGAGTTAGCATAAGTTTCAATACATTCATAACAATAGCACATCACCATATAAACATAAAAAGTAAAATGACAAAACAGAAAAATAACTAAGAGATATGCTGTAACTATATATCTAGATGGTGCAGTGTGGCTCTAAAGTCAGGAAGACCTCATTTCAATAATCTAGCCTCAGATACTTACTAGCTGTGTGACCTGGGCAAGTCACTCCCTTTTTTATGTCTCTTCCTCAGTTCCTCATCTGTAGAATGAAGATAATAATAGTACCTATCTTCCAGAACTGCTCTGAAAATAAAATGAGATATCTACAAAGCATTTTGCAAACCTTAAAGTACTATATGAATTCTAGCTATTATTATTATTAGCATTATTAGCAATAAGCATGATAATACATTTAAGGTATACATTACATGTATCTATAGTCAAAGCTCTAGTAATGAAAATACTGCTTCTGAGTTCAGTGTTCTCCCTCTGTCTAAACCAAGGTTCTCCTTAGTTCTAGGGAAGGTTTTTATGTTATAATACATGTCTTAGTCATGTCACTTTCTGAGCCAATGTCTGATATGTAACTAGTAGATGGCATTTTCTACTCAGATTCCCCCAGCTAAATATCTGTCACTTCTTTACTTCTGCTTATCTGAATCTAATGAAATCTCTGATGTGCAATAGGTAGTTGCAGTGAATTGTCTTTACAAGGCCCCTGACACTTTCTGAGACTGTTTTATAAATAGGCAAATTGCCCAGTATCTAAACAACTTGTATTGAAGTAGCTTTATAGTGATCTGCTAACTTGTGTGTCCCCTGTAAGACACAATTTCTTAGCAAAACTCTTATCTTCTTGTTGAAGGTCTAGAGAAGGAAGGAAGGAAGGATTTTTTAAGCATTGAGTACCTGACGCAGTGCTGAGTGCTAAGGATGCACATACAAGTGAAAAGGAAAACAATCCTTGCCCTCAAACAGTTTATTTTCTAATAGGGGAAGACAATACACAAAAGGGAAATGAAAGGGGAGAGTGGTAATGGGGAAATCAAGGTACCAGATATAAACCCAGGGTTTTGAAATACAGAGAAAGTCAAGAATAGGAATGGAAACAGAATGAAAGTCAATGGCCAGAACTCTGCCACACAATAAAGGGAGTTCTTCAAGTTTCAGGGTGGGGACCTGGAGGGGAAAGATAAGACTTGTTAGTAATCTATACCATATGTTTGCATAAACATATGCAAAGGCTAATAAGCCATTGGAGGATGAGCCAACAGTAAAGAGTACATGATTTTGCAGTCCAGAGAAAGTAAAAAATGAGGGCAGGAGGGGCCATTTGTTTCTGTCAGAGCTCTTTCTCTTGAGTATAAAGTTATGGCTAAATGATAGTCTTTCTTCAACTTCTTGCTAGGCCAAAAGTTATAATGATTGTTTATATCTTCTCCATCTTCTGAAATTCCAAAAACCAACTCAATAGATAGATGATCTTGCCCAGATAACAGCAAATATAGTGCAAAACATTTGGCGTCATTCCTGGCAGAGTTACACATATGGGCATTTCAACTCAACTCTCATTTCTGTTCTGGTCTCCATGTTACTAAAATATCCTTCAATATGTGATTGAAACAATTAAGCTCCAGGTCTCCTGGAGGAAAACATAGTTCTAGATTTCTTGATACCTGCCAATACTAGCTTTTCCTCAAGTTAATAGCTATCAAAGTATCTATCTTGGTCATAGTGGATACTATCTGGGAATCATTACATTACAAACTACTTCTCACATAATGCTTTAGCACCTATAGAGGCTTTCTGTTTCCTGACTTGGTAACGCTTGTGCATATCTACAAACTGGCTATTTCATAAGATATGTTAACTAAAAATTAACTTATGTTCTTATGATTTCCTTCTGAACATAATAAATTCAAATGAATTCCAAAGTTTTCTAGTGTTTATGTTATTCTAATTTTCAGCATGTCAGTAGCACTTTTTCTTTAGTATATTGGCACACACTTCTTAATATCATCTGTCACCATCCTGAGCCAGGAAAATGTGTTTCTTACTAGCTCCAGTCACTATGTCCAGAATCACCATTTAGTGCTTTCCTGGAGAAAGAGTCTCTGAAGTCTTCTTAGTCTTTCTTTTATAGAAATGTACATGCATTCATAATTGGCTATCTCTACTACTGATTTCTGATGAATAGCATATAATTTGGCATAGGTCAAAATATGTCAGGGTATTATTTTTAGTCTAGTCCATACTAGGAATTTTTCTCTATACACACAGACTTAGAAGTTTTGGGTGAGGGACCACTTCAAAGCCAATAATTCTAGCATATATATTATATATATATATAAAACAAGTTTCACTGTCACTCAATCTACAACTAGGGAAAGTACATGGTTTCTAGTGACCATCCCTTCTTGATATAGAGTCAAAGCCCTAGAGACTGGCATTTATATGTAAGATTTATTTGAATGTAAATAAGTCAATACTAGTAAATGAGGCAATTAACTAAGTCTCTAAAAAATTGTTTGCATTTATATGTCAACTGATCTCCAAATGGCTTCACAGATTTTGTATAAACTTAATTTCATTATTATTTTTTAAATTCAGTTAATAATCATAAACGTCTCAAGCTACAAAGAAAAACAAAATAGAATGGTACACAAACTATGAACTTCTAGCACATATTATAGTAATTATGGTATATCCAGCAAATAAGAAATTGCTCTACTTTTAACCCCTTTCTCTCCTTTCTCTTCCCTGTGCATAATTTTTTTTAACTTTATAAGCCTCTATTAATATAATCATTTGATTTCATTGATTTTAATATTTCCTTTTTTAATTTTCCTGATATTGAACCATCTTGATAGTCCTATAAAAATGCAATCTGATTAGATAAATAGGTAGATAGATAAAAAAAAGATCTGACTTTAACAATTATATAATCTTTTGAATACAAAGTTGATAATCTTTTGAATACATTGCTGTATCTTTTTGATAACATTTTTCAATATTTTTGTATAAACATTTATTGGTGATATTGGGCTATAGTTTCCATTTTCTATTTTACATTTCTCAATTAAGATATAAGGGTCATACTCGTTTCACAAAAGGAATCTGGTATGATGACTTCTTTCTCTGCTTTTTTCTACACAATTTATATGATATTATAACTAATTTTCTCTTCATGCGCTTCACTTATAAATCTACCTTGGCCTAATTTTTTTTCTGATTCATTATTTATGACATTTAATTTTTTATTCTAAGATCAGGTTGATTATTTTCTCTAGTCTATGTTCAATTAACCTGGGCATTTTACATTTTATAAATAGTCACTTCTTTCTTTTAAGTTATGATATTTTTTACCTGTATTTGGGCAAAATATTTTCTAATAACATCTTTTATTTCTTTGTCATCTGATGAAATTTTTCATTTTTTATATGTATTTATTTTTCCTCACTTTTTTATCAAATCAATTAATGGTTTGTCTATTTTATTAGTCTTCTCTAAAAACCAATTTTTATTTTAATTTTATCTTGGTTTTTGCACAATTTATATTTTCATGTTTGGGAGCTTTTGGATTTGCTGCTTTCCTAGGTTTTCTTAGTTGTACACTCTCTTCTCTTTTATTTGTTAAACATGTTTAGAGATAGAAATTTTCTGATATGGACCTCTTTGGCTGCCTTCCACAAATTTTGGTATTATATGACTGTCTCACTTATCACTTTATTTGACTAAATTATCTATTTTTGAAATATGATCATTGATTCAAACATTCTTTCAGATTGAATTCTGAATTCTTTATTTAAATAATCCCTTATTGATTACAATTGTTGTTACATTATGTTCATTTAAAAAATATTTTTAATGTTTCTGCTTTTCTTCTTTTTTATTTCATTTCTTATTTTATAAAGTGTCATACATACCTGGGAAATATGTTGATTTTAATTCAACAATTGCCTGACATTTCCTAAAACCTTATTTGTACTCCTAATTTCTTTTTTGTTTATCTTTTGTTTGGATTTGTGAAAGTATAAAAGGGGTACATTTTGGTCTGGAATTTCTTTTTTTTGCCAAATATTTTCCCTATAATTCAATTAGATTTTCCTTTAAGTGTTTAGATGTTATTTAATTCATTGCACAGATGTATATTTAATAATGATATTATTTATAATACATGTAAGCATAATATAGTTTCCCTATGTTATCTTTTAATTGTCTTTTTTTTACCATTACCTTGACTGAGATTATGATTTGCCAACCTTACTTTTTTCATTCACCTGAATCATAACAGATTTAACTATAGTTCTTCATCTTAATTCTGTATGAGTCTTTATGTGTCACGTATGTCTCTTATAAATAACATATTATTGTATATTGTTTTCTAACCCACTCTACCATCCTCCTCTCTTAAGGGGCACCTGTTCACATTCACACTTTCGACTATTAGTTGCCTTTTTCTTGTATTATATTCTCTGCATTAGTTTCCTTTCTTATCTCCTTGCCTCTCTCCTTTTACAAAGATAAAAAAAGGTGGTGCAATCTATATCTGGAGTAGTTCTTCCAAAAAATAGCAAGAAATACCACTAAAATTCAATATACCCAGAAAATTTTTTTTTAATTTGGAGAATGAGAAAGTCACAGGATAGCTCTTAGTGACACTGAATATTCCCACTTTAAGAAAGAAGAAAAACAATTCCAAAATTCCAGACAAGCTCCCACATCTAGCCACCAGAAGGAGTTCTTGAACAAGGCCAGAAGCCCTCTAGCTAACAGCAATGACAGCTGACCTGCTGGGACCTCACTAAAACTCATGCATAAATGAATTGTTTCACTGTCTGCCTTTCCCTCCTTTTCCCCAAATTAAAGCAGCTGCTTTCTTTTGCACAAATTTTCTCTGCTTGTCCCCTTTGTTTCATACCAAATTCATACAAATAAGTCTTCAGGTTTGTATAAGATTCAATTGTACTCTGACAGGTTATAAAAATAAGATAATCTGTCCCTGTTTCTCTCTGTCTATCTCTCTCTGTCTGTCTGTCTGTCCCTGTATCTCTGTCTCTGTCTCTCTCTCTCTCCTCTCTTAAAGCTCACTGAGGAAAACGTCTCTTGTCCTTTTAAAATGTGTAAGTCTCGGGGCAGCTAGGTGGCACAGTGGATAGAGCACCGGCCCTGGATTCAGGAGGACCTGAGTTCAAATCCAGCCTCAGACACATAACACTTTCTAGCTGTGTGACCCTGGGCAAGTCACTTAACCCCATTGCCTAGCCAAAAAAAGAAGAAAAAGAAAAATGTGTAAGTCTCCTCCCACCACTCCCTTCATATTCAATAAGCAAACAGCTCTACTTGAAGGCCATAAAGTTTTATAACAACAGTTTGCACCCATATAAGGCAGTCAGTCCAAGCTTTGCCAGAAGGGCTGTTACAATTTTAAATAGCATAAATACTGAGAGAAAGCAGTCAAAGAAGAATTAACCTTTGGTTAGGCAACAAAAAGCGCCTTTCCTCTCATGCACCTCTTCTCCTTTTAATTGGAAAAGTTAAAGCAGGAAATAAAGGATTTATTGAAAAATGGGAAATGGATAGAGCACTGGCCCTGGATTCAGGAGGACCTGAGACACATACTAACTGTGTGACCCTGGGCAAGTCACTTAACCCCATAGCCTAGCCAAAAGAAAAAAAAAAAGAAAAATGGGAAATGGGAAATGTATTCCTCTCTGGAGGGACAGAAGACAAGAAGGAAGGATGTTTTTAACAAGTTCTTAACAGTTAACAGGATTAACTGACTGCAGAGGCTGTTGGCCATCATTTCATTTCTCCTAATTTGTGTCTTGTCACCACTTACCCCCCTCAGCATATTATTTCATCTGATCTTCACTGTTCTCTTTCCCTTCTCCTAGTCTCTTCAATCCCTTGGATTCCACAACCTCAAGTCCTTCAAAAATGGAGTCATCGTGTCAGAGCTGAACAGCATTCAGTTTCCAGCTCAGAAAGTCCCTAATTCAGTCCTGGCTGAGGCCCCTTCAGACTCTGGTTTCTCTAAATAGCCCCAGTGTGGCTGCCTTCTTCTCTGTCAAAATAGAAAAATGCCCTTGGAGTGCCCACTGCTCTGTCTCAGAAGCCTATACAAGGGAAATGGCAAGAACAAAGAAAGCAATCTGTGAAACACTGGGTAGTCAGTTCGGCCAACAGACAGGTACCTAGATCACCAAATTTCTATGGGTTTCTCTGGAGAGAAGGGGCAAACCTCAGTTACAATTATTACCTATTAGAATTAGCACCAGATCAGTCTCTAGAGGGTAGGGACAAACCCTATCTAGTTTACAATTATTACCTATGACAATTAGTACCAGATCATGCTTCTGGTCATATTTCCCTCTGCTGATATCATAGACACTGGAGCTCTAGAAATAATGGGGGGGTGGGGGTAAGGAGGCTGGGAGGAGGAGATCATTAGGATTAGATGAAACAACATGAAAGGGCAGGGAGCCATTAGTATTGAAAAGATACTACAACACCTAAGTGGTACTCCTAAAACCCTGAAGGGAAAACATATACTTAATCTGAGAACATTTAGGGTAAGGATGTCCCAAAACAAACAATCTACATGAACAAAATCTTTCACAATTTCCCTAATTCCACACCATCTTCTTGTGTCTACTCTGCCACACATGAATGCCCCTATGTTCATCTCTCTTTTTCCAGGAACTCTAATCAAATTAATTCATTAAAGGTAGCTACGGATAGAGCCCTGGGACTGGAGTTACAAAGACCTAACTTCAAATCTGACCTTAGGCACTTACTAGCTGTGTGACTCTGGGCAAATCATTTCACCTCTCCCTGATTTAGTTTCCTCAGCTGTAAAATGGAGATAATTATAGCACCTAGGTCACAAGGTTGTTTTCAGGACCAAGTGAGATAATATTAGTATTTGGCATGTGAAATCAACTTCCCTTTGGCTCCACTCACCATCCCTGTGACTTCCCAGACCAAAATACCCTTCTCTAGCTAAAACTCTTCTCTTTATGTTATCTCCTCCTATTAGAATGTAATCTCCCTGAGGGTAGAGGTTGTGTATGTTTATATCTGTACCCCTAACTCTTAGCATAATAACTGGCAAATGTTGTTCAGTTGTTTCAGTCCTATCTGACTCTTCATGACCTCTTTCGGGTTGTTTTTTGTTTTTTGGCTTTTTGCTAGAGTGGTGGTTTGTTTTTGTTTTTGTTTTGTTTTGTTTTGTTTTGATACTAGAGTGGTTTACCATCTCCTTTTCCAGATCATTTTACATATGAGGAAATTGAGGCAAACAGGGTTAAGTGACTTACCCAGGGTCACACAGCTAGTATCTGAGGCCAAATTTGAACTCAGGAAGATGAGTTTTCCTAACTCCAGGCCCAACATTCTATGCACTGTGCCACCTAACTGCCTCTAATTGGCACATAATATGCAATTAATAAGTATTTTTGATTCAATTCATATGACTTCTCTGAACCTAAATGTCCCTGTCTTTAAAATGAGAGAGTTAATTTAGGTGATTTCTGACATCACTTTCAGCTCTAAACCCTACATTGTATTCAAAGCATAGAAAATTAGCCATGCCCTCCCCCCTCATACACACACACTAGGCTTTGTGTGACTAAACTACATAATATGTGCTAAGGTTTGTATGGATTGTTGCAGTGTTTGAGGATAGTAGTGGAAGAAGAGAAGGAGAAGATAACTTCTTTTAAATCACTTTGTTAGATGTTACCGTATGAATAACACAATACTCATCCTCGTGTCATGATGCCCTTAAAGAGACTGATTGTCATGCCCCGTCTCCAATCAAAAAGAGAGCTCTGGCTTATTTGTAGAACCTAAGACTGTTGTGGAGAACTAAAGAGGAGAAAAAGCAACAAAGAGGATGAAGAAGAGGTCCAGAGAGTTGAGACAAAAACTACAGGGGTAGGTGGGTCTACTTGAGCATATTTGACCAGGTGGTACATAAATTCTGACTGACAGGCACCCTGTGAAGCCCTAGCTCCTTATCATAAAACTGCCAAGGAGCTGGCTCTGCCTCTCCCAGCTCCTAGTGAGGTACCAAATGCCAGTCTCAATCTGGTCTACAGACAACCCTATGGTCAATACACAGGAAATAGGAGGCAACAATCAGCCTACATCAGGCCACAGAGGCTGCCCAAGGAGGTGGTATTCTGAATCAAAGCACAACAGCCTGGGCAGCCTCTAACTGATCATCACTTCCGCCCGACTACTCATTCAGGAGTCTTTCCTCCATAGTCACAAGGAACACATGCCCACCCACAGCTGGCAGTGCTGTCAAAAAATAGCAATGCCAGCCTGCAGTACAGACTGCCTCATGTTCACCAAAGACAGGCAGTGTCAAAAGAGCAATTTCTTCTGATATCAAATCCAAGATAGATAAAAGAAGAATGAATTCCAAAAGCTGAAAGGGACATTAGAGATCATTTACTTTGAACCGCCCATTTTTTAAAGATGAGGAAATTGAAGTCAGAAAGCTAACTGACTTTCCCAAAATCAGTGACCCAAGGTTAGTGACAGATCAAAAATAGAAGTCAAGTTCCCTCAACCCCATTCCAACACTTTTTCCAAATACTATGTGACCCTTATAGAAGCAGGACTTTGTAGGTGACACAAGAAAAGTTCAGAGCAAGATGCTGACCAAGAATTTCTGGAAGCCATCATTAATGGAATTATTTCATTACTAGCATTTATACAGTCTTCTAAGGTTTGCAAAGAGCTTTACAATTATTATCTCATTTGATCCTTGGTGCTATTATTGTCATCCCTATTTTACAAATAAAAGGACTAAGACAAAAAAGGTTAAATGTTTTGTCTGGCATCACACAGACAATAATAATAATAATAATAATAATAGCTAATATTTATATAGTGCTTAACTATGTACCAGAAACTATGCCAAGCACTTTTACAATTATTGTCTTAATCAATCCTTATAACAACCCTGGGAGGGAGGTACTATTGTTATCCCCATTTTACATATAAGGAAACTGAGGCAAATACCGTTTAAGTGTCTTGCCCAGGGTCACACAGTTAAAAACTATCTGAGGCAGAGTTTAACTTATATCTTCCTGACTCTGTGATGATAATTTTGATACCCCTACTCAAATTAATCAGCATTTATTCAGCTTATTGTGATTTGATAGGTATCAATGATTGTATTAGTGAATTAAACAGAATAGCATCAAGTTTGAGGTAATTATGTTAGTTGATGCTGTTAGGATAAGAGTTATGAATGATTAATCCACCATGTATTGCTTACTATATTAATTGTATTTGACTTATCAGGTAGATTCATACTGTTAGTTAGAAACATAATAAAAATGTAATTCCTGCACTACCCCCACCCCACTCTTACTCTGTAATGTGCTGTAATAAAGTTCACTGGTGCAATACCTCTAACCCTTATGAATCACTACTGTCCACTCACTTGTGACCTTCACTTCAAACTCACAACTTCCTTGGACCCTAGGATACTGTTATTCAAACACTAGGGTGTTATGACTTGTGGAAGGACCTATGATGTTGTTGAAAGGCTCTTACAATCTTTGTAAAGCCCCTGCTGAGATGATGTGGAATTGATGCCCTCTGAAAGATCTCATGACCTATGAAAGGTCTGTTGACAAAGTACTTATGACTGATGAACTTTTTCCTTAGCCAACCATTGTTGGACTCTTTCTGCAAACCAGGTCTAAAGCCAGTAGTACCACAATGGTATTGACCACTCTAGAAAATCCTCTTCCTCAAACAGGTCTACTGGTTGTGTAATGTTGTGCAAGCTATCACTCTGAGAAGTGATCTTACTGGCTTGTTCTTTTTTTTTCCATTTCTATAATATATACAGGGCAAATCTATATCATACCATATTCACAGCCTCTCACTCAACTTCTCCATAAATACACTAAAGGAAAAAAATCCTGTTTTAGCAAAATGAAAAGTAGGGGGAAAAAACATATTCTCAATTTTATATTCAGTTCTTTTTTATGAAATTTACAAAATTGCTGAGGACAAGTCACTTGCAAGTTTCTCCAGGAAAATAACCCATAAACTAATACTACCACATTTGCTATGAAGGCTATAAGACATCTGAAAATTGGTTTTATAAACCTGTGTGATTGAACATTAGACAAATTTCTTGATTCTCTGATTTTACAACTATCTCATTTCTGAATTGTTCTCATCAGTACTTCTTTGACATGCTAGTTAGCTGATGGTGGTAATGATGTTTGCTTTGCTTAGACAACTGATATCACCACCACCACAACAACACTAAATATCAGCTGATTGAGAGGAATATTCTTCTAGGAATCTTTGACCAACTTATGGATTTAGTGCAAAACAATGTTCTTATGTGTCACCAAATCCAAATACCATAATCAAAGAATATACAGATCTGTTTCCAACCAGGACTTCCAACATTGATAACATACAGTGGTTTCAGTTCAATGGTTTCAAAAAGAAGGAAAAGCCCAAACAAATATCTCTGAACTTTAAGATATATCTTTCCCTTTGAAGTTTGTTTTTGTTTTGTTTTTTCTTGAATTCTAGAAGAAAAGATTTTTACCTATCTGACTTATTAAGGTTCATTTCACTCTTAGATAATGGACAGCAGCACTTTTAGTCACATACCAACTCAAAAAAAAAAAAGAAATTTGCTTTTTCTGTGAGAAAAGCAACATCAACTCTTCACAGATTGGGCTAGTTTTTCCTCAAAAGGTATTATCTCAAGATATAATTGATCCAGATAAAGCATGAACTCCTGAATAGCTTCTAGGTCACCGAAATACAAAAGTCAGCACAGGAGGAGGGGCCCCTCTGTCAAGCTTGACACATACTTCTGACCACCACTTGGGTCCCACTAATTGGGAAAAACCTGAGATGGCGAAATTGCACCCAGCTGAACTAATGCTATAATCTTAAATATCCTTCTATGCTATTATTAAGTAAATTTCCATTTGTTAACTAGATTTGATCATCTAGAAGTATTTAATTTTATTCCAATTCTAAATCTGAGACCTCTTACCAGCCAAATTTAGTTCTCACCTAGAACATTTGACATTATTTGGTAGAATTAGATCAGACAAATGGTTAAAGTAGAAGAAGAAAATATGAGGGAAGAGGAGTTCCAGGTGATTTGATGCTCCGGCCATGATTTTATCCTCTGGCCATGATAACTGGCATGCTTTTGGCTTTATAATAGGAGAGAATTCAGACTGACCCAGAGGAATCAGACACTAAACTGTGGGCATTCAGAAACTAGATACAGATGTGAGCATGTGCTAGATCTTTAAGAACTGTGGTCTAAGATGATAAATATTTCAAATTGTCATTTGCGCAATTTGCATAACTGTATTTATGAGTGATGGTCATTTCTAAGCCTACCTCCTGTGGTGGGCTTCAGGCTTCCTTGAAGATTGTTAATTTAAGGATTATCTGGTAGGAAAAATATCTACTAGTATCCCTCCACTGGTGGGCTGTACTAATTATTTTCTATAAAAACTATTGCAATTGTTATTAAGACTTGATTGGTTTGTGGGACTAAAGCTTGGGCCCTGGTTTCAGCTTATTGGTTACCTACAGACAAAAAGAGACCTAACTATGTGTAGGAAGGCCACTGCAGACCTGGTAGATTTCCCATAGACATTTAAGTCACCACCATCTGCCCTGCTAAACTGATGCATTTCTATATGGAGATGTGGGGAGGGAAGACCATGATGTCTACCTCAGCTAAGTCCTGTCTCCTTTCTAATACTACAGTTAACTAAACTTCTTTTTTAACTGCTAAGTATTCTATAAGTATTATGTTTCATTCCAATTAGAAACCTGAAGAAACAAACTGACCTGAGTCAGGCCTAGCCTACTATATCTGGAGACTGTGCTAAATAGACTTCTTGAGACTTTATAATATGTCATTCAGAAGAACGCTAAGATTTGTGAGCAAATGAGACTATTTGGTACAGAACACAGGGTTGGAGAGAACTCTTGAAAAAACAGTGCTTAAGTTTCTTCAGGATCATAGAGATCTTTCCAAGGTTGAGGATATGGATGCAAGGGGGCAGGAAATGGAAGCAGACAGCCCATAAAGTATAGTAAGCCCATAAAGTGCTGTTCCTATACAAGAACTGAACAAAAAATCAATCAGAAACCCATGGACAATAAGAAAGGGGACCAGTAACACAATCCAAAACCCAACCTCCCAGCATAATCTGGATCAGACAAGAGTGACCTGCAAAGCTCTGCATCCAGATGCATGAATGAAGGGCTCCCCTAAGAAAACCCTAGGGTGAGAACCTTGGCCTCTATCAGAGGCAGGATTCAAACTCATGTATTATTGACTCCAAATCCAATACTCTGAGAGAATTAATATATACTGTTATATTAATAGCTAATTATTCATTTGAGATGTACCCCTTTCCCTTCACTTCTATTAAAATCCAACTACAGAAAAGTCAGTCATTCTCTGAAGAGCATGGCTGAGTGATAAGATTTGGCTCCTAGCCCTCAAGGCACATGCTCTTTGGGCAGGACCCCATCCAACTGGGAGACCTAATTTCTGTTTAACATATAAACAGAATCCAGTCTGGGTGAGCCTTTCCCTGAAGAAAGAACTGCCTGTCCTTGATCCCCTCCATTAGGGTTTAGGGCAATCCAACTCTCATGAAGGAGAAAACTAGGTGGAGAGGTCTAGATGGAAATGGTTTCCCTTGCCCAGTTGCCCTGAGGCAGCTTAGTCTCATGATCAAGCCAGGTTCTCTGCAGGAGCAGCTAAAGACTTTTAGCCCACCTCCTCATTAAATCTCCACCAATAAGGAATGAGTTTCTTATGAGGAGAATTCCTTTTCAGAAGGTATTTAAGGCATTCCAGGGTTTCCTTTGTTGTCTGTGGTAACAATGGGAAGCCATAGATCATCAGTTTATTGATTGTTGATTATGATCTAGCCTAATTAATAAATCAATTATTAATTACCCAGAAACTCTGTCTCTCGGGAGTTTTCATTTGCAACAATTCTATCCTCTAGGCTAGATACTTAACTGCTTGGATGAAGAGACTCCAATGCACTACTTACAGGAGATAAGGTAGAAACCAATGCAGATCAATATCTCTGCAATGGATCATCTTAGTAGCTCTATTAAGTAGTAGGCATTTAATAAATGCTCCTCCACTCCCCCTTCCACAAGAAGGGTAGACAACCTTATGGCTAGACAACAGATCTTGGAGTCTGGGAGGGTTGCAAGCTCATTCTGAATCAGCAATTTGTTATTTTAGAAAATTAAACAAACTAAACAAAGGAGACAAACCCCAAAACCCAAAGCTTTAAGGTTTAGAGAGACAAAGTTTCCAGGCTTGGAGAGTTGACAGTCCCACTATTTGTTAAGTATGGTGGCCACCACATTTTAAGAAGGATGACAAGTTGGAGAAAACATGTAGAAGAGGGAAATCAGGGTGATGAGGGGACCAGAAACCATTTTATATGATAATTAGTTGAAAAAGGCAAGGATATTTATCCTGTAGATAAGATGAAAGTGGGGTGAAGGTACACTACACCTGACTGAAGGAATAAGAAGCATTATAAAAGGAGATTTAGATTTGTTATCATTTTCCTTAAAGATGGAAAACTCACTCTTCATGCGGAATTCCTCCCCCACCAATGTAACATAGGGCTGTTCATTTTTTTCCAAACTTTTCCCTTAATTTTTTATTCCATCCCCCTCATGGTGTGGGGTGTTCAGGGAGGACTGACTTTTATCTTGCCACTGGACTTCAATGGCCTAGAAGAGAGAGTGAGGTGGATGACTTTGTACAACTCTTCTTCGTTTAAATCCAATTTACCCACAATGGAGACATCACTCCTGACTCTCTTTGAAAAGGAAGGAAAAACAACAACACAACCCTCCCAGGTGTGGATCTCATTTCTTTAATACCTCTACCCTTCCCCTCAACAATAAAGGAGCTTCCAGAAGAAAAGGATCAAGAAAAATGAACTTGGGATTGCGACTACTTGTTTGAGAAAAGCATCCTGTTTTTACTAAGCCTCATGATTACTGCATGGTATGGGATAAATTTTCCTGAATCACATGGTTAATGCCCTCTGCTACTGAGAACCTTATAAAAGTTATCAATAAAAGCCAAACCATAAGATTCATGATTTTACAGCTCAGAGCCCCCACCTAGAGGACAAAACTCTAGTAGCTTAGACCAATGTTCAAAAGTTTGTCCTACTTAATATCTGTACACAAGTTATGCAGGGGCTCCCTTCATGGAAATCCCATTGTTTGAAATTAAAAGCAAACAGAAACAAATAGCAGCTATTACTAATAATATTTTATATTATATAATTATAATATAAAATATTATTAGCTTTTCAGGATCTTTTCAGGATAAAAAAATCAGAAATTATAACACCTCAAGAAAATAGAGAAACCATATAGTAAATGCCTGATGTCTGCTGAAGAGAAGTTAAAGTTCCTCACTGACTTTTCACAAATTCACTCCAGTCTGTCTCACCTTTCTCAAAGGTCTGAATAGGGGGAGAAAATGAACAGGGAGAACATAAGACACCCCAATACCATAGAATTACAAAAGTGTGGAAATCAACTGGCATAAAGTAAAATAACAGAACTTATTTACATATGCAATCAACCTTAACATTTATTTACTTCCTTTAAAAAAATCTCAATATGCATTATGTTCTTTTGTTGTAGTGACTTTTTAAATACTATTTGGCATTGAGTTCCCAAGATTTTGACACATGTTCTTTAATTCTTTATCATGAAATCTTGGCCCTTCAGGCTATTTTTAATGAAAAGTCATTTTTTTCCAAAGCTGTTGCATTATACCCATAGACTTTCTTTTTAAGTATTACTGTTTTTATAAATTTATTTACTTATTTTAAGTTTGCAATTTTCATTTCCATAAGATTTTGAATTTCAAATGTTCTCCCCATCTCTCCCTTCTCCCCCCAACCCCAAGACAGCATGTAAATTGATATAGGCTCCACATATACATTCATATTAAACCTATTTTCACATTTGCCATGTTGTAAAGAAGAATTAGAACCAATGGAGAAACCATGAGAAAAAGAAACAAAAAAAGGAGAGAGAGCAAATAATATGCTTCAATCTGCATTCCTACTCCATGGTTCTTTTTCTGGATATAGACAGCATTTTCCATCATAAGTCTTTTGGAATTGTCTTAGATCCTTGCATTGCTAAGAAAAGATAAGTCTATCAAAGTTAGTCATCATACCCACAAACTTTCAATGGAGTGTAAATCAAGTGAGGTCCCAGGCTATGGAAGTATATTTATTGCTATCTGTTTGATATCTCTTACCCTTGAATGATATGTGACATGGTAAAAGATTGCATTTCATTCTCATCTCCATTTGAGAATTTCTGTAATTGTGGAATAATTCTGCTTCTCAGCATATCAATATATTTATCAGAGTTCATTATTTCATTAACAGGACTGACATGCAGGTCCAATGGAAAGAAAAAAAATCCTCAAAGAATTTTTGTGTGCTTAGCTTACATTCAGATGAAGATGTATAGATTTTACACTCAACTGGACTTATTCTAATCATGGTTTCTAGCATAACCTTGAATTGAAAATGTAAGTTGCAGAAGTAAAAAGTATCTTTCAACAATCTTCAGTGCTAAAGTCTTTATCTTGAATATGGTATTTTTTTCTTTATATCCATAGGTAGCAGCTGTTTGTTTGAGGTTTGTTTGGGGGTTTTTTGGTTTATTTTTGGTTTTTTACTAGTGTTCTCACTGTTCATCCAAGTCCAAGAAGCTTATATTTTTCTGTAAGGTAATTAATAACAATACCCTTCACTACCAGGTTCTTCTAGAGGTCTTTGGGTTTTGTTTGTTTGTTTTTGTTTTGTTTTTCTAAAGTTTATTCAGCTATTTGGAAGTAATAGTGTATTGGTTTTTAATGTTCTTTTTCAAGTGCCTTTTTCCTTTGTACTTTCTAGTCCTTTTTCATTATAAACTTTGAATGATTCTCAAAAAGCTTAATTTCCCTATACCAATATCTCTAACAATTGTTGAAGTATGCTTTTATAAATTAGAACTCCCTAGAGTAATATCTAGGGGCAGCTAGATGGCTCAGTGGATAAAGTGCTGGGCCTGGAGTCAAGAAGGCCTGAGTTCAAATCCATCCTTCAATATACACTAGCTGTGTGACTCTGAGCAAATCATTTAATCTGTTTGCCTTAATCCACTAAGAAGAAAATGGCAAACCACTCCAGCACCTTTGCCAAGAAAACCACACGGACAGTATAATCCATGAGACCATAAAGGGTCAAACACGAGTAAACAACAACATAGTAATACCCATTCTTAAAAACCAGAATTAAAAATACATCAAAAGAGAGCAATGAAATGTGCATATGCAGGACTATGCTGGTAAATGTTTAACAACCAGCTTGAGGGGTGGGGGGCAAGAGTATACACATAATACACTTTTAAGTTTAACCTGCATTCATTTTCTCCTTCATTTTCTTAAGTTCAGACAATAAAAAAAAATCCAATATGTCAAACCAGATTTGTGGCCTTCACTCGTTTCTAAGATGTAAATGCTCACAATGAAAATTTAATAGGCTTTCGTGAGTCTGTTGTTAGAAGGAAAAATCCTTGTTCAGACCTTGCTGTGATTAATGAGGCAAACTCAGGAAAAGAAAGTTAAAAGGATTTTATTCAGCACACCAAGGCAGCTAGCAGTTGGAGTGCTGGCCAGTCTGAATTCAAACATGGGCGCCTCTTTTATACGCAGGAGTAAACAACTTCCATGTAAGGGCAAGAGAATCTTAATTGGTATATGTTTCAATGAGGAGATGGGGGTAGTACCACCTCAGCTCCTCCCCAATTACAGCATCATAGGGAGATGGGATTAGCAACGAGGAGATACTTTTAATAAATCTGCAGGCTGGCTGCACATAGCAAACGTCAAGCAAGCTTAAAACATAGGGTCACTTCAGAATGATTCTACATTATTGACTGATTTTATATACTATAAAAGTTGCTTTCAATGCAATCTGGCACAAAATCCAGCACTCAGATCACAGAAAAATAACTAAAAGTGGGGAAACCAGCTCAATCTAATTCGATCTAGTAAAGGTCAAATGTTCTGAGTTGTCCTAGTGTCTAGAGAAGCACACAGCATGACCACTGCTGTGACAAAAATGAAATCGTGTCAAAATTATTGCTTGTACTGAGTAATTTACATATTACTGTAGTTTCTGGTCTTATATCCCAAAATGCTTCCTACAGCTTTCTCTCTCATCCTCTCCAATCATCAAGCCTTTCTCCACCAACATGTTCTTATTACCACCCTTACTCCCCTCTCCCTCTCCTGGAGACTCTGAGACCAAACTCCTCACCCTGTATCCATTAACCCCATCCAATCTGAGATAGTTTCAGTCTCTATTGAGAAGGAAATCTTCAACACTGTCTGTTTAAACCTATGTATCCCAGTATTCATTTGGTTAGGTCTCAGAAGCTCTCAGTCTGTCTTCAGGCAGGAGGAAAAGCAACCTGTCCTTTTAAGACACAACTCCTCTTTTGTTCATAGGATAACCTGAATTGTGGCCCAACCCCACAGCCTTCATTCTTGGCATGTGTTTCCCTCAGCAGGAAAGGTAACAAGGGTTATTTCTACTAGGCAGAGAGTTAACAAGGGTTACAATAACAAGAAGTCACTAGCAGTTCTTCATGAAACAAGACCAAGCCTGTGTGGCAGGCTCCATTTACAATCCAAGCAAGGAACTAAATCTGTCCCTGTCTGTCTAATGCATCTGCAACAGCTGTCTCCTAGAGAGTGTTGATACCCAATGCCTGAATAGGAGCTCTGTTAAGAGGCTACTTGTGACTAGTAGATCCACCCCACTCATATTTCACACGTTGATCAAAGGCAGAACAGGAGTGGAGGGGGAGGTGGAATGTCGACCTGCAGCGTATCAGCATTCACAACTGTCAAATAAGGACGGCTGGACAGGAGCCAGGGGATCCCCCTTCTAAGAACAGCAACTGTTCAATGGCTCCTGGGGACCCAGCCACCCCTTGCCCACACTACTATACAATAATATATGTCATTCCACCACCTCCACAAGGCTTAAAATGGAATATGTAGGGTGGAAGGGGTGCAAAGGAACTGACAGTGGACTAGTTGTGCTTCTTCGAGTGGTGGGCTGCACAGATGGAGCTGGTTAGGGGCCATGTGGCCTAAACTTGGTGCCTGGATTATTTTGGGCAGCTTTCAAATATCACCTGAGGCAGGGGGTGAGGGGATGACTTATTCTAGTCTTTGCTAAGTCAAAGTAATGTTTTGAGGCTTCTGGGACTTATAATGAAAAGGTGTATAGTTTCCTCTATTCTGTGCTCAAGGATGCTCAATTCTGTGCTGAGAAGAAAAAATAAAAAAGACAGATGTGAAGACACAAAATTTGCTTTTGTCTTGAGGAGTTGCAAACATAATGGTTTCTTTTTTCCCCTACTTATGTCATTGTACTGGTGCAGCAGTCAAGGATAATGATTATCTCCAAGATTGTCAGACACTAAATAAGATGTCCCCACTTTCCTGTCACAATGTACACCATTCATTATTGGCTATTTGTGCCTCCTTCTGAAAACTTGAGATCCAATTTGAAAATATCTTGAAAAAGGAACGTTTTCTTTGAGCAGACATGATTCTTTTCTTTTAGATACAAAAGCCAAGCTTCATAAATGTGATTTATACATCTACTAATGGAGCAATATGAGAAGGGGAAAAACTGTTAGAATCTTCACATCTTCTTATACATACTAGCCCCAAATTCATTGATTAATCATTATAAATTCCTGATGTGTTTTTTTATGTACCTTATAGATGCTAAATAATTATTTGTTGATTCACTGATTATACATAGATTAAAAGATCATTTGGCGAAACACAACTAAAGAAGGACATCAGCAGTAAAACTTCACAATTCCCAAAAACCTACTTCTTGGCTATATGCCTCACTATTCATCCAGAACATATGGGTTTTGGTTCAACTGCAAACCACCTCATCTATTATTTCCACATGTATATTTTATTCATTACTACTGGTGATAGGCAAACCCCAAAGCTTTCAAGTTGTATCTGTACCACAGCAAATGTTTATCATGGAAATAACCAAACCATCTGGTGTTGGTAATAGTTTCAATGGAGGGAATAATATCAGCTCATTATTCTACCTCTTTCTACCTTTATTCATGAGTATAGCTTTTCAGACTAAAAGTCTACTGATGAATTGTCAGTGGAACCCACTAGCAGGGCCAGACTTTGGGTTGTTGGCACTCCACCTCTTAAAATCCCTTGTTTCCTTGAAGACACAGATCAAGCACAACCTTCTATGTGGAATCTTTTCTGATCAACCAGATGCTAGTGTCTTTTCCTCATTCCCAATACATCATTATGATAGAACTAGTGTTGATACTAGGATTCTCTCCTTCCAACCCCCAATATGAATTAGATTAGATTTTCCCTAAAGGGCAACAAAATCAAGATTTAATTTAATTTGGGGTTGGGCAAGGCTTAACCTGTGCTTCCCTTGACATAACTAGTAAGTCTGGAAACCTCTGACTATGACCATGACCTGACTTCAGGGTTACCCACAGGCACAAAAAGGCCTACCCACATAGGGTCAGAACCCTCAGATTTGATGAATACTTTATGACTACCTGAATCACCACAAGCTGTCCTTCTGACTAGAAACATTTCCCAATGGGGGAGATGGAGGGAAGAAGAAGGGAAGGCCACATGTCTACTAAATTTCTGTTGTACCTCGTTAATCATTATTATTAGAGGTAACCAAGTAGCACAATAGATAAAATACTGGGAATGGAGTCCTAGAGTCAGGAGGCTCTGAGTTAAAATATAGCCTCAAAAAGCTTACTGTGTGTGAGACCTCTGTCTGTCTCAGTTTCCTCATCTAAAAAATACAGATAATAATAAGGATAAAATTAATCAACATATGTAAAATGCTTTGTAAACCTTAAAGTACTCTATAAATATTTGCTATCATTATCAACATTTTATTATTATATTTTTTCTATGTTAACTTTCAGTGGTTTATGAATGTTGAATAATAGATTGCTGACCTGAGCTAGGCCTGCCCATAACATTCATCATGTATTTATTATATACATACCTATATATGTATAGGATGTCTCTTCTGATGCAATGTTTTCTTGCTCAGAGCAGGAATCCACAGGTATCAGGTATATAGCAGGCAATTAATAAATGCTTTTTGATTGGTTGGGGTATACCATTTGGGGCACTTGCCTCCTAACCCATGATGCCTCAAAGATTATGACCTAACTTGCCAAGACTTAACCCAGACCTGCTCACAAACCAACCACTACCTACCTTCCCAGTTTTCCTGCTTATTACCACCAAAGCCTTACATACAGTACCTACTACGAAGAAGACGTAAGTGTTCAAGGAAGACTTCTAGCTCAGCTTTCACTACTCTATCACAAGTCAAATTGGAAATCAGATTTTTCAAGCTACAAATATTCACATGAACTATTTTTTCAATAGAAAAGCTAGAAACAGAAAGAAATTCATAAATGTAAGTCTCTCCTTTTCTCTGTTTAGCTTAGATGCTTGGCTTGCTCCCTCCCATTATATGGTAACATCCTTGAAGGAAAGCCATTTAGGATTTCCTTCTAAGAAGGGGTCCTACATCTCTCTTCCGGCTACAAACTCTTTTTTTCCCACAAATACACAATAAACAGTTATCCATATATCTAACTGAAGTAAGACAAGGGCTAGGAATAAGAGTGGCCAACCCTTATGTCTGTTTTTCTCTCAAAGCCCTAGTTACCAGAGAGAGTGCCCTCATACACACATACACACACAGACACAGAAAGTCATATATCTCACCACTTGTCCATTTATAGGGCACCTCTCGGTGTGCTATGGCACTTGGGCTTGAAGAAAAGACTATAGATATTGCTGCCACCAGCTATAGTCTCCCTATTAATCCATACTTCTGGGGAACTGACCTTTACCACTTCCCCCTTCTCTCTTGTCCTCTTTTCTGAGATCCTCAAAATTCCCAACATACCCTATATGGGAGAAAGAAGCCCTGCCCTCCAGTCTTAATCTTATCTTATTTTCCTCTCTTCCCAAACTGGGATGAAATACAACTCACAGAGTCTTTGCTGCCAGCCCAAGCCTTAGTAGAGGGCTGTCACATTGTTCTGCATTGCATCAAACATTTGGAAATTAGAAGCCATTTTTTTTCACACTTTAACAGTGCCGACCAATTCAAATCACTAAAAATGTAGCATTATTTCTGCAAAACATACGCCCCTCCCCAATCTGTTATTGATTGATGCAAGAGAAAACTCTCCAACCTTCTGCCCTGATTTGATTTGTTTTTCCCTTTATCTTCTTGCTATGGGCTTCACAGTTATATACTGAATTGGAACAGTATTTCCTTTAGAATCATAACACTCTTTCTAATTTAACACAATTAATTAGCCAGCAGGAATACCCATTGACTTCAGAGCATTACACCACCCCCATCACTTTCAGGTTGCCTGTGGAAAGTGGTTTCCACAAATAATGATACTGGAAACTGGACAGAAGCTCATGGAAAACAGACATATTCCCACAAGTTTTTTGATGTTAATATTTCCCCATGTTGTGTCTATAATTAAAATACTTAGGAAATTACATTTCTGCTTGGAAGGCCCCAAAATATCCAATCTTATCTCTGTCATCTTCCTAGTTGTTTTTGAAGTAATGCTAAGTCAGGGAAAAGCAGAGTCAAAAACTCTGCTGTCATCCTGCCGCCTGCTCCAGAGGACAATGATGCCCCAAGTGTCATTCATTTAATGTCTGCCTTACTTCTCTGATGGTTCTGATGTAACTATGACATAACATACTCTACTGGCAGAGAGGGGAAAATAATATTTAAGAGTTGATTTGAACATTCTGACTCCACTGACTCCATGTTAAATTAAATTGTCCCCTCTATGCTATTTTTTAAAACATTGCTGATCATATTAGTTCCAGGTTTTAAAAATAAGTTATTTGGTACCTTAGGAGCGCGTGTGTGTGTGTGTGTGTGTGTGTGTGTTGTGTGTGCTGCTGGTGTGGTTTCTTTCTAAGCAGAAACGCCACTCCTATCATAATTATGCTAGTTAAGCTATTGATTGAGGTGCCATTCAGTAGAAGTCAAATGAAAACATAAGACTATATCACTCATTGTGGGCTCTCTGAGGTCTTTAAGGACTGGAATTTTACAGTCAATTTTGAAGACCTTTTAGGGAACCATAAAAAAAATAATGGCAGAAAAAAAGTCCTGTAGCCCTTTCATGTCTGGTAATAAGAGCAGACGCAAGACAGACTGGAACCAGGAGCAAAATGAGGCATTGGGGAAAATTAGCAAAGCTACCAGCAGTCAAATGGTTAATGTGATGGTGATGACTGGTCTTTTCTTTCACATGTCCATGTATCCATCCATCGGCTGAATTTCTTCTGGAAAAAAAAATAGAAAGAGATTAGAATGAGACTGAGAGATAGCAAGTAGTAGTAATAGTTCATTCATTCATTCAACAATCATTTACTTCAGAGCAAATGTGTAGTTCATTGTGCTGGGTACTGGGAGAGCCAAGGGTAAATAAAATAAGACATAATCCCTGCCTTGAAAAAACATATTGCATGTGGGTGTTGGGGTGGGAGTGATGATAAAGATTCAAAGTGCTAATTGTTAATTATCATTATCACTGAATCACAAGGCTTATGAGTCTATCCAAGAATCCATTCCCTCTCTTCAGGCAAAACCCCAACTAAATCATTCCAGAATACTGGGGAGATATTCTGTTTTCAAAGATTGTCAGTATAATGTAAGAAAGTGAAAGTGTGGGACACATAGTAGAATGAGGTATGTCAAGGTTAAAAACAGGGATGTGCTGGTAAATGTTTAACAACAAATTGCCCAAAAACCCAGATACACTTTTAAGTTTAATCTGCATTATTAACATTTTCTCCATTACTTTCTTAAGCCTGGAGACAATCAACCAAAAGAGAAATCATGCCTTGATTTGTACTTTTTTTGGTGATTTCTAAGGTGTAAATGCTCACACTGAAAATTTAACAATTAGAGCTACCTCCGGTATACCCCAGGCTACAGGAAAACTTTGAAATCATCCAGTCTAAACTCTTTTTTGATAAGTGAAGAAAATCAGGACCTGAGAGGCTGTGACTTCTCCAACATCACACAGCTAGCAAGTGACACACCAAAAAAAAGGATCTATCTCTTGATTGATAGATGAAGGATTTTTAACTAATTTGAGTGTAGCTTACCTCTCTGGCCATTGAACAAATGTCCAAATACTCTGGAACACCTTAGAATCCTCCAAAATTATCATTTCATTTCATGTCATCTGTACCATTTTACCAGAAAGAAAGCACCATTCTCTCTTACAGATACTTATAAGAAACTTGACTTCAGTTTATCTATGTTCTGATAGTCAAGATCTAGTTACTGATCTTGTTGCGTCTTAAAAAAAAGTAAATAAAATAAATCACAAACCACCAGAATGTGTGTGTGTGTGTGCTGTGTGTGTGTGTGAGCATGTGTGTGTGTGGTACAATAGAAAAGACAATGAGTCTGAATTCCTAGGTTCAAATCCAGGGTTTGTTTTTGTTTTGTTTTGTTTTGTTTTAACTTTCATCCATGTGGTGGCCAAGAATTAGAAATTGAGAAGATGCCCATCAATTGGGGAATGGCTGAACAAGTTGTGGTATATGAATGTACTAGAATACTACTGTGCTATAAGAAATGATGAACAGGCAGACTTCAGAAAAACCTGGAAAGACTTATATGGTCTGATGCTGAGTGAAATGAGAAGAACCAGGAGACCATTATACACAATAACAGCCACATTGTGCAATGACTAATATTGATAAACTTAACCCTTCTCAGCAATACAAGGATCTAAAACATCTCCAAAGGCCTCATGATAGAAAATGTTATCCACATCCAAAGAAAGAATGCAGATCAAAGCATACTATCTGCTATTTTTTTTTCTTCTGTTGAGTTTTGTTTCCTCTTTCTGGTGGTTCCTCCTGTTGGTTCTAATTCTAACTACAACATCACAAATGTGAAAATATGTTTAATAGGAATGTATATGTATAGCCTATATCAGATTGTGTGCCGTTTTGGGGAGGGTGGTTAGGGAGGAAGAGGGAGAAAAATTTTAAACTCAAAAGCATATGGAAGTGATTGTTGATACATCACAATAAATTAATTAAAAGAACCAAACTTTCATCCAGTCATGTAAATATGGAAAAGTCCTTTAAACTCTCTGAGCTTCCACTTCTGCAGCATCAATAAAATGTGGGTAGTAATTCCCAAACTACTTGTTACCCAGAGTTATAATGTTAAAGTACTCTATAAACCTTAAAACTTAACAGAAATTAGGGTTGCTACTGTTCAATCAACAAACATTGAGCACCTACTATGTGTTAGGCATCCACCAGGCTCTAGAGTTATAAAGACAAAAGTCAAACAAACCCCATCCTCAAGGAGCTTCTAATTATGACTGTTTTTCAAAGCAGTATTTACATAATTGTATAATTTTTTTATTGTCAACAGAAAAAAAAAGCCTTGAACATGACCTTATTTTGAAGGCTAAAAGGTCTACTTTTGTGGGGAAAGATTGCCCCCTTGTGTACTTTCAAGATATTACCATCTCAAACCATTTCTTTTTTACCTCATGTTGAATTTTCACAACTCTAGGCAGGAATGATTTGTCAAGAAATTCAATCCATGTTGAATTTCTTCTACATTCTCCAATTTTAGTGTCCATAGCTGGAATTGTAGTTACCTCATCAATCAATCAATCAATTTCCCCTCAATCTCTCTGCTACTTGGAATAAAGAGCTAAAGTATTTCTTCTTGGGCCTTCTCAACACAATTCCTCGGTGAAACACTTTTTGAATTTTGAGGGCTTCAAGATCAGCGTGACAAAAGAACTTGGACGAAATTGTCCTTTTAATTCTGCATTAGGCAACTGTATTGCCTTTCAATCACTTTTAGAGCCATATAAATGAAGCCTTTATTCAGCCTTCAGGGTCCCTTTAAAAAGGCAAGATTTCCTCTTAAAGGTACATGAAATGTTATGACACTGAAATCTTCAAATCATCTGAGCTTATGACCACAAAGATGTCTGATTTGGACTGTCATCCTCAGTGAAATGGATGACAAACTTTGCCACGTGCTTTCATTTAATTAGTCCATCACTTGATAAATGATAGTAGTCCAGAGCTCTCAGTATGCCATTAAGAGATCTGCAACATCTTGATAAAATATCACATCAAGACAATTAGGACAAAATGTTTCTCAGGCTAAATATGGAGGAGGATGGCTCAACACAAATTTCTCTTTGCTCTCACTTCTACTTCCAACATAGAAGAGAAATTTTTGCAGGGATTTGAATGATTTTATTAAAGCAACATTTGATAGGCTAGACATCACAGGGAATTTCAACATATGTGAGTAATATTGCCAGAGTATAGAGGAAAGTCATCAGATCCCATGGAATTCAGTAGCAGCATCTCAGTGAGTGTGCCAAGTATCATTTCATATTTATCAACCTGTCTTTTGTCTATCAAAAAAAAAAAAGAAAGAAAGAAAAGCATCATGAGTAGAGCCAACTCCTGCCCATTGGCATCTCACTGATCATACCGTACAGTCATTCAGCAGTGGGGCTGGATGTTCATGTTATCCCAACTATGCATGGGGTACACAACTGATGCTGCAGCTGGTCCTTTTGCCTTGGCACACAAGAGAACATGGCTTTTGACACAGCTTTCTATATCAATGTTAAGCTCTCAAAGCAGCCTGGAAACAACATCTGCAAGGACATCTGCAAATACTAGTGTGACTAGCAACAGGGCATTCCTTTGGATTTCATGTACCAGCCATATAGCAGTGTTCACTTGCAACACCAAAATGTGTTTGCTGAGTCTAGTTCTGGATTTAAGGAAGAGTGAGATAGCTCATGCTCAGAGGGATCTTATCTTGTAATTTATTTATGTCAAAACAAAGAATGTTAGAGGATATGTTTCAGTCTCTGATGTAGCCACTTGAATTCTTTTTGTCCTGAGTCAGGACATGCTATAGAGCATGCATAAGACTCATCCTGAAGGTTATCTACCTCTCTATCTATGTATCTATCTATTAAACATATATATGTACACCTATTATATATATACACACACATGTACACGTATGTTAAACATATATATGGAAAGGGAATTGTAGAATCTTGACAAGTAGACTCTAAGTGCTTTTGAATTCATCAACTATGACTCAGCTAGATAAGTATGCTATGCACACTAGGGTTGCTAAAATGGCTTTGGTACTCATTGGTTACATCAAGGGATTAATAAGTCACTATAGCTATCTCAATCCGTCTGTGCTCCACACCTTCCCTTCTAAGGAAAGGGAGAGTTTGACCATATTGTCTCACTGAGGATGGCTTAGAAATTGACTCAATTTGCTGTCTGCAGCCAAATTAAAGAATAAGACAGTATTGTACAGTTCTTCTATCATTTAGCACAAGATCCTAAATAAGTTAGTTCATCTCCCTCAGCCCTAGTTTCTCATCTCTAAGGCCCTCCATCTGTATGGTGAAGGAAGGTGGTTATAACCTATCTTATTCCTCCTTTCTGCTGCTCAGTTGATGAATTAACAGAAGAGGAAGATAAAAAAAAATTTTTTTACCCTTTTACTAGATATGAAGTTCTCTTTGATGGAATTAGATGCACATCTTGCCATTAGCTTACAGAAGATAAGCCATGTACTGGTAGCCTGTGAAAAAATAAATTTGCCACCTCTGTGATACAAATGAGTTAGGAGAACTTTGTAGAGTTAGACTCCTGGTAGGAGAGAAGAAAATCACCTACTTTAGGAAGAATCCAGCTCTTGAGAGAGGGTAATGCTTTTCTTTTCCCTTGCTTCTCTACTTGACAGAAGGGAGGAAAGGGGGAGGAAAGGAAGGATATGTCTTCTCTTCTGAGCCCTTAGCCATGATACACAGAAGGGACTTACCAGATTACATAAGGATTGCATGCCCATCATGTCTCTCGAAACCTAGGTAATAGTCATCACCCTGAGGAACCAAGCTGTTAGAATGAGTTAGAGGAGAGGCAATTCCCAGAGAGGGTGCTACATGTAAAATGATGGAGTTAGAGTATATGATTTTTTAGGTTCCTTTCAACTATAAACTGTTATAATCCTGTAACTATAATCCTCATTCAAATATAATATTAGTTGCTGCTGTGGAGCATGAAGGAGCAACTGTCATACTCTCAACAGTACTATGACATAATAATTATTATTATTATTACTATTATTTATTAATTAAGATAAGATCTCTCTATCTTCCCAAGGCTGAAAGGGCAAGGACTGCTCATATCCCACTCTGATATACACAAGAGCTTTGACCTCCTCCATTTCTAATCTTAGCTACTTCATTTCTCCATAAGTCCCATTGCTCTCAAGGTCTCACTCTATGCCAAACTTAGAATGGGTACTGATCATAGGCCACTGCAGCTCAGAACTCCTGAGATCAAGAGATCTACCAACAACAGCCTCCTTAGTAGCTGGGATTTTAGGTTCATCGTGCAAACTTGCATCATTTCCACTATCCCTGTGTTCTTTTCTCTATCAAAATCAAGTGGATGGATGAATATTAGGCAGTATACTTTCCAGGGATGTACATATTGATAATAAGGTTGATGCATGCATTGCCAGAGTTAGCTCACTGTTTGGGAGGCTCCAAAGGAAAATGTGGGAGAGAAGTATTGGACTGCCTACTAAACTAAAGGTCTATAGAGTTGTTGTGTTGACCTCATTATTGTATGCCTATGAAAGCTGGACAATATACCAGCACTATGCCAGGAAACTAAATTATTTCCATTTAAATTGTCTTAGGAAGAGTTTGAAGATCATCTGGCAAGATGAGATACTGAACATTGACGTCCTTTCTCAAGCTGAAATACCAAGCATTCAAACTCTACTGTAGAGAACTCAACTTTGATGGGCTGGCCACATTGTTCAAATGCCAAACATATGTTTGCCTAAAAGACTGTTTTATGAAAAACTCATGCAAGGAAGGTGCTGACATGGTGATCAGAAGAGTCACAAGGTTACTGTGAATGTCTCTCTGAAGAACTTTAGAATCAATTGCACAACTTGGGAGATACTAGCAAAGACCAGAGCAGCATGGTATACCAGCATCAAAGAAGGTGCTATGCTCTATGAACAAAACAGAATTGCAATAGCTCAAAAGAAATACACAAATTTAGAGACCTCTCCACCCCAAATGTTCACATGGGCTATTTGCACTTGACCTGTGGCAGAGCCTTCTGGTCTGATCAGCCACAGTCAGACACACTGTATCTTGACTCCAACATAATGATGTCATTTTGGTCTTCTTAGAGAACAAAGGACAAAATCAAATGAATAAATGAATCTCCAACTATATGCTTATACCTTTAATAGGTAATATGTCTCTGACAGTTTGGGTATCTAGCTGGCACACTGGATAGAGTTCTGAGCTTGCAGTCAGGAGGATTCATTTTCCTGAGTTCAAATCTGGCCTCAGACACTTGCTAGCTGTGTGATCCTGGCCAAGTCACTTAACCTTGTTTGCCTCAGTTTCTTCATCTGTAAAATGAGCTGCAGAAGGAAATGGCAAACCATTCTAATATCTTTGCCAAGAAAACCCCAAATGGGGTCACAAAGAGTTGGACATGACTGAAAATGACTGAACAACATGTAGGATGGATTGGAGAGAGGAGAGGCTCGAAGTATTGATAACAATTAGAAATCTATTGTAATAGTCTAAGCAAGAGGTGATAAAGGCCTGAACAAAGATGGTGGGAATGGGAGGAGAGAAAAGATGAATGGTTCCGTGGAGGAAGAAATGAGCAATAATAAGGAATAATTAGAGGAGAAGGGGCATGGAATAAGGAAGAGAGGGGGAAAAGTCAAGAATGACTTCAAAATTATGAATCTGATTGACCTGAAGGATAGGGGTACCCTTGGAAGAAATAGGCTCTGACATGCAAGTACTTATACATAACTGGATGGAACTAATTTCTATCATTTGTTGGAAGGGAAGCAGTGGAGAGGGCCACAGGGAATACAGTATGCTGGCAAATCTCTATAGAAGAAGGGATCCCAATATATGCCTCAGGAATGAGTCTGTGGGTCACTTTATATGCATGAAATTAGTTTGGATAACTAAACAGGTTTTAGATTAGTGCCCTGAATGCAACATTAAGGAATTTAAACTTTATCCTATAGAAAATGAATCAAAACTTTTTAACTTCAAATAGCTAAATTGTATTCTTTAGTTTTTCCTTTCTAATCCACACACTGCTACCAGAATAAATTGTGGATCATGGTTCAAGTCATACACATTTTCAGTAAAGGTATGATCCTCCTCATGAGTTTCTTTGGCAGCCACCAAGGAGAGGAGAAGGAAGAAAATGGATCATTACACCATGTGGCAGTGGCTGGTCCCAGCAACGTGGCAGTGCTAGGTCTTATCCTGCCCATCCATGCTTTATCTGGGGACAGTAGCGTTTTAATTAGATCCCCTGTCTCACTTCTTTCCACATTTGAATTTATTCTGCAGAGTACCACAGAGCAATTTTCCTGAAGCCCAGATGTGATCATGTCACACCATCCTTTACTGAAAAAACAAACAAACAACAGTATCTCCCTATTACATCTAGGATTAAACATAAACTCTTGTTTGTCATTTCAGGCTTTTCACAACTTGGATCCTTCCAATTTCCATACCAGCTTACTTGTTCTTCACCCTCTCCATTTCCAATCTCCCTGCCTTTCCACTGGCTGTCTCCTATGGTAGAACGTGCTCCCTCTTCTCCTCCATTTCTTCAATCTCTGATTCCTTCACAACTAATTTCAAGTCACTTTCTACAAGACTACCTTACCTCTACTTCAAACATATCTTAGATGTACACATTTGTGTGTATATTGTCTCTGAAATTAAAATGTAAGCTCTTTGATAGTAAGACTATTTTTATTTTTTATTTGGATCACAAGTGCCTAGCACAATCCTGGGCACACGGTAAGTGTTTAACAAATGTTTATTGCTTACTTGGTTACTAGCATTCAAAACCAAGTTTATTGCTTACTGATGAGAATAATTTAGAGTACACATAGTTTAGCCATTGAGTACAATGTATGCAAGTACTCAAAGGATATATGATTTCTTCAGCGTGGGGAACTCTCTATGTGATAACTTTATTCATAACCTTTCTTTGTTTTACTAGATAAGTCACAAGGAGCTTTCTGTAACTTGTCTGGGTGACACAGCTGATAAATATTAGAGAAGGTTTGAGCCTATGTCTTCTAGATGCTAAGCCTGAAGCTCATCCACTATGCAACATTGCCTTTACTCAGTACAATGTCATGTGTAAAATAATGATAAACAATCAAAACTGGAAAAGTTATGTGAGGGTTCCATCACTGTGGAGCTTGAAAAAGCAGGGACTAGTGCCAGAATTCTTCCATAGGAAAAAATGGAGCAGGCTTGACAGATTTCCTACAGCAAATTAAACAACATACCCCCAAAGCTATACTGATTGGTAGTACAAAGAAAAGCTAGGCTATCAACCTGGGGACATTTAGTCTACAGATTAATGTAGTTTATTTCCTGCAAGTGACCTGTATTGCTACGGTTTTATGTGTGAGCATCCATCCTTCACAGGCCAAGTTCAATTGTCAGGCACTTTTCCTCTGTGTATACTTAGATAATGAATTCTTTCTGTTTCAAAGTGACCTCAAGAGTCTGAGACCTCATTTCATTTCAATTTGTGTCAATGAAACACTTGACAAATTGCTCTTTTTAGAGTAATGTATAACTTTGGATTTCAGTCCTAAGCATTGTTACTCTTTTGACAAAGACAAACAATGCAGTAGAATTTGTTTTGTATTTTCATGTCATGGTTGCAATTACAGCTATGAGTCTTCAGTGGCTTCTGGGTGGGATCAAAGTTAAATGTTTCTCAGTGACTCATTTACTTTAAAGACAATTGAGTACAAGTGTCACAAAGTCCTGAGTCTGGGGTAAGTCATCAAAACTAAATACAGAGTGAGACCTACTTTTTAAAAGGATTACACATTAAAAATTCCTCTTTAAATGTATCCTTGAAATGCGAACCTTTCTCAAACCCCAAAGAATCTTGGCTTTCTCATCAGAGTTCTGATTCAATAAGAAATACTTAAAGGAAAAGGCTTCATCTTGGACTTTTGTCAAATACAAATACCCTCCTACTGGAATTTCCTCATGTCCTCATCTCTGAACTGTGACAAAATTTGTACATTGTTTTAACCTAAATACAACAAAATAATATTAGGAATCATCCCTGTCCGAATACCACAGTGGCAAAGCCAGGGCTTTTCAGAACAGCTGTCGTTTGCTATATCTCAGCTTAATGCTAAATCATTTGAGCTTCACCTGTTTCTATCTGAAATTATGCTGTAATTTGTTTTCAAATTGTAGGGTGGTGCCAACAGCAGCAACTGTACCAACTGGTACCCAGGCTTTAGGGATCCAGAATTGGCTGAGTTTTTTTTTTCTCCTCACTTTGTGTGCTTGGAATGGAATTTAAAGAGCCATTACAAGGTTTTCTTTATTAGTAACCATAACACAATGATTAGCACATAGTGGGGACTATATAAATGTTTGATTGATTGGCTAACCCAGAATTAAACAAACAGCACCACATAATTAATTCCTCAATCTAAAGAATTCATGTTAATATACAAAATTTACAAATGAAACTTCAGTGCCACATTTTTGATAGCTGGATAGATAAACAGGTAGGTAGGTAAGGATAAAGAGAAATGAAGTGTTGAGCCTCTAATTATAGTGATTCACATGATCAGAAGGAAGGCATCTTAGAAGTCATCTAGTGCAATCCTACTCCAAAAGGGATAGCCTCTACAACTTTTAAAAAGTTGTCATCCGTGGTCCACTATGAAAGACTTAACTACTTTGATCAAGACAATGATCCAAGACAATTCCAAAGGATCCATGATAAAAATTCCATCCACCTCTAGAAAGAGAACTGATGAAGTCTGAAGGCTGATTGAAGCATACTTTTTTTTTTACTTTCTTTGTTTTCATTGTTTTATTTTGTTTGTGTTTTCTTTTGCAACATGATAAAAATGGAAATACGTTTCACATGTTTCACATATATAATCAATATCAAATTGCTTGCCTTCTCAAGGAGAGGGGAAGAATGTGAGTGATGGAGAAAATTTGGAACTCAAATTTTTAAATGGTGTTAAAATTTTACATGTAATTTAGAAATATTTAACAAAATAAATAAAAGTAATTTTTTAAAACATGATCATCCATCCTCAAACTGAAGGCCTCTTATGAAAGGGAACCCAATGAAATTTGATTGTTCAATAAACAGATTTACCTCAATTATATGTGCTACAGTCCTATTATGTATTATACCAAATTAGCAGGATACTTGGTGAAAGACCTCAAAAATCCATATCACCCCAACAGCACTTAAGAGATGAAACTAGAAGGATAACAGCAACAATAAAAAGAACAGATTTGTCAGCGATTCTGTAACAAACTATTTTGATTCTTGATTATAGTCATATCACCGCCTTTGGACTCTAATATATTAGTGCCAAATATGCTATTAAAAAGTAGAAATGGAGGTGTCCTCCAGAGACCAGAACTCTACATGCTTCAGCACAGTCCCAAGCAAACAGATATATGCCAACCCTAGGGGTGCCTAAGCAAACAGGCAGCCACTGGCCAGCATTGAACTCACTATGCTTCAACATAACCCCAGGCAAACAGGCAGCCTCCACATGGATCAGTATAGCCACAGGGAAATGCAGAAACATTCCATCAGGCTTCAGCTCACACCAGACACCACCACTAGAACCCAAGCTAAGCACCAGTAAGCTGCCAGACTCTTATAGCCTTCAGCAGTGCCAGCCAACCCTTACCACATCCCCTTAGTGTAGCACCAGACCTGAGGATTCCCTGTGGGCCTCAGGGCAACATCCACGCAGCACCAGGTAAACAGCCAGGGCCTGTAGCCACTACCCCAAGAAGCCTGAGACAGTGCCTCTTACTCTCTGGGAGCAGAGCTCAAATCAGAAAAGGGGGGGAATCCCCCTACCCCCCCCAAAAAAAAAATAACCAAAAAACAACAAAAAAGAATCTGACCATAGAAAGTTATCATGATGACAGGGAAGACCAAGACACAAACTTAGAGGAGGACAACAATGTCAAAACACCTATGAACAAAGCCCCAAAGAAAAACAGAAGTAGTTACAAGTCCAGAAAGAACCCATGGAAGAGCTCAAAAAGGAGCTTAAAAATCATATAAGAGAGGCAGGAGAAAAATTGGAAAAAGAAATGAGAGTGATACAAGAGAATTATGAAAAAAAAAAGTCAACAAATTTGAAAACTACTTAAAACATAGAATTGGCCAAATGGTAAAAGAGATACAAAAATCCATGAGAAGACAACTCTTTAAAGAGTACGATTGGCCAGATGGAAAAGAAAGTACAAAAGCTAACTGAGGAAAGCAACACCTCAAAAGTTAAAATTTGAAAAGTGGAAGTTAATGACTCTATGCGACATCAAGAATCAATGAAGCAATCAAATTAGAAAAGCAAGGAATAGTCTACCTGTCAGATCTATGGGGAAAGGAAGAATTCATTACCAAACAAGAGGTAGAGAGCATTATGAAATGTAGAATAGATAATTTTGATCACATTAAATTTAAAAGTTTTTGTACAAACAAAACCAATGCAACCAAGATTAGAAGGAAAGCAGAAAACTGGGAAACAATTTTTATAGCAAGTGTCACTAATAAAGGCCTCATTTCTCAAATATGTAGAGAACTGAGCCAAACTTATAAGAATACAAGCCATTTCCCAATTGATAAATGATCAAAGGATATGAACAGGCAGTTTTCAGATGAGAAGATCAAAGCTACATATAGGCATATGAAAAAGTGCTCTAAATCACTTTTGATTAGAGAAATGCCAATTAAAACAACTCTGAAATACCGCTTCACACCAATCAGATTGGCTAATGTGACAAAAAAGGAAAATGATAAATGTTGGAGAGGATGTGGGAAAATTGGGAAACTAATGAACTGTTGGTGGAGTTGTGAACTGATTCAACTATTCTGGAGAGTAATTTAGAACTATGTCCAAAGAGCTATAAAACTATGCATCCCCTTTGATCCAGCAATATTGCTACTAGGTCTGTATCCTAAAGAAATCATAAAAAAGGAAAAAGGATCTGCATGTGCAAAAATACTTATAGCAGCCCTATTCATGGTGGTAAGATCTTGGAAATTGAGGACATGCCCATCAACTGGGGAATGGCTGACCAAGTTGTGGTATATGAATGTAATTGTGTGATGATCAACTATGAATGATTCAGTTCTTTTCGGCAATACAATGATCCAAGACAAGTACAAAGGAATCATGAAGGAAAATACCATCCATGTCCAGATAAAGAACTGCTGGATTCTGAATGCAGATCAAAGCATATTTTTTCACTTACCTTATTCTTTCTCATTTTTTTCTTTTGATCTGTTTCTTCTTCCAGAACTATGACAAATATGGCAATATGTTTTATATGATAGCACATATATAAACTACATCAAACTGCCTACCATTTTCAGAAGAGAGGAGAGAAATGAGGGAGAGAGAAAAATTTGGAAGTCAAAATTTTGTAAAAATGAATGATAAAAATTTTCTTGATATGTAATTGGGGAAAAAATAAAATACTATTTTTAAAAAGTTAGAAATGCCACAAAAGAAAACAAGGACAGGAAAAAAATGGATAGACCAAAACAAAAATACTCAGAAGAAATTCTGTGTATGCAGATAATGCAAATTTGAAAGCATATAACCTATAAATTTTCAAGATATCTGAAAGAAAGGAAATACAAAAGACCTGAAAAATCAAGTTACTATATGATAGATCAATGGTTTCATCATAGGAATTCCTGATGTATGAACCACTCAAACACAGACCACAACCTATCTATGCCTTAGTAGAGAATTCTCAGTAGAGAGCTCCTAAGGGAGCTCTCTTTATTACCAAAAATACAAAAGCAAAAACATGTGATTAAGAGGACAGCAGTAACTTCCAACTTTCATGCTTCCTTTCTCATGTCCATTAAATGTTTACAAAAATGGCGGACATGCACACCAAAGTTATTCTTGATGAAAATACAAGAAAAAAACGGGCAGGTTTTCACAAATTGTTTGACAATTGTCATTATTTATATTCACATAATTACCCAAAAAGCATAGGGAATTAATATACCACTAGTGGTATTTATTGCTATTTTTTTAGTATTTTGGTTTGGTAGAACAAAATGCAAGTTTAAAGACTGTCATTTAGAAAGGTGTTTCCTTTGTATGTGATAAAATCACAGAAGATTAATTTAATAGATATAACCACAAATTAAATTTTGTTCAGTGATCCTCTGATTATCAATATAATCAAGAGGTAACACTTATAAGCAAGGCATACTGAGCTGCCAGTGTGCTGGGGGAAGTGGTGAGAGAAAAGGAAAAAATATATCCCACTTCCTTTCTTCATGAAGGTGTAGCTTTCAGCTCAGGGGGTAGGAATTTCTTTAAAACCCCACAGCATCAAAAATGGTAAAGGCTAGTGATCTAAAAGTAAAAGCAAGAAATTCTAGTCAAGATGGTGACCTAATAGTTCATATAAGAGCCCAACTCTTTCACATTTGCTCCAGCAATGAGCTACAAAGAGCAATGGGTTGAATACACACCAAGAAATACAAAGAGAAAGATCAAAAAACTCCTTCATCCACTCCAGAACTGCATACACACACACACACACACACACACAGCTTGAAGCTATGGATACTGGAAGAGGGTTCTTGGCAAAGAAGCTAAGCCATAAATGGGCCAGAAATCTATGGTATTACTCCAAACAGAAAAACCTGTGGTGTAACAGAAACCACTCACCACTCTGAACCAGGAAGTCTTAAGTGGGGACAGAAGATGACCCATCATACTGACAAAATAAACTTCAAAAGGGACAGAAAACCACCTAATAGCCATACTAAGGAAGCACCAGAGGGACAAAGACCACCATTGGCCAGATCAGGAAAGCTCCAGAGGGCACAGAAGTAAGGCACAGAAGTAGCAGTACCTGACCAGGGAAGATCTAAGGAAAACAAAACACCCAGAACACTGATTGAGGAAATGCTATCCAAGAGAGTTGCTTTTGACCACCTAATGTCCTAGTCAAGGAATCTCCAAGAGGGTACAAAAGAAAACTCGGTACCCTGATCATGTATAGCCAATAGCAGAGATTCAGCTAAAGTCACTGAAACCAGCCATTCCTCTGAGCACATACACACCAAGAGAAGTGGAAGCCAGGGGCAAGAAACAAACAGTATCTGACCACAGCATCAAAGAATGTGGAAGGGGATGGAGCTTGGCCCTGGCACAAAGTTCCAAATCAAGAACAGAAGCTGGAAACATGAGTAAACAGAAGACACTAAACACCATGTGAAGAACAGATAGCAGAGCCTTACAAGAGAAAAAATGTCTTGTCCACAAAGACGGCAAGAGTACCTGAAGAAATGAAACAAGAGTTTAAAAAATGGCATTTTAAATGACATGACAGCCATGGAGGAGAAAATTGGAAGAAAAATTAATACCTTAGAACAGAAAGTGATAAAAGAGACTCCCTAAAAATTAGAATGGACCAAAGAGAAATCAACTACTCCATGAGACAATAAAAAATATTATACTGAAACCAAAAGATTGAAAAAAAGAGAAAACATAAACTACTATTAAAAACAAGGGATCTGAAAAAACAAATTAATGAGAAATGATTTAAGAATCATCAGACTCCCTAAGAATTATGACTAAAAAAATGTGGGTATCATATTTCAAGAAATCATAAATGATAACTTTCTGGATTCATTAAAACCTGAAGGCAAATCTCCCAATTCTCTGTTACTACCCTTGACCCTATCTAGACACCATTCTCAGACCTCCCAGTCACTCCCATCAAACTCTTTCCTAGATACCTCCCACAGTCTTTCTGTATATAAAATTCATCTTCTCTCCATTGAGGTGTTCAAGAACCTAGCCCAATAGCTCACAATGTTCATATTCCTTAAGAGTCTGGTCAATATGGTGGATCTTTAATAAACCTTGTCTTTGGCTGAAAAAAACTGAGGGCAATTGAAAATAGAAAGAACATAATAATCACCTGATGAAAGAAATTCCCAAATGAAAGTATCACTGACCTAGAATACAGAGATTTTACCTCAAATAAAAAAATGCTGCAGGCAGTAAGAAAGAGAAAGTTCAAGTGCCAAATAGCTATAGTCAAGATCACAGACTTTGGAAGAAGAAATCTTCCCAAAAGGCCAAAGATAAAAGCTTATAATTAAGAATAGCTTAACTGAGGGAAGCTAGGTGGTGCACCAGCCCTGGAGTCAATTCAAATCTGGCCTTAGACACATAGCACTTACTAGCTGTGTGACTCTGGGCATATCACTTAACCCCAATTTCCTCTCTGAAAAAGAAAAAAAAAAGAATAGCTTAACCAGTAAAGGTAAGTATCCCCACAGGGAAAAAAATAAATTGACCTTTAATAGAAAACAAGGCTTTCAAACATTCCTGATGAAGAAACAAGAGATGAGTAGAAACTTTGAAAAGGGAGGAAAGAAGAGGGAAGGGAATAAGCATTTTTATAATACCTGGGCACTGGGGTAAGTATTTTAATGCAAACCCAATAACAAAGAGAAACTTAGAAAGGTAAATGCATTTGAGCACGTGGAAGGGGCTATATAATGATAAAGAATATGTTATATTAGAAAGAATCAGGTATTCTTTCAGAACTTGTTTTGAAAGGTCTTAGAGGGAGTTAAATAAGAAAAAGTACATTCAAATGAGTCAGTTATGTTTTGATGGTTTTAAGAGAGGAAATAAAAAGGACAGGGAGAAGGAATATACAAGAGAAGAAAGGAGAAAGGCAGAGTTAAACCTACTATTTCTCATAATAATGTACTTAAGAAGAAAAGCATACAAATATGGTGGAAGAAGTGGGAAAATCAGGCATCACATGCACCTTATTCTTAACTGAACAGAGCAAAGGAGGGTTTGACACATATACATTCACATGAACACATGTGCACATATACACACAAATATACACAGAAAAAATAAGTTAAAGTCAACAGAAAGGAGGAAAATAGGTGAGAACAGGAAGAGGGGAGAAGTGGTTTTAAAATGAAAGAAAATGTGATAGATGGAATAGTCATACAAAATCAGCATTAACTTTAGCAAGTTGGAGATTAAAGGAAAAAGAGAAAGAGTAAGAACCAGTCATCATGGTCTGTGTAAGGGGAAGAGGAGAAGCAAAGGAGAAGCAGAGAACTTCAATTATATATCAGTAAAATCAATCACAATATTTCTCTTTCTCCCATATTTTCTTTTTGAAGGATGGAGTAGGGGGTAAAATGTGGTAGAAAATAAAATAGGTTTGAATGGACAGAAAAATTCACAATTAACAACCAAAACCATGAATGTGAATGGGATGAATTTACAAACAAAATAAGAGAATTGCAGAATGGTTTAGAAAGCAAAACTGAATAATATATTGTTTACAAGAAACATACTTGAAACATAAAGATTCAAAGAGAAGGACTTTATTAAGGGGCTGGATTAGTATTCATTATGCCTCAGGTGAACTTACCACATCAGGGATAATGATCATGATTTCAGAAAAGATTGCTGTAAGAATAGAATTGATTAAAAGAGATAAAGAAATTACATTATGTTTAAACGCATCATAGATAACGAAATACCACCAACATTTAATATGTATGCACTGAATGGCATAGCATTTAAGCACTTAAAGAAAAATTAATCAAAATAAAAAGATAGATAGCAAAATTATAATAAAACTTCAATAGTATATTGAAGACCTCAATGTAATTCCAGAAAAAAAAACTGAACAAAAATAAACAAGAAAAAAGACTGAGGTAATACATCTCTGGCAATTGCTAAATAGAATAGTGAGTACATATTCCTCCATGTTGCATTTCACAATTACAAAACCCAACCATGTGCTAGGGCATAAAAAATATATACATTAATCCAGAAAAGCAGAAATATTAAAGACATCTTTTACTGATCACGACACAACATGATATCTAAACCTGGAAGAGACAAAACAGAGAAAGAAAACTTTACATCACCATTCCCTAATTAACATTGATACACACACAAAATTTTATATTAGTGAATATGCTATTATAATATATTAAAAAAGTATACAGCCTGGCCAGGAAAGCACAGTTAGTTCAATATAAGGAAAACTATAAACATAAAAATCATAGCAATAGCAAAAATGTTAAAATAACAAGATTAAGAAAAGTTGAATCCTGTTGCTATATGAATTTATTGCTCTCCACTGCTGGAGAGAGGAAACTCTCTTAGGGCCCCTGATGGCCTTCTATAGCCCTCTCTTATTTGAGAAAGACAGAGAGAGGACTGAGGCAAAGTCAAAGTCAGGCTTTATATCTGTTTTGATGTGAGCTGTACTAATTGGAGACGTGAGGCTTTACTTTATTAGAAACTGATTGGTAAAAGCAAGATCTTATTGAGTAAAGAAAAGTCTAGACTCAAAAGTGCTCTCCACCTCCAGATAAAGAAGGAATATACTCAAAGTACAGATAGAAGCTTAGTGTCTTTTCTTTAGTCTTCTTTTCTTTCTTCTTGTGGACCTGGCTAATGAGGGAATTTGTTTTGCATGACTATATACATATATACACATATATACATGTATACATATATAGTCATGCAAAACAAACATATATATGGGGTTTTTTTCTTCTCCATAGGTGGGAGAAGGATGAAAGTGAGAATTTAAAACTGAAAATGAAATAAAATTGAATTAAAGCAAAAAAAGTGGCTTGGCTTATCTTCATAGTACAGAGAGCCAAACTGAGTAGCTTTGTGGTTCTATGGCTTAAAGGAACTGTTTGTCCCTGAAGAGTTGCAAAATTGATTTTTTTTTTTTGCTAAAATAGCTTAATACTTTCTCAGTGGTTATATTGAGCTTAGGAGTGAGCTAAAAGAGTTTCTCTGAATTTCATTGGCTCCAGAGCAGAAGAGGAGTAGTTTTATCTAGCAGAAGAGCAATGAGAATCAGAAGGGGAACAGCTAGCAAAAAGTTTTCATACAATAGTGCTTTCTCCTGAAGGGAACAAGGACATCAGGGCCTGCTTTGCAGAGTACCAAGTTGTCTTGGACATAAGAGTGTTTGCTGATAGATTTCTGTAAATACGTGTCCCTCTCTCCTAAAGTTAGCGTATACATTGGTGGAAGAGTGTGAACTACAATGTTTTAATTATTCCTGATTTTGCCTTCTATTTTGTAATGCTATGATTATTATTGCTTTTGCTTTTGTTGTTGTTGTTTACTCTTTTTCAATCATGTCCAACTCTTTGTGACCCCACTTGGGGTTTTCTTGGCAAGCTAAGTTTGCTCTTTACTTCTCCAGCTCAGTTTATGTATGAGGAAACTGAGGCAAACAGGGTTAAGTGACTTCCCAAGGTTAAAGAACTAAGAAATTTCTGAGGCCAGATTTGAACTCAGGAAGATGAGTTTTCTTTACTCTAGGCCTGGCACTCTATCCACTGTGCCATCTAGTAAATACTTTTTACTAAAAGTAAATATCTTCTGTTTGAGTTAATAGTGTCACTATGACTGATTGATTTTGTGTTAAAAAGAGACACACTTGTGAGGGCTCAGAAATTGGAGTGGAAAGTAGTAGGTGCATATCCCACTCATACTAGGTTTACCCTCAGGACCTGAGAGAAAGGATCAGTCAAAAACCAGCAGTCAAGGCCAAAGCCAGCCCCCCCAATCTTGGAAATTTCCTAGGCCTGCCAATATGAATGAAGTTTAAGAATGAATGTTTAAGCCCAGAGAGACAGAGAAATGGGGTACAGATTCCATACTGGATGCCAAACCCATGGGAGGTTCTTGTCCACGTGAGTAAATCTGTATCTATAGCCTTATAAGAACAGCTGAGATTGGGCAAGGGGTCCATCACCAATCTGGACAAGGTAGACATAATGACAAGTTGTGGTGGGCACAAAAACATATAATCCCATAAGTAAAGGTAACAACTTCTGTCTAAAGGAAATCCTCATGCCAATTGAAACATGCAATTCTTAAAGAGTATTGTGATATGATCATAAAACAGCTTTATCATTATATCCCTGATTGCTAGGGCTAAGTATCCCACCTCCCAGAAGCTTTATTGGCAATGAACCAGGAAAAAGGAGGTCTCTCTGGTACAGCAGTTTCTTGGAAGCTTCTTAAGGAAGATTTACTGGATAAAGACAGACTCATTTTGTTCTGGTTAATCCTCTAAGGTCCCTCCTTATTCTTTCCCCAGAACAGAGTGAGCTAGGCCTTACCTGAGGACACCATAGACCATAGGGAAATACCACAGGTTTCCATTAATCAGCAGGTTTCCTTTAGCCTAAAATAGTTCAAAAAACTCCCTCCTAAAAGGGGCTTGGGAGAACAAGCAATGGAACTGTTGAGAGGTACCTTACTTTCTAATGATATGGAAGAGGTGAAACTCTAACCATATACCATGTTGACTGTGTTTACACCATAGAAAGGAGACCCCCTTACTCGACTTGATGGCAATAATAAATAGATGGATAAAAGTAAGGGAGAATTCTTGCCAGCCCCTATACAACAAAGAAACAATCCTGCAGCAGAGGCCTCTAACTAAAGGGGAGAAGATTGAGAATTCTCACGTGCATGTACACACACACACACACACACACACACACACACACGCACACAAAATGGGGTCCTGTGGAGGTAAAGGTCCTGCTCAACAGGCCAAGAAGCACTAACTGGGTAATGGTACAGACCAAGTCTGATATCAGTCCTGGCAGCAAGATAGCTGCATGCCAGAGGATAATGACTCCTTAACTACCTTGCTATACATGACTTTGAACCAGAATGAGGACCAATGACTATTGCTGAAGTATCATCTTCTGTACTGTCTCTCTGATCTTCTGATATTACTCCAGCTCATTGTCAGCATGTTACATCTACTCATGACATGGCAGAACTAAAAATCAGTCCTTCGAAAGAAGAAAGGCAAAACTTGAAATTTCTGTTCTTCATTTTTCTTTATATTTGGAGATTCTAATCCTGCACTCCTTCAGAAGACCATCACATTGCTTGCTTTTTTGGTTGATTTTCTTTCTCTTTTAACTACATTAAGATCCTCATCCAATGCTACCTATGCCAGACTCCTTTCATCGCTGACACTAGTGCTATCCACTGCAAACTCTAAGATTAAGGGTGAAGCATCTTCAAAAAAACAATCCTGAAGCAGATTTTAAGACCTTTCCACCATGGTCCCTGCCATGTGGTCTGGCCTAGATTTTCCTAAAAAAAAAGTGGGAAAGCTATCCCTAACTGATCTGGAGGACCAAGGAGACAAATCAACACATGCTTTTCTGACCAAATGAGTTTCTGTATGAAAATAAGGGAAGCTGCCATTATCTTCACAGAGTCTGTATCCTTGATGAATATTCTTACTAGGCTATTGCTAAGTAAACTTCCTTTTTGTCAAATGTTAAATGGTCTACAAATTTCTTGTTTCCTTTCTATCTAAACCTTATGACATCAGAGTGGCTTGAATCAAATCTGGTCCAAAATGGATGTGTATCTGTAAATGGCTGTGATATAAAAACAAAAAGCAACATTAAAACTTTTTTAAAAGGTAAAATAAGATTTATTATTTGATTTTACTGTCATGCCAAGTATGTTTTACTATTAAGTATGCCGTAGTGAATGTGATGGCCACAGCACCATACTCTAAAAACCAGAGTGTGAGCAACATTATAAAACAATTGACTTGTTTTCAGCACCTTCGCTGTTTCCTTCCTGTACCCACTTCTTCCTTCAAGTGTCCAATGCTTTTACACTGGCTTCTCCCTTCTGCATACTGATAAATTCATCCTCATCAGGGTTTCAATCAATCAATAAATATTTATTAAGCTCCTAGTGTGGCCCAGGTACTGTACTAGGTAAATGGAACAACAGTGACGAACTTACCATTTCAATGAAGGAGACAAGTACATATAAAAACATGTACAGCACAAATGTAAAGTGAATAATACAAATATATACACAATAGTTAAGAACACTGTGGTTTAGAGGGAGGGCACCAGCAGTGTGGGAATCAGGAATGGCCTCACACAGAAGATTGTCCTAGAGCTGTGTCTTAGAAGAAAGCTGCATTAATGAAATAAAGGAAAGAGTGAATTCCTAACATGTGAGATGGCCAAAAGAAGGGCACAGAGATGGGTGATGGGAGTGTAATATGTGACCACTTTGGCCCTTCTCAGGGGTATTCACTTTTAAAAGGGGACCAGACAGAGAAGTAATGTTGAATTTAAAAGAAAGAATTTATAAAGGCGCAATTTCAAGCATGAGTGACAGGCCCATCAGGGAAGTAATTTGGAGAGTGAGGCTTTTGCAGGGCCCTTAAATAATGCCACATAAACAAATGCCTGACCTTTCACTCTCTCTTGCTCTCTCAAACATCAGTTATCATCCTTTTGCTTGGCAGTTTCATCCACATGGCTTCAATTATTGCCTTTATGCAGATACTTCCCAAATTTATATGTCCACCCCTGATCCTCCTGCCCTCCAGCCCTGTACTTCCAACTGTCTGCTAGAAAGCTCTATTTGGCTATCTTACTGCCATCTCAAACTCAGTATGTCTAAAAATATACTCATTATCTTTTCCCCAATACCAGTTTTTGCTCTTGGCTTCATTATTTGTTAATAACACCATCGTCTCAGGCACCTAGACTCAACGTCAAAAAAATCTTTGATTTTTGTCCTTCTCCCTCACCCCCCTGCATCCAGTCAGTTGCCAAAAATTGTCAATTCCTTCCCCATAATATTTCACACATTTATTTTCTCCTTTCCACTACCACTGATAATTATATCTCAGGTAGACCAAGGTAATAATTTTCTGTTTTCATGCCACTAGTCTTTTCCTTCTCCAATCAATCCTTTAAGCTCCTGCCAAAGTCATCTTTCTAATACACAGATCCAATAAAGTGAGTTAAAGTCATGCCTCTGAACAAAGACCTTTAATAGCTCCCTGTTGCCTGCCAAACAAAATAAAAACTCTTTAGCCACATTAAGACTCTCCATGATATGGTTTCAACCCACCTTTCCAGCCTTATCTCACATCCCTCCCCTTTCTATACTCTGGGTTTTAGCCAAACAGTAGTACTGGCCATTCTTCCTTAATTTTCCTGCACAAACATCTGTCAGTAGCTAACTCTGCTCTCTGAAGATCCAAATCTGAAAGTTTTTTGTAGTTACATACTCTAGTAAAGATTACTGTTGAACTCACTGCTATAGATTAAACTTGGCTCTGCAAACAGAAATTACTTTGAATAACAAAAATTCTTAAAAAGCTTTTTTCAGGGGCAGCTAGGTGGCAGTGGGCAGAGCACTGGCCCTGAAGTCAGGAGGACCTGAGGTCAAATCCGGCCTCAGACCAAACACTTCACACTTACTTGCTGTGTGACCCTGAGCAAGTCACTTAATCCCAATTGCCAAGAAAAGAAAAGAAAAGAAAAGAAAAGAAAAGAAAAGAAAAGAAAAGAAAAGAAAAGAAAAGAAAAGAAAGAAAAAAAAGAAAAGCTTTTTTCCTACTAAACATTCATAAGCACATTTTTTAAGATGCTAAAAGAAGTTTAGAACCAAAGTTTGACATTATGCTTTCCTTACAATGGGGAGCCCATCAGTGGGGCTCTGGTTAATTGAGATTTCTCTGTTGTGGTGAAATTTAGAAAGCTTTACTCTTTCCTCTTTACTCTGAAAGACTCACTCCTTGCTTGTTCTTCAAGTCATGCAAGTCACATTAGTTTGCAAGGGGTATTGGGAAAAGTGAAAACTTGTGCCATTCCTTTCTCTGACAAGATTAAGAAGAAAATATTTATTAAAGTCAGTGTTATTAGTCCATACAAAGCCATGGAAGAGAGTTTCTTTCCCATAAAAATCATCCTTTTTAAAGTGTTTGCTATCTGATCAGATAAGCTTTGCAATCCCTGCTTTTGTAGTATCTTTGGAGAGGAGAAAGGAAAAGGCTATTCTTTAGAAAGAGTTTCTGAGCATATCTGTTATTATGTATGTATTTTTGGGTTTAGATTCAGGGTTTAGAAATTATATTAAAATAAAAATGGAGCAAAGGGCCAGATGTTGTCGGCAGGATCACAAATCAAATATAGCCTGGGTAATGTGTTCCATGCCTTGCTCAATGGTAAGTAATGACTATAACATTAGCTTTACAGTGTTTAAACAACCATTTCATTATATTTTTTTTCCTACACTGATTAAATTTTTCCTGTTTATAATGCATCATTACATCTGCTTTGCACTTAGATAACGCAAGCTTTGCTACTCATTAAAAATTCCCCACTCTCTTTCATCACTTTAATAAATCTAATTTGGCTACATTTGCATAAAGTTTGCTAAAGAGTGATGTTCTTTTCTAAATAGCATACCTTTGATTGAAAGTATACTATTCATCACTTGGCAAAAACAGTTGTTTATAGGCTTTTGAGTGGATCCCAGAGCATCGGAAACAGGAAGTTTGGGAGGGAAAAATGAACTGTTGGCACAAACTCTCGTAAATTGAACCCACTGCCTTCTGTGGCTGTTACCACTGCAGGGCAATCCAAGCCGTTTTCTTTCCTGTTCCTAAATATATTGCCCATGGAATCATAACATAGCATAAAAACAACAACAATAATAAGCTCATAAACCTGGCCTTCTGTTTCAATATTCACAGTCAGCCTCACCACTTAGAGATTGAGGACATTATAGTTCTTGCCCAAGTAAATGAACTGCAAAGTAAGCTTAGGAAAAGATATCATTAGCTATGATGAAAAGCTATTTTAGAGCATCAAATATGCCAGCTAATACTTCTCTTTGGACTCAGGCTGTGTGTAATTCATATGCAAACTTCCTTAAATGTTGCAAATAAATGAATCATTTTGGTATAGTAATACAAACCTCTCCTATTTAACTTCAAGTCTAGGTAGCTGAGACTCAATCTTGTTAAAGCACCCTAGGAAATTGAGAGGAGGGTAGAGCTTATGGTTCAGAAATTAAATAGAATAAAAGTATTGTTATCCCAGTTTTACAGATGAGGAAACTCAGAGGAGTTAAGTGACTTGGCTAGGGCCAAACAGTAAGCCTTAAGTCAGAATATGAATGCAGGTCTTTCCACTACATATTGCCCAAAACCCCATGTTATGGATTCACTCACAAGACATAGACATTAAGAATGCTATTAAATATAAAACCCTATTTTTCCATTCTAATACCATAATAAGGTATTACAAAGTGAGATTCCACATGTTTTTTTTTTCCCCCTTAACTTTTGAGGTTTCTTACTCAAGCTATAATTCTATATGGATCACTATGGTCCAAAGATGACCTACCTAGAGATTCTCTCTTCCAAATTTGATGAAATAAGCAAGCACATGGGAATTGCTAGAAATCTATGGTCCAACCAGTCAACTACCAGTAGATGGTTACAGGCCATATATAGTCTGGTAGAGAATGGAACTTGGAATCAGAAGATCTGAACTTGTCTAACACAGAGAGTCACAAAATCAAAGAATTAAGCAGATAACATTGTACATATTAAGAAGTCATAGTTATTGGAGGAAAATCAGGGATAAGAAGAGAAAAAGCATTAGTGAAGTGAATTTAGGTGAAGTTCTATGAAGGAACAAAAAGTAGCAATTTTATCATCCAAATATACTACAGACCACCCAGACAAAAGAAGAAATAGATGAGGAGTTCAGAAAATGGATAAAAAGCCTGAAACAAAGGCATGATATGCTAGAGATCGAAGGCTTTAATTATTAAGACCTCTTTTGGCATTTAGTGATCTCTCTGTCTCTGTCTTTGTCCCTCTGTCTCTCTCTCCATTTCTATCTCTGTCTTTTTCTATCTCTCATCTCCCTCTTGCAAAAAGTAGAGTAGTTAATGACTGCTTGAGCTGCTTTAATGATAATCTCATTTTTCCAAAGGTGAAGAAATAAACAAGAGGAAATTCTATTCTAGATATGATTCTCACCAATAAGGAAGAATTGGTTACTGTGGTGGAAATGGTGAGAACCTTAGAGGGAAATGATCATTCTCTCATAAAGTTTGTGATAGTAGGAGGGAAATGCACTCTACATTTCATATATGCAATATATGTATGTATGTATGTATGTATGTACATGTGTTCATATATATATATATATATATTTCAGATGGTTAGGGCATGGGTGGGGAACCTATGACCTCAAGGCCCCTGGGTGAGGCCTTTTGACTGAGTCCAAGTTTTACGGAACAAAACCTTTTATTAAGGGGATTTGTTCTGTGAAGTTTGGATTCCTTCAAAGGGCCACACTTGAGCACCTAGAGGGCCACATGTGGCCTTGAGGCTGTAGGTTCCCCACCCCTGATTTAGAAGAAAAATCAATCAGATCTCAAGCAGGAAAATTGACTGAGGAGGGATGGGAAATTCTCAAAAATGAGTCTTCTTATAAAGAAAAATACTTCTGATTACAAAGAAAAAAGTTATCTTAAAAAAAAAACTGTGGCTGCTACTATGTTAGTGCCCACCCTAGGCCTGAAAAGATGTTAACTGTGAGAGGTAAGAAATAATTATATTTCCATATAAGGAAACTGAGAGAAAAGGTAGCTTTAGGTCAGAGGTTCTAGAACCAGCATTTGGATGAAATTGGTTGTTTGGTTAAAGATGCCAGAAGTAGGACAAAGGTTTAGCCTCACTTAGAGTACCCATGCACAATAGGCTCATTAATTCTAACTTCTCCACCCAGAAGGGAGCAATAGCACAAAACTAGCCACATTTCATATGTTAACAGGAAGGGGCGACATTGTGCAGTGGGAGTATCAGGAAGACCGTAACCTGGAAGAGCAGGGACTAATCCCAGCTCTGAAGGGAGGGACAAGAAGGAACTAACTGCATAAAAGTCTTGCTCTGGCATCTGTTGGGGTGTGTGTGTCTTTTTTGGGGGCACCACACACATACATACACACACACACACACACACACACACACACACACTCACAATCACTTCTTGCAAGAAGTATAAATACATGTCTCTTTCACTCACTTCAGTTTAAGTTTTGTTTCTTAAGGGAGGACAGAACTCTGCATGGTATGTTTCTAGGGGAGCAGTGAGTTGCTGCTGCACACTTGGGCTAAACCCCTAGCACTACCAAGGAGTGACTGAACCCCATTTCTCACATTAACTATGCTCATCTATGTTATATGAGCAAGATGCCCTCATATATGAAGTACTGTACAAAAAGTCCCAAGTGAATGTTAACCTGATTGTTGTAACTATGAGGTGCTGTGGGATCTGAAGACTGGCTCAGTAGATTTAAGAGTGAAATCAGAAATTTAGGCCACAAATAAGCTTAATTGTACCTTTGTTCTTTCATTGCTTACATTAGATTCACTGAGCCTTGAAGCCCTAATGAGCTATAGCTGTCTCTGTGGAGAAGTGAGGCAGTGGCTCTGAGAAATTTATGTTTTACGAAGTACAGCCAAAGCTATGAGAAGAGGCCCAATAAATATACAAAGTCAAAAATGGGGCAAGGCATACTTTCCTCCCTTAAAAAATCTCAACCAATTACATTGCTCATCTAAAGTCTTTCAGTACCTGAGCCTTTCCTACCTTTATAATCTTCTTATACCTTGCTCCCCTCCACATACTCTGAAATTCAGTGACACTTGCCTGTGCTTCAAACTAGACCCTCCATTTTTTTAACTCCAGAAACTTTCACTGACAGTCCCTCATGCCTAGAACATTCTTCCTCCTCATTTCTACCTCCTTGTTTCCCTACCTTTCTTCACATCTCAGCTGAAAATCTCACCTTCTGCAAAAAGTCTTTCCAAGTCTTTCTTAAGCTTAATGCCTTCCTTCTAAGATTCTCTCCAATTTATTATATTTTAGATAGACAGACAGATGGACAGACAGACAGATAGATAGATACATATCTTGTTTGTGTGTAGCTGATTGAATGTTGACTCCTCCAATTAGACTGTGAGCTCCTTGAGGGAAGTGACTAAAAGGTTTTGGGTTGGGGGAGGAGTGTTTTTTGTTTTATTTTGGTTTGGTTTTGCCTTTCTTTGTATCCTCAGTGCTTAGCCAAGTGCCTGGAGTATAGTAGATGCTAAATAAATATTTATTGACTTGACATGACTCAAAGATCCCAAAGTATAGATCTTTTCCACACAGATCATGGCAATAGAAGTCCTGGTAAGCAAAGAAAACTTATACGTACATCACTGACATCAGAGATAGAGCCTTTCCTGTATAAAAAAGGAAAGCTCTTTTTTTTTAACTCCCTTAAACCATTGCATACCACAAGTGGCTGCCCAAATAGCTAGCAAAAAATCAATTCAAGAAACAAATCTAAAAACTCATAATACCCTCTGTCTCAAGCCCTCCAGGGTAAAATCTGATAAACCTTAAAGAATATTCTTTACTAAATATCACGTCAGTATAAATATTATGCATAGGTTCTCTGTCCTACTCTCCTATGGCTGATGAATTGTGACAAAAATAACATTTAGAAAAGCATTCACTGTTAAATAATAGGGAAATATGGACAGGAAAAACTGATAACCTTTTTCCAGTTATCATTACTAATTAATATACTAAGAACGCACAAACCAACTTAGATATTTTAAAGTTATGCTCAGAAGTTGGAAGTATAGAAATGGTATAGATGACAAATAAAAAAAAACTGTAGCATGGCCTTCCAAGAATAGTGTCAGGAAGGCTAAAATTCAAAATTAACTTAGACAAAGAAAGTTTTGGACAATCGTAATGTTCATTTGTTCCTTAAAGTTATGTTGAGGGAAAAAGGAAGATTAAATAAGGGTTAGAAAAACGGGGATGAGAACAATAATAATTGATGATAACTTGTTCTAAAACCTCCAATTCTACCACCTCTCAGTACTTTCTGAGGCCACCACCCTTGTTCTCTGAATCTTGGCTTGCAATTAAATGTTTCAGTGTTTCATAAATTCCTTGAATAAAGATAGACAAAGAGGAGACAAAAGTATTCTTGTCCACTGATTTCCACGAATGTTTACATAGAAAATCCTAGGGAATTAGCAAAGAAATTAATTGAGACAATTAATAGCTTCAATAAAGTAGTTTGCTATAAAATTACACCATGAAAATCAAAACATTTTTATGTAGCAAAAACCCAGGAGATGGGAAGCAGAGCCAAGATGGCAGATTAGAGATAGTAACTCAGCCAAATGCTCCAAACATTCTCCTCCAAACAACTTTAAAATAATGCCTCAAATCTAATTTTGGAGCGACAGAGCCAACACAAGGTCAGAGTGACCCATTTCTCAAGTCTAAGACAACTTGGAAGGTCAGCAGGAAAGGTCTATGACTGCAGGGTGGGGTAGCCCAGAGCTCACACTAGTGGAAGGACTTGGAGATTGCTGCAATAGTGGCAGCTTTAGGAGCTCTCAGCCCAGAAATAATAAAAGGGTGGGATGATTCATCAGAAGGAGATTACCAGGGACTCTTTCTTGGTATTGGGTGCAACTGGCACTAATTGGCAACTCTATAGTCTATACATAATTACAGATCACAGTCCCAGGGCAGAGAGGAGAGCTTGTGGTCTATCACAAGGCAGCAGAGGCTTTGGTCGCAGTTCCAAGGCAGAGAGGAGCACTAGTGCTTGCAGCTCCGGGAAAGCAAGAGACTTGGTCAAAATTCCAGGGCCAGTGCTAGAGCTTGTAGCTACAGAGGAGCAGAGGCCTTCCGGTAAAGACCAGAGAGCAGACAGGAGAGCAGTGACCCATACCTCTCCTCATATTATACCACCTTCAAAGCACCAAAAAGTTACAGACCCCCAGAACAAGCTCTGAAAACAGCAGCATGAAAAAGCCTGAAGCTTAGGACAGTCCCACCCCCCTACCTTCAAAATCCCACCATGGGAACAAAGTCCAACTTTAATATAAATTTCAAAGTCAAGAAATAGGCTAAAAAATGAGGGGGAACAAACTTGATCATAAAAAGCTACTACAGTGGCAGAGAGGACCAAGACACTAATTCAGAAGGAGACAACAATGTGAAAACAGCTAAAAGTAAAGCCTCAAAGGAAAATAGTAACTGGACCCAAGCCCAAGAAGAAGAAGAGTTAAAGAAAGAGATGAGAAAGGTAGAGGGAAAATTGGGGAAAGAAATGAGAGTGATGCAAGAAAATTATGAAAAGGGAATTAAAAGCTTTGCAAAAGAGGCACAGAAAATACTGAAGGAAAAACACTTTTAAAACAGAATTGTCCTCACACTAAAAAGAGACACAAAAATTTACTGAAGAAAAGAATTCCTTAAAAAGGAGAATTGGCCAAATGGCAAAAGAGCTACAAAAGCTCACTGAAGAATTAAAAATTAGAATTGGATAAGTAAAAACTAATGACTCCATGAGACATCAAGAAACAATAAAATAAAGTCAAAAGAATGAAAAAAGAAGACAATGTGAAATATCATATTGAAAAAACAAGTGATGAGGAGACATAATTTAAGAATTATTGTACCACCTGCGATCTATTATCAAAGATACAACAAAAAAATCAAAAATAATTTCAAGAAATTATCAAGGAAAACTACCCCTAATATCTTAGATACAGAGGATAAAATAGAAATTGAAAGAGCACATTTATCAGTTCCTGAAAGAGATCTCAAAATGAAAACTCACAGGAATATTATAGCCAAATTCCAAAACTCTCAGGTCAAGGACAAATATTGCAAGCAACCAGAAAGAAACAATTCATGGCTAAATGACAAAACAGGGAAATGATAAATGTTGGAGAAGATGTGGGAAAATTGGAACATTAATGCATTGTAGGTAGAGTTGTGAACTGATCCAACCATTTTGGAAACCAATTTGGAACTATGCCCAAAGGGCTATAAAAATGTACATACCCTTTAACCCAGCAAATACCACTTCTAGGGCTGTATCCCAAAGAGATCATAAAAATGGGAAAAGGACCCACATATACAAAAATATTTATAGCAGCTCTTTCTGTAGTGGCAAAGAATTAGAAATTGAGGGGATGCTCATTGAATTGGGGAAAGGCTGAATAAGCTGTGGTATATAGATATAATGGAATACTATTGTGCTATAAGAAATGATGAGCAAGCAGACTTCAGAAAAACCTGGAAAGACTTGCATGGACTGATTCTGAGTGAAGTAAGCAGAACTAGAAGAATACAGTAACAACCATATTGCATGATGACTAACTTGATAGACTTAGCTCTTCTCAGCAATGCAAGGATCTAAAATATCTCCAAAAGTCTCATGATAAAAAATGTTACCTACATCCAGAGAAAGAAGTACGGAGTTGGAATGCGGAGTGAAGCCTACTATTTGCTTTTTTTTTCTCTTCTGTTTTGTTTTGTTTCTTATCTCTTGTGGTTCCTCTGATTGGTTGTAATTCTTCTTTACAACATGATTAATGTGAAAATATGTTTAATAGGAATGTATATGTAAAGCCTATATCAGATTGCATGCTGTCTTGGGGAGGGAGGTGGGGATTGCGAGGGAGAAAATTTAAAACTCAAAAGCTTATGGAACTGAATGTTGAAAACTAAAAATAAATTAATATTTTTTTTAATTTTAAAAGAAAAGGAAACAATTCAAATATCATGGAGCCACAGTCAGGATCAAACAAGATTTAGAAGCTTCCACACTAAAGGAGTAGAAGGTTTGGAAACGTTGTTGTTTGTCCTTAATTCTCAAAGAGGACCGTAACATCAGGAAGGTGAGGCCATGACTTGCAAGTGAATTGGATTTAAGTGAGGGAGGACTGTGAAAAGTCACCAGCCTCACTCTGTCCTCCAGAGCTATCTTGGTCCAGTAGCAAGACATAAATCAGGACAACTAGTGATGGCCCCTGATGCAATGGGAGATCTTGGCCTTTTTAAGTTAAGGTCTTTCCCAGGTCTCAGTTTGACTAAGCAATTAATGTTAGGTAAGAAATAAAGCAAAGAATGATCTCTTTTAACTAGTTTTTTTTTTTTAAAAAAGCAATCTGGGAGGGAAAGGCCCTCAGGGTTTCTAGCCAAAATGTAAACAATTGTTATTTACACTCCCTCTGAGTAATAAGGGCCCAAACAATGACCAAGTGAGGCTTGGGCTGGAACCTATTGTTAGCCAATCTTATCTATAACTGGAGATGACTCCAGATAGAGTAGTACACCTTGATCTTTTTATGGTGTCTTTCCCAGGTCTAGAAGACTTGGAATATGATGTCCTGGGAGGCAAAGGAGCTAGGATTATAACCAAGAATAATCTACCTAGCAAAAAAATACATATTTAATTAAGTTGAGGATTTTCAAGCATTCTTGATGAAAAGACCAGAGCTGAATAGAAAATATAGCATTCAAACAAAAGACTCAAAGGAAGTATAGATAGGTAAACATGAAAGAAAAATAATGAGACTCATAAAGTTAAACTGTTTACATTCCTATATGGGCAGGTAATACATGTAATTCTTAAGAACTTTATTATTATCATTATTAGGACAGTTAAAAGCAGCCTACATAGACAGAAGGCACAGATTTAAGCTTACTACATTCTCATGATCCAGATAGATAGATAGATAGGTAGATAGATAGATAGATAGATAGATGACAGATAGATAGACAGATAGATAGACAGATAGATGAGATGAGAAAGAGCTATGTACTGGGAGAAGGGGAAAGAGAGAGGTAAAATGGGGTAAATTATCTCACATGAAAGAGGCATGCAAGGTATAGCTTTTACACTGGAAGGGGAAACAAGGGGAACCGTAGTAGGCATTGCTAGAATCTCACTTTCATCAGAACTGGTTCAAAGAAGGAAGAATGTATATATGTGTGTGTGTATGAATGTACATGCAACATACATATATATAGCCACATATATGATAGATTTATATATACGACTATATTTACATATATGATAGATTTTTACACAAAACTGAATGTGTGCACGTATTGGTTCAAAGAGGGAAGAATATATATGTTCTATATATGTGTGTGTTATATATTATAATAGATTATAATATGTGTATGGAACTCAGAAAAAATTTTCTAAGAATGTAAAAAAACAATGAATATGAAAAGAAATCAAAAAACAGGAGAAATAGTAAAAACAAAAGCTATTCATATTCAAAATAACTATAAAATATCTTGGAATCAATCTACCAAAGCACACTAAATAACTGTATAGACAAAATTTCAAAATACTCCTTAAAGAAATAAAAAAATAGCTTAAATAATTAGACAAATATTCAATGTTCATGAGTAGGCCATGCCAACAAAAGAAAAAATGACAGTACAAGATTTAATGCTATATCAATCAACACTCTGAGAATATACTTACTGAGACAGAAAAAAAAATTAAATAAATTGGGAGAAACAAAATATCAATAGCATCCAAAGAAATAAGGGAAAAAGTAGAAATGAGGGGACAATAGCACATCCAGACTTCAAACTAAATGATAAAGTAATAATCATGAAAACTATCTTGTACTAGTTCAAAAAACACAAAAGTCAATGGAAGAGATTAAATGAAAAAAAATATTAAAAATAATTGAATTCAATTATCCAGTGTTCAGTAAACACAGAAACATAAATTGCCTAAGGAAAAATTTGTCATAGTTGACAAGAATGTCTGGAAAACGTGAAAAGCAGTCTTGCAGAAATTACCATAGGACCAGTTAGGGATTTTTAGTCTGGTGTCCATAGACTTGTTTCTTAAATGTTTTGATAACTGAATTTCAATATATTTTGCTCCCTTTGTAATTCTATGTATTTTATGTACAAATTTTAAAAGAATTATTCTGACAAGGAGTCCATAGGCTTTACCAGATGCCAATGGGGTCCACAACACACAAAAAGGCTAAGAACCCCTGTTGTACACCAACATCTTGTACTTTATGATAATGACCATATAATACAACTCAAAGTTGATATGTGACCTAAATATCAAAGTTTATACTACTAAAAATAATTTTTAACCACTAGATCAGGTGCTTTTCAAAATTATAGCTGGCAGACAAGCAGAAAGGAGGGGAGAATTTTTGACGAAACAAATAAAGATAATAACAGAAGAAAATTTTTGAATCAATGTATGAAATTGACAAGCTTTTAAGTGAACAAAATTCATGCAACTAGGGCAAGAAAGTAGTTGACTGAAAAAAATCTTTGTATAAAATATCTCTGATAAGGTTTTGATATCTAAGATATATAGGCAACTAACAGAAATATATGACTAAAAGCTACTGCCCAATAAATTATTGGTCAAATCAGAACAAAGTGCTCAAGAATTGCAAACTATTAACAATCACGTGAAAGAAAACTCTGCTTTCTTTTAAAGAACTAATGTAAAATGGATAATAATAAGACATAGGCAAATCCAAACAACTCTGAGGTTTCACCTCACTCCTAGCAAATGGGCACAGATGACAAAAGATGGAAATAGTTAATACTGAGTAGGGAGATGTGGCTAGATGGAGGCACTAATGAACTTAGTGGAGCTGTGAATTGTTTCAAATATTCTAGAAAACAATTTGGAATTATGCAAAGAAAATGCCTAAAATGCTCATAACTCTTGATCAAAGGATGTTATTACTATTTATGTAGCCTAAGGTGGTCAATGACAAAATGAAAGTTTCCATGTATGCTGAAATATTTATAGAAGCACTTTTTCTCCTAGAAAAGAAATGGAAATGAAGGAATCATTCATTCATTTGGATAATGGCTAAAAAAAAATTGTGCTATATGAATGTATAACTACGCTAAAGGAACAATGAAGATAATGAACACAGAGAAGTATGAACTAATAATGCAAAGTGGAGAAAGCAGAAACAGCAAAAGAACATAAAATAGGATTACAACAATGTAAAAAAAAATAACAACCAAAGCAAAGTAATAGAAAACCAGAGTGCTGAAAAATGATAATCATCAAACTTGGCCTTAAGGAAAAGGCATGAGAAGATACTTTCTTCTGCTTCTTTGCAGAGGTAGGGGACTATGCTTGTGAAACATTGCATACTCTTTAAATTGTCAGACTCTTTAAATACATTGGTTAGTTTTGAAGTGGCTTTTTTTCTTCTCTTTTTTTTTATTTATTCTCTTTTTCATTCTTTGTTATAAAGCCTGGAAGAGGCAGAGACTGGGAAATGTAGGCAAAGGTGAAACAAAAGATATGATCAAAATGTATTTTTTTGAAGAATAATAGCAATAATCTTGGAACTGTTTCTATTTAAGCTCCAACATAAAATATCAAAAGAGTGAGACAAAAGTGATGACGAAGATGATGATGATGATGATGATAACCACCTCAAAGTCCAATCCATCCTGTAGATGACAGGGGAAAGAGTATGACAATACAGTTGGGGAATGTATAGTGATTTAAGGTTGACAAAGCTCTTTGCCTATATTGTGTCATATGATCTTCACAACTCAGTGAAGTGTGTGTTATATTTGCACTACTTTACAAATGAGGAAACTAAGGCTGAAAAGGATTAAGTGACTTACTTAGGGTCATATTAAATTAATGTCACACTAAGTGTCCAGGATTTTAATTTAGGTCATCCTGACTCCCAAGTCTGGTACTTTATACACAGTGCCACCTAGCTGCCTAACTGTACCACAAAAAGACAAGCTAAACCAGAAATAATCAGAAATGCCAACATTCCACATGCTAGAAATGTTTCAGTGCTGATGACACTTACCACTAATGAAGACAAACCACAAGTATAGATTAGATGGACATGAATATGTTCATTCTATAATAATATTTTATCAAAATAAAATTGGAAACATCTTAACCAATGTGGGCAAAGACTTCACACTGCTTTTTGTCAAAGTGGTCTCAGCTATACAATATATTGCCAACAAGTGTAAGGCAACAATAAGAAATAGCATCATCCTTAAGCCTAAATCAGATTAAAAAAAAAAAAAGAGGTGAAAATCATGAAGTATTAAACTCTAAAGAGAGTAAAGTGAAAGAACATAACATCCTTTAAAATTTTCACTTAACAAAACCTTTTAAAATTACACTTAATTAAAAGCAGATAGTAAAACTGTACTAATTTCTCAAAGGCTTTTGAAAAAGAAATAAGCATATTTAAAATGGAATTTTGAAAAGCCCTTTGTGAGTTTGATGGTGTAGATCCAACTAGCAGATATTCCAAAACAGCATAATTTTTTTTAATCTAGCATTTTCTAGAACTTCTGTGAACAAACCACTCTTCAAAATATTTGACAGAATGTAAAAAAAAAACATTTTAGGAGTTGCACACAAGAATTTATATGGTAGCCATTAACATACTAGGAATCATAAGACAAAAGGTATGATTACAGAGGAATATCTTTAAAGAGAAATCAAATACAGCTATGGTAGCAGTAACTCAGGGGAGCTATGGAGGGGAAAGGCATTAGAAGAATACAACAATACCAAGCTTCTTCATATAGTACAAAGGAAAATTATATTAGCTAATGAAAGACAACAAAAAAGAAACACTTGGAATGGCATATGAAAAACAAAAGTAAAATAGAAATTCTAGATTCCTATCATCATCATCACCATGTTCACATTTATATAGAACTTACTATGTGCCAGGCACTGCATTAAGTGCTCTACAAATATTATCTCATTTGATCTTCACAGCAGCTTGGAAAGTAGGTTATATTATTTTCTCCATTTTACAGATGAGGAAACTGATGCAAACAGAGGTTAAGTGACTTGACCAAGGACACATAGCTAGTATCTGAGGTCATATTTGAACTCAGGTCTTCTTTATGCTAGACCAAGTACTCTATCTAATGCACTACCTAGCTCTAATTGAAAGTGGTTTGCTTCAAGACAGAACCCATGAGGTCAGAGCCTGGAAGATGGTGGAGTAAAAGCAGTGACAATTGTTGGAATTCTCCCCCAAACCACTCCAAATACCTGTAAAAAATAACTCTAAACAAATTCTAAAGCAGTAGAACCCACAAAAAAGACAGAGTGAAAGAAATTTCAAGCCCAAGACAATCTGGATGGTTGATCAGAAAGGTGTATCACAAGGGGCAGTGAGAGAAACACAGTCAGGTGTGGATGCACAGGGAAAACAGGCCTCAATGAACCTGGAACATGCCTCAGGGGACTGAATCACAGGCAGTTGTGGCAGTTTCCAGACTTCTTAACCCATAAATTCCAAAGACAACTTAGAAGGTCAGTAGGAAGCTTGGGACAGTACATTCTCTATACTAGAAGCAGACCCCCTACCTTAACAAAGAGTTTAAACTCAAGTAATTGGCTGGAATCATGAGCAAGCAGCACAAAAAGAGTCAGACCATAGAATCTTACTTTGGTGACAAAGCAGATCAAAACATACAACCAGAAGACAACAAAGTCAAAGCTCCTACATCCAAAGCCTCCAAGAAATATATGAATCAGTCCCAGGCCTTGGAAGAATTCAAAAAGGATTTGGAGAAGCAAGTAAGAGAAGTAGAGGAAAAAATGGGAAGAGAAATGAGAGTGATATAAGAAAATCATGAAAAACAAGTCAACAGCTTGCTAAAGGAGACCCAAAAAAATACTGAAGAAAATAACACCTTAAAAAATAGCCTAACCCAAATGGCAAAAGAGATCCAAAAATCCAATGAGGAGAAGAAATGCCTTAAAAAGCAAAATTGGCAATTGGAAAAGGAAGTCCAAAAGCTTACTGAAGAAAATACTTCCTTAAAAATTAGAATGGAGCAATTGGAAGCTAGTGAATTTATGAGAAATCAAGACACTGTAAACAAATCCATAAGAATGAAAAAATAGAAAACAATGTGAAATATCTCACTGGAAAAACAACTGACCTGGAAAATAGATCCAGGAGAGAAAATTTAAAAATTATTGGACTATCTGCAAGCCATGATCAAAAAAAGAGCCTAGACATCATCTTTTAAGAAATTATCAAGGAAAACTGCCCTGTTAGTTTAGAACCAGAGGGCAAAATAGAAATTGAAAGAATCCACAGATCTCCTCCTGAAAGAGATCCCCAAAGGAAAACTCCTAGGAATATTGTAGCCAAATTCCAGAGTTCTCAGGTCAAGGAGAAAATATTGCAAGCACCCAGAAAGAAACAATTAAAGTATTGTGGAAACACAATCAGGATATCACAAGATTTAGCAGCTTCTACATTAAAGGACTGGAAGGCATGGAATATAATATTCCAGAGGGTAAAGGAGATGGGATTATAACCAATAATCACCTACTCAGCAAAACTGAGTACAATTCTTCAGGGGAAAAAATGGACATTCAGTGAAATAGAGGGCTGTCATGCATTCTTGATGAAAAGACCAGAGCTGGGGCAGCTAGGTGGCGCAGTGGATAGAGCTCCGGCCTTGGAGTAAGGACCTGAGTTCAAATCCAACCTCAACACTTGACACTTACTAGCTGTGTGACCCTGGGCAAGTCACTTAACCGCAATTGCCTCACTAAAAAGAAAAAAAAATGAAAAGACCAGAGCTGAATAGAAAAATTTGACTTTCAGATACCAGACAGGAGTGAAACATGAAGAGGTAAACAGGAAAGAGAAATCATAAGAGACTTATTAAGATTGAACTGTTTACATTCTGCATGGAAAGATTATATTTGTAACTCATGAGTCAGTATGAGAGTAGCTGGAGGGAAAAAATTATATGTATGTATAGATAGATAGATAGGTAGAGGGCACAAGGTGAGTTGAAGATGAAGGGGTGATACCTGGAGAATAAAATTAAAGGGTGACAGAGGATTACACTGGGAGAAGGAGAAAGAGTGAGGTAGAATGGGATAAATTAACTCACATGAAATAAACAAGAAAACACTTTTACAGTGGAGGGGAAACAGGGGAAGGTGAGAGGGAATGAGTGAATCTTATTCTCATAGGATTTGGCTTAAGGAGGCAATAACATACACACTCAGTTGGGTATAGAAATCTATCATACCCTACCGGAAAATAGGAGGGGAAGAGGACAAGAGATCAGGAGGATGATAGAGGGGAGGACAGATTGGGAGAGGGGGTAATCAGAAGCAAACACTTCTAAGGAGGGACAGGATCAAAAGAAAGAATAGAATAAATGGGGGGCAGGACAGGACTAAGCAAAATATACCTAGTTATTCACAACATGACTACTATGGAAGTTTTCTGCATGACTATACATGTATAACCTGTATCGAGTTGTTTGCCTTCTCAATGAGGGTGGGTGGGGAGGGAGGAAAGGAGAAAATTTGGAACCCAAAGTTTTAAAAACAAAAGTTAAAAATAATGGTTTTCACATGAAACTGGGAAATAAACTATAAAGGAAATGGGGTATAGAAATCTGTCCTGCCCTACAGGAAAATTGAAGAGGAAGGGGGATAAGAGAAGCAGGGGTGTGGGGGGAGGGAGAGAGAAAGAAGGGAGGGCAGATTAGGGGAAGAGGTATTCAGAATGCATGCTATCTTGGAGTGGGGGGAGGGACAAGATGGGGAGAAAATTTGGAGCTCAAAATCTTGTGGAAGTGAATGTTGAAAACTAAAAATAAGTATATTTTTTAAAAAGATAGAACCCATGAAACAGCTGAGATCCAAGTGTATAATCAAAAAGCCATCCATAAGCAACGTCCAAATGACCTCAAATGTCAATACATGCAGACAATCAGCAAAGAAATGACTGAATATAATTTGTTTGTTGAAACAAAAGGGTTTTTGATAACAATTCAAGGCTAGGTCATTGCCACCAGAAATTATACAAATATTCTTCTCAGACTTAGTAACTGATGTACATTATACAAGGAATAGAAATATTGCAATATATTAATGCAGCTGCAAATATTTAGCTCTTGACCAAATATGTAGCAAGACATGACCGTGTGGCTGCATTTATAAATCAAAAGCTTGGAATCTTTCATGGACTGACAGATGACAAAACCCCATACTACAAATATAGAATTCAAAATATCCTTGAGAATTCAATCAATAAACTGTACTAGAACCAGATAATTATCACCCACTAACTTTGTTAACCCCAATCCACTGGACTTAACACTGATCCATAAAAATTTAAGAACATCTTTAATAAATTTTACCATGAGAAATACTATGAAAATCTCTAATCTGTATCAAAGAAATTCTTAGAACATTGATTCCTAGCAAAAAATAAAATAAAATTACATACAAAATAAACAAATAATGAGTAAGATGACTTATATATCACCCCTGTCATCCTGTCTACTACACAGAGCATGCTTTCAACATTAGCTTATTTGTTGTTTTTCAGTTATTTTTTTTAGTCATGTCCAACTCTTCGTGACTCCATTTCAGGTTTTCTCAGCAAAGATATTGGAGTGGTTTGCCATTTCCTTCTCCAGACCATTTTACAGATAAGAAAACTGAGGCTAACAGGATTAAGTGACTTGCTCAGATCTCTGGGCACACAGCTAGGAAGTTTCTAAGGCTGGATTTGAACTTAGGTCTTGTGTATTCCAGGCCTGGTGCCCTATCCACTGCACCACCTAGCTGCCCATTTATTTATAACATATTACTTTTATTCAACTTTAAAAATCAGTCATTTTATCCAACTCTGCAATCATTCACAGAGTATTAAAAATAAAGAAATAGCAAGATAGCAGGATAACTGGTCTGGGGATTGTTTCTATATGAGCTCTGTTGAACAAGATAAAAAGGATGATTTTTCCAAATAATGATGATGATGGTGATCATGAATGCAGATTATACAAGGAAACTGCAAACACTAGGCAATATCACTGTAAGCTGAAAAAAAATTAGCACCTAACACATACCTAGAAAGTCATGACCTGGTGGCTAGAATTATGCATCCTCTAGCTTTCATGGAATGAGAGATGACAAAACTCCATACCACAAATTTGGACTTTAAAATATCTTTGACTGTACATGTATAGCCTATATCAGATTGCATGCCATCTTGGGGAGGAAAGAGGAGAGGGAGAGGGAAAAAATTTGGAACTCAAAATCGTATAACAGCGAATGCTGAAAACTATAAATAAATATTTTTAAAATAAAATGAAATAAAATATCCTTGAGAATCCAATCAATAAAATGTACCGAAACATGAGAATTATCACAGACTGAACTGTTGTCTGCAGTCACCCAGGCATAATAATGAGCTGTAAAAGCTTAAGAAGGACATTCTTAATAAATATCACCACAACAAATATTCATAATCTCCAAGCTATGTGAAATGAAACATTTTCAGAATATAGAGATCAACTACAAGAAATTAAAGCATGTGGATATAGGGTAAAATACATATATCCCTGTCATCCTGTCTGCTACTGGAGTTGTCCTCTCTAAAGAATTTTTTAGTGAGTCTGTGGAAGATAAGTTTACATCCCAATTCTCTTATGCAATTACAAGAAGCAGTCAACAATTCCACCTGTTCAATGGAACAGACATGTTAGCTGAAATAGCTAACATTTATAGGGTAGTAAGTTTTACAAAGCACTGTACATATGTTACTTACTTTAATCCTCCTAACAATTCTTCAAGGTAATTGCTCTTACTATCCCCATTCCAAAAATTAAAAAAAAAACAGAGACTGAGAGGAGTTATATGACTTACCCAGGGTCACACAGCTAGTAAATGTCTAGGGTGGGATTTGAACTCAGGACTTTCTGATTCCAGGCCCAGCCTTCTATCCACTGTGAGTCAGTCAATAAACATTTACTAAGCACCTGCTATCTGCCAGTCTTTGTGCTAAGTGCTGTGCATACAAAGAAAGGTAAAAGGAGTACTTGCTCTCAAGGAGCTCACAATTTAATGGGGAAGATAACATACAAATAACTATGCACAACCATGCAGGATAAATTGGAAATAATCAAAAGAGGGAAGGCATTAGAAGTAAGGGGATCTAGAAAGTCTTCTTAGATAAGGTAGAATTTTAGCTGGAACTTGAAGTAAGCCAGTAGGAAGAGATAAGGAGGGAGAAGCTAGCCAGTAAAAATACCTGGAGTCAGGAAATTAGACTTTGTTTGAGGAAGGGCAAGGAGGCCAGTCAATGGATCAAAAGCACAGTGAGTGGTGTAAGGTGTAAGAAGACTGGAAAGACGAGGAGGGAGAGTAGGTTAGGAAGGACTTTGAGAGCTGAACAGAGGATTTTATATTTGTTCCCGGATGTTATAGGAAGTCACTGGAGTTTATTGTGTAGGGGAATAATATGTTCAGACCTTGACTTTAAGAAGATAGCTAAGTGAAGGGCAGACATTTGTGGAGGGCAGACCAATAAGTAGACTATTGCCTAGGGGCAGCTAGGTGGCGCAGTAGATAAAGCACCAGCCCTGAAGTCAGGAGTGCCTGAGTTCAAATTTGGCCTCAGACCAAACACTTGACACTTACTAGCTGTGCGACCCTGGGCAAGTCACTTAACCCCAACTACCTAAAAAAAATAAAAAATAAAAAAAACAAAAAAAGTAAATTGGCATTCATTTGAAGAGAGATGAGTTCATTTATATGTGCTTAGATTTTACTTGCCTTTTATTACTTTGTATTCCCCTTAGTACCTAGCTCACTACTCAGTACATGGAAGTACTCCTTAAAAATATGTCAATTTGTTGATTATTTAAAATAAACTTGAATTGTGACCAAGAAAGGTTTGGTGTTTTTGCATTACTGTGCTGCCTATCTCCTGATACGGACGTTTGAGTTCTAACATGAATATTTAAATGTAGCTTTCATTTGCATGAGCCAGAGCAGTAAAATAGTGACAAATATTCCTTGATAGTTGTTCATGCTGAATCATTATCAAAGAACATTAGAACACTTCACACATGTTGGAAGAAAACAGTCAAGACAATGGTATATTTTCTCCCTATGTCCCTGTTTCTCTTTTCATCCTGTCATTCACTCCACCTAGAAAGCAGTGAAAACAATACCAGGCTAGAGGCTGAGGACTCAAAAGCCCAGAGCAACATGAGTTTTTCAGTTTCATGGGAATAATCTTTAGTACTTCAGGGTTTCAAGACACATTTATAGCCCTTGGCCTTCTTAGGCTGCATATCACAAATTAGTTGGACTCTAGTGTTTTCACTAACAAGTAATTCAGTAAGTTTCACTCCATTATCATTTCAGTAATGGCTAGAAGGGGTGACACAATTTTTGTTGATATTATTTTATTTTGTTATGGGCTCAGTCAAACTCTTGGACCTAATTTGAAGTTAGAAACAGCATAAAATCACCTTATTCAGTACCAAGTTAGATGAATTCTGTCAAAGAGAAGAACTGGGACTTTTTCCATTTTTTAACAGTAGTTTTAAGGCCTCTCCCATCAACATTTCCTCTTTTTGGCTAAGCTTACATGAGCACAGATATTAGAGTTAGGAATCTGGATGTGAGTTTGGGTCATAGACAGTTAGAAGTGGCCTCGGAGATGATCTAGTCCATTCATTCATTTCACAAATCAGAAAATTGAGGCTTAGAGAGGTTAAGTAATTTGGTCCCAATCAAGGTAAGTAAGTAGTGGAGAATGGATTCAAACCCACATCTTCAGTGTTCTTTTGACTATATTTTATAGAGACATTGTCATACTCTAATTGAAGATATGTGTTACTGCATAGGACCCATAATATGTTTCCAGATTGGTCCTAAGAAGCTAAAATTTTTTAAAGTTTTTTTTTCCATAAAGCAAAATCATGCATAGTTATTTTCAGTGTGGGTTTTTCCTTTATTGGTCTCCAATATAATTCGGCAAATGCTTCTGACTTGAGGAAAAGGCAGTGTTCCTACATAACATTAAATTAAAATAACTCCCAAATCAATAACAGGATAGTTTTCAGTGTACATTACGATTTAAGTGCAGGCTAATATAAAGGAGACTTTCTTTCATACTGACATTTTACTGGTATTGTTTTTGGCAGCAAAACATGGGATACTCTGGCTCTGAAGAATTAATATATGAGTGTCACTCAAAGGGCAATGCATGGTGGAGGGGGGAGGAGTAGGCTGCAACATATAGCTAATGAAGAACTGAAGGGAAGGGGAAGAGAGTAAGCTTTTATGTAGTACCTACCATATGCCAGGCTCTGTGCTAAGCACTTTACAAATATAATCTCATTTGATCCTAATAACCCTGAAGGAGACAGAGGTTAAGTGCCTTGCTCAAGGTCACACACCTAGTAAGAATCTGAGGCTGCATTTGAACTCAAGCTTCCTGCCTCTTGGCCAAGTACTCTATCCACTACACCACTTCGCTGCCTTGTAAAGCATAACTGGAATAAAGTGTGTCATTAAACAATGGTGTGACAGGAAGAGAAGATAGACCAGACGTGTGTCAGGAAAAAAGGGGTGATGGGGGGACTGCTAGTGTGCTCCCTTACTACCCTCACCCTCTGGGTGCTGGGAGAAAGCAAGGAAGAAACTTGTGTTGAATTTTCGGGAGAACTCAAACAAGTCACAACGAAAAGGTAGGGACAGATGGAGTGTGACCTATTTGCTGAAGGGAATTACTGAATCATGACATGACTGATCCTTTTGAATATCTGAGTGATTATTTCTTTAGTGAATCTGAAACTTTTATTACTTTTGACTACCTTCTTGTGAAGTCCATTTTTTTTTGGTTTCAGTCAAAGATGTCAATTCAGCAGTGCTGATACTATTCACAAAGCACTGCCCTAGACCTTATTGTTTTTGTTAGGGTGACTGAGACATTGCCCCTACCCTCCAGAGTATATGTGATATGTGTTGCGTTATCATATGTGATGATTATCATATGTGATGAATATATGATGCATTATCATAAATAGATATGTAGCATCCCCTTTGGGGATACATACTGGCAAGGCCTTCTTCTCACCTTCCCCACTTAAGCAATCCTACCTGCTAGTTAGCAAAATGAACTGGCCTTGGGTTTAGTAAGACCTGAGTCAAAAATCCCATCTCAGACACTGACAATTTGTGCTACTTAACCTGTTTCCCTGTTTCTGTAAAAATGGAAATAATGATATCACCTAACTCTTGGGGTTGTTTTGAGGATCAAAGCAGATAATATTTGTGAAGTGCTTTGAAAACCTTAAAAACCCTACATAACTGAAAATCTAAATGAAATGGATATTTCAAAACTATAAATTACCCAGATTAACAGAAGAAGAAATGGAGTATTTAAATAACCCAATCTTAGAAAAAGAAATTGAACAAGCCATCAATGAACTTCTTAAGAAAAAATCCCCAGGGCCACATGGATTCACAAGTGAATTCTACCAAATATTTAAAGAACAATTAATCCTAAAACTATATAAACCATTTGGAAAAATAGGTGAAGGAGGCCTGCCAAATTCCTTTTGGTACCTAAGCCAGGAAGACCCAAAACAGAGAAAGAAAATTATAAATCAATTTCCTTAATTAATATTGATGCAAAAATTTTAAATAAAATACTAACAAAGAGATTACAGCAATATATCACAAGGATCAAAAACTTGACCAGGTACAATTTATACCAGGAATGCAGGGCTGGTTCAACATTAGGAGAATTGTTGGCATGAATGACCATATATCAATAACAAAATAACAAAACCAACAGAAATTTGCCCATGGTCACCCAGCTAGGAAGTGTCTGAGTTTGGATTTGGAACTCAGGTCTTCCTAAATCCAGGAAGCCCAGCAGCAAAATTCCTGTAGGAAGTTTGAAAATAACTAATTGCAAAATGAATTCTATTCATAAAGCTAGAATATAGTATCATATTTTGCCATGGCTATTCTAAGAAAGGTCAAAGAAGTGGGAAGAAAAGCCGTCTTCCAGTCTAGCAGATAATTATTTCTTTCTGGAATAAATTTAGAAACAATTCTTTGCTTTATAAAATCAAAATGTGGGAGATTTCTTGTAAAATGACAAACTCCCCAAAATGAACTTCTGATTGCTTCTTCCGTTCTCAAAGATCTGATACATTTCTAAAAAAATATTGATAAAACTTTTGCTCCTGTAGGTCATGATAATCAATAATAAGAGTAATTTTCACATTTATTAATTGTCTACACTGCATCATTGAATAATGTAGCATATATCCCAACTCAAAACATTGTTCTAATAGGAAATAGCCTCAACCTAGTGGAAAGTCAACTATTTTAAGCAATCCATTATGTAATCTTCAGGTGAAAACAAACAAAAAAGCTTGTCTCATGACAAAGCAAGAAAGAAAATCAAAGAATTTAGTAGAAGGAGCAATGAACAGGAGACCATGTGTTACAGCAGAAGCACTCCTAGGTGTATATGTTGTCTATAAGTGTGTGCACATTCCACATGCCGATAGTGAGTGGAATTGTCTTTGCAGACATTTTTGTACATTTTTTGGTGTTTCAACCACAGGGTAGGATCCTTGCCTGCCATGGTAATCAGGACAGGGTTGGGTAAGCAGACAATTTTTAGGGTACTTTTTTCTTGCCCCTTCTTCACACCAGGAGATGATCAGTGTGATCCTTAAAAGGCTTCTCAGACTCCCAGGGGGCTGCCGAATCCCACTGCTGCTTCCAGTGAGAAAACGACCCTACCTATGGCCTGGGCCATCTGTGTGCTAGATTGTGAGTCCCAGTGTATCTACACCTGCTGTTTCATCACTTGCCTGTCATCATAGGCCTTTGAAATAGGTAAAAATGGTGAAATGGTATGGGTGATGTCTTTTGATTCAAGCATGAATTGGGTTTAAGTGAGGTGGAGTTGCATGAAGTCCTCAGCCTCACTCTTTCCTCCAGAGTGATCACAGTCCAGTGGCAGGACAGAATCAAGATGACTGATAATGGCTCAAGATGCAGTGGATGACCTTGGAATCTTCTATGTCTCACTAAGTTCTAAGCACTCCACAGTGCCTGCTTCAGCTGCCTTCATGGTTGCTGGAACAAATGGTCCTCATTTGCTCATTCCACCAGAAGAAGTCTTCACATGTTTGGGGTAAACACTCCCTAACTCACCAATGGGTTTGAGACCCCTCGGTTACCCTCAAACTGGTTTAGCCCATCTGCCAAAACAGTTTACTAGAGTGTGGCTGCTGAATATGCTACAGCTTCTTGGAGCCACAAGTGAGAATTAGGTGGATCAGGTGGGCACCAAAGGTAGAAAGATATGGATACAGATATATACGTGCACATACATACATCTGTAGACATATACTTTCCCTAACAAACTATTTCTGATCTTTGTTTTTGTGTTTGTATATATCTCTTATTTCCTATCCCTCCTGACTCTTCTGCTTTACTCCTACCTGCTATCCTGCTCTCCTATTAGTTGATCTATCCCCCACCCAGGATCCCTCCCTTATCTTCCCATTCACATTCATTTAAACACCCTTCTATACCCCCTTTAACCTATTCCCTCACCCTCCCCTCTAGAGATGCTTCCCTTATCCTCTCCCCTTCCCTATCCCCTTAATGTTTTATTTATGTATTTAGAATGTATACACTTCTAGATATATATGTATTGTTCCCTCTTAAACTAATTCCTGTTGAAAGTAGGTTTCCACGACTAACTGCCCTCCTCACCTATCCAATTCCTCTGTGTTGGTTCTTTCTTCCCCACTTCATTTGTATAAGATAATTATTCTTTTTAGCTATTATAGCTAAATGGTTTTACTTTTTAAAATCATATCATACTCAGGTCTACCCCAATCTTTCTTACAAACTACCCAATTACTAATAACAGTCTTAGGCATATGTTTTACATTTTACATACAGTCTGTGCTTACTGAGTCCCTTGTAATTAATCTTTGGTATATACCTTATATTTCTCTTGGTTTTTGTATGCCAAATCTTCTATTAAGTTCAGGTTTGTTTGTTTGTTTTTTAAACAAAGTCCTGAAAGTTTGACAGTTCATTAAATATCCCTTTTTTTCTTTCTAGGTTATGCTTGGTTTTGTTGGGTATGATATTTTTGGCCAGAATGCCAGTTCTTTTGCTCTTCAATATGTACTGTTCCAAGACTTGCAGTCTTTTAGTGTCACTGCTGTTAGGTCTTGTGTGATTCTAATTGTGACGCCACAATATTTAAATTGTTTTTTTCTTGTTGCTTGTAATATTTTATCCTTGAGCTGGGGGTTTCAGGATCTGATTATGCTATTCCTGTGGGGTTTCCTTGTGGAATCTCCTTCAGGTGGTGATTGGTGCATTTTCTTTTATTTCTACTTTCCCCTCTTGTTCTAATGTTCCAAGATAATTATTTCTTGTATTATTATATCAAGATTCTTCTTTTGATCATAGCTTTCACGTAGTCCAGTTATTCTTATGTTTTCTTTTCTTGATCTGTTCTCCAGATCAGTTGTTTTTCTTATGAGATGTTTTGCATTCACTTCTTTTTTTTATTCTTTATATTTTGTTTTTATTATTTTTTGATCTCTTATAACTATGCTGGCTTCCCCTTGCCCAATTCTGATCATCAAGAAGTCATTTTCTTCCTTAAAATTCTGGATCTCCTTTTTTAATTGATTGACTTTCTTTTCATAATCTTCTTGGTTTTTCTTGGATTTTTTTTTGTTTGGTTGGTTTTGGATTTGTTTTTGTTTTTGTTTTTGTTTTTCCTCAATATCTCTCACTTGATTTTTAAAGTCTTTTTAAAGTTATTCTATGAAATCTTTTGGGGCAGGTGACAATTTGGCATTGCTCTTTCGGGTAGAAGAGAGTTTCTTTGCTTCAGTATCCTCCTCAGAAGACAAACTCCAGTCTTCTCTATTCCCATAGTAACTCTCTAAGTTGGATTCTGTCTCCTTTGCCTGTGCATTTTTTTATTGCAGTCACCTCTAGTCCTGAGATATAAAGGATGGTGCCTCTGGCCTTAGATCCTCCTTCAGTTCTCCCCTCTGGCCTGGAACCCTAAACCAAGACCTCCAGCCTCCTGTAAGTGCCCACAGTTAGTGGCGTCCCCGCCCCATTTCTTCTACACTACCCAGGCATGTGCTGGCTCCTTCTTGTCCCCACTGCATCTCCACAGCACAGCTGGGTCTGGCATTCCTTGTCAGCAGAGCTTTCCTTGGGCTTCCCTGGCTCAGACTCCCAACTCCCCTTGCTATCCTGTGGCTGGGGCCAGCAGCCTCCCAACCCAGCTGGCCCCAGGAGTTGACACTTGTTGTTTAAGCAGTCCTAGCCTGGAGGTGTTTACTCTTCACAGGGGCTAAACCTTGTCCTGAGATTTTTCTTCAGATCTTCTCTGATTATCCCAGCAGGACCCCTGTTCTGCCACTGCTCTTATTAATTTTAATGTTCTATGTTCACCCTAAGGCACCATTTTATCTCTTTTGTGGGGGAAAATTTCAAGAGCTTGGAATTTTCTGACCTACTCCACCAATTTTCTAGAATCCTCTCCCTAGAAGATGTTTATTAAAGACTACACAGAATCAGATAGAAATTAGGCACCCCCATGATCTGCCCCAATTACTCCTGAAATAAAAATACAACTAACCCTAGCCTTAAACTTCCTTCATTATTAGGCTTTCTGTAAGCCCCAATAATCAAAGGTGCATGTTAGTGAGCAGGTCATTGCCCTCATGCTATGGGGTTTTATACTTCAAAGGAAGAAAGAATGGAAAAGCACTGACTCTCATGTGCCCTAATGACCTTCATTCAGTTTGTTGATATATTATTTCCCAGACAACCTTGTAAACAGCCCATGTAGCAGCTGAGAAGATGATTCCTGGGAAACAGGAACTTAAAAAATGAGGCATGTGACTACCTTTCTTCCACACTGGTGGTCATAAAGTTTTTACAGACCTTCTGAGTCAGCAAATGGGGCTACAACTCTACTGCAGCCCTTCTGCAAGTGACATATGAAAAAAGATATTTCAGTTAAATGGACACCAAACACACCCGGTTGTATGTTTATGCATAAATAAATTCATTTTTTAAATATTTCATTAAGCTTTAAATCTATATAAGTAAATGCTCAAATGTTCATCACCAAATTGCATATAATTTTGATAAATATATATATATGCATATATGTATGTATAGAGAGACATATAGACATACATTTATATGATACTATAATTTCTCTTTGTCATTCACATCATCCAGGAAATTTAGTGTCCAGATTGAATTCCAGATTCAATATTTATTAGGTACCTACTATCAGAGTACTGTGCTAACCTCTGGGAGAAATTCAAAGATGTAAATGAGATATAGTCTCATGGAATTATCTCAGCAATGAGATACTGAAATGATTCTGTGCATTAATGGTTAAGTTTACAATTTATTATCTACAATATCTGTTCCATTCTCCTCAGTGATACTTTCAAGTTTCAAGTTACACTCTAAAATCTACCTCTCAGACTTCAGGAGATAGTTGATAGAAGAGCCTGTGATACTATGATCCATAGGGTCACAAACAATCAGACATGACTGAACAAATGAACAACAAAAAAATCTATCTCCATTGCTCAAATATCAAATGTTGTTTCTCCGTTTTGAATGTCTTTTTTTTTCTATCCATATTACAACTGGCACTGTCATCTAGTACAACACTATTGATAACTGTTGTTTTTGTTGATCAGTCATTTCAGGTTTTCTTGGCAAAGACACTGGAGTGGTTTTATGAATGAGATGAGACAAACAGGATTAAGTGACTTGCCCAGGATTATACAACTAGCAAGTGTCTAAGGCCAGATTTTGTAACTGTTGTGTTAGTAGACAATAATATGACTTCATTTTTCCACATTCATTTGCAAATGTATTATCAGAGTTCCCTCTGTATGTAATAGCATTCTCTCTGGGGTCACAATCCCAACTCTCATTGGCATTGAGAGATTGGATTACCAGCAAGGCATCTGCTCTCTAGGGGGTTCCAGGGGTACTATTCTGAGTATTGTTGACAGTAACAATTATTTAGTAGATTTTCGGGATACTGCACCCTCCTGATTTCCCTCCTACATTTAACTGATCCTTCTCTATGTCCTTTACTGGATCTTCCTCTATATCATGCCCTTGTACTGTAGGTGTCCCACAGGGTTCTGCCCTTTGCCCTTTTCTCTTCTTCCTTTATATCGGGGTGGAGTGGGGAATCTGCAGCCTCAAGGCCATGTGTGGCCTTCTATGTCCTTGAGTGCAGCCATTTGACTGAATCCAAGTTTCACAGAATGAATACTTCTGTGAAGTCTGGATTCAGTCAAAGGCAACACTGGAGGACCTCAGGGGTCACATGTGGCCTCGAGACCACAAGTTCCCCACCCCTGCTCTATACTATCTCATGTGGTGATTTCATCAGTAACACAGATTTAATTACCCTCTCTATATTGATATGGGCAGCTAGATGGCACAGTGCATAGAGCACCAGACTTGGAGTCAAGAAGATCTGAATTCAAATCTGGCCTCAGACATTGACTGGTTAGGTGATTCTAAGCAAGTCACCTAACCCTCTTTGCCTCAGTTTCCTCATCTGTAAATGAGCTGGAGAAGGAAATGGCAAACCACTTCTTGTCTTTGCCAAGAAAACCCCAAATGGAGTCACAAAGAGTTGGACAACTGAACCAGTGCATCACTTAATTGTTCGTCCTTTAGTCCTTCCTCATCCTTGTTATAAGACTAGTTCACCTTCCATTCTAGTTATCCATATCTTAGATGATATGAAAAGCCATGAAGTCATAAAGAGTTAGACATGACTGAAATGACTGAATAACAACAATACTAATAATTCTCAAACATACCTTTCTTGCTCCAATCTTTGCTGACTTCCAATCTCTCATCTTCAACTACCTTTCTGACATCTTGAACTGGATATCCAATACACATCTTGAAACTCAATGCCCAAAACAGAACTCATCATTTCCCCCCAACCTCTCCCCCTACCTTCTACCTGCCTTATTATAAGTAGAGGGCAACCATCCTCTCAGTCCATCAGGCCCGTAATCTTAGAGTCATCCTGGATTCTTCATTATCTCTCACACACACTCCCCACACACACCACATTCAAGCTATTAACAAATAACCTGTTGATAGGTATGCCTGCCTTAAGTCTTTCCTCACTCCAATCCATTCCTTGTTCAGCCGCTAAGAGGATTTTTCTAAACCTCAAGTCTGGTCATGTCACACCCCTACTCAATAAACTCCAGTGGCTTTTTATTGCCTCCAGGAACAAATACAAAATGTTCTGACATTCAAAGCCTTTCATTATCTAGCCCACTTCTACTTTTTCAGTCTTCTTACATATTAATCCCCACCAGCCTCCCGGCTATTCCACAAATGAGACACTCAATCTTTCGACTCCGGGCATTTTCTCTGGCTGTCCTCCATATCTGGAATGCTCTCCCTCCTCTGCTCCAGCTACTGAACTCTCTGGCTTCCTTTAAGTGTCAACTAAAATCATATCTTCTACAGGAAGCCTTCCTCAACCCCTCTTAATTTCAGTGCCTGCCCTGTGTTATTTCCTGTTCATCCCGTATGGAGCTTGCTTTGTATATATTTGTTTGAACATTGTCTCTCCATTAGATTGTAAGCTCCTTGAGAACAGGGACTGTCTTTTGCCTCTTTTTGTATCCCCAGTGCTGAGCACAGTGCCTGGCATAAACACAATGTTAGTTGACTGATTAGTTGATTGACTCAATTAGTCCTTAGAAAAGGCATTTACTCGAATGCTATGGTAAGAACCACAATTACAAGCCATCCCTAAGGTGTACTTTCCCACAAGTACACACAGAGGTCATGGAGGCAGGAGAGAATGGGTACAAGGCTCAGAGTGCACAACTCTAGAACTACACCTCTAGAACTAGTTTCATTGTCTTTTTTTCTCTCTGGAGAGTACTCAGAAAGTTCACTGCATGGTATGACACGAGTGGCTCTGTTGTGAGGGTAGGCTGGCTTGCAACATGGTGCTACAAGAAGATGTGCTGACGTCTCACAGGGAATGGCATTTGTGCCCTGGACGACTATAGTCTGCACTTCTTCTAGCCTGGTTGGATGTTCTGGGCTCTTGTATTGTTTTGTTTTTCAGCTGGAATGTATTGTGTTCTTTCAGAAAAGGCAGAGCCTCTTAAGGCTGTTATTGACAGAAGTCTCTCTGGTTCTGCTCCCTCAGGGCCTCAGCTCAGAGGTTTCTAATTTCCCAAGCAGTGGGTAGGAGAGGTAGAACCTCTCCTATTTGATAATTCTTCCTAATTCAGAGCTGTATCCTTGTGGCGAACATCCGGTTAAGATTTCCCAGATTCTTGTTGGGTCTCATTCAAATGAGTGGGTGGTGACCACAGTAAGACAATAAGTTTGGCCTTTTCATGTGGAGGTTAGTTACTGAAAGCCTCAGAATCTGTTCTATGGTATGGAATGCTTCATTTGTACCTGACAGGGCATTACCTGAGCATTCCATACTCTCTGTCTTTGCCAGGTCTGACCTTCAACTTGGCCAAATTTAAACAAGACGCAGCCTCATGCATGTAAGCATTGAATAGTACACATTGGAAACATAAAGCATATGTAGTATCCAAACTCTGATTGTTAATGAAGGGAGAGAGCTCCAAGGATGGCATCAGAATGAATGAGAATGAAATGAGCCAAGAACCAGAAGCTGAAAAGTCCAACAAGCCCTGAAGAACCTATGGCATCAATGCCTAGTGCTCACTATTCCTAGTTGTATAAATTTCAATCCCTTACCTTGCTGACAAATGTTTGTGCATTAACAATCAGGTTTCTCTGCAGATAGATATGCCTGATAAAGCATTTGAGCTAGGTAAATAAAGAATAATAATTATGCTTCCTTAGCTTACCTTTTGCTCTGGCTCAAATTAATTAAGTCACAGAGGATCTTGGGAATATTTACACTGAAATCAGATAGTTATCTGTAATAAGGCTTTAATCTCTACCAAGATAAAAGGATCAAAAATAATAATCTTAGCCTAAGGACCTTGCGCCTGGCTTTTGTTATTATTATTAACAATAAATAGCATTAATATAATGGCAGATACCATATTACAAATATTGGCTCATTTGATCTTCACAACAACTCTGGGAAGTGCTGTTGTTGTGCAGTCATTTTTAGTCACATCTTACTCTTTGTGACACCATTTGGGGTTTTCTTTGGCAAAGATACTAGAGTAGTTTGCCATTTCTTTCTCTGACCCATTTTACAGATGAGAAAACAGGATTAAGTTATATGCTCACAGTCACACAACTAGTAAGGATCTGAGGCCAGATCTGAACTCAGGAAGGAGAGTCTTCCTGACTCCAGGCCCACACTCTATTTATTGTGCCACTTAGTTGTCCTAAGGAAAGTAGGTGCTATTGTTATTATTATTCCCATTTTACAATTGAAAAACTGAAGTAAACAGAGGTTAAGTGACTTGCCCAAGGTCACATAACTTGTAAGGATCTGAGGTAGAATTTGAACTCAAGCATTCTTTGCTCTAGGCTCCAGTTTCTATCCATTGCACCACCTAAGTGCCTCTGTCAGCTGGGCTTGGTGTTTAGTCTATGACTAAAGAGTTAACAGCCTATCATGATCAGTCTAGCCACTAAACCTGTAACAGATGGAGCTTAGATTACTTTTGTGTTTCTGAAGAGATAAACCCGCAAGCTAGAAAGAGAAGAGCAGCCCACCAGGCAGAGATGCCAGGGAACTAGCAAAGCAATGCATCAGTGGAGAACATGTGCCCAGAAATTACATAGGACCAGCAGGCACTAGCACAGTAATTACCATGAGGCCAGCCTAGGCTGATATATACACTCACTGAACAAAGACCACCATATTGCGTATGGAATAGGCCCAAGAAAAATTATACTATGATATCACCAGAAATTTATGGGGGATTATCTCTTGAAAACATTCTTATTAAGGTATTTCATTAAATATCTTTGGTTTTATCCAATTATATCCTCTGGCTGACTAGAGAAAAATAAATACATTGTTAGAAGATTGGGAGAGATAGCTTGTATCTTACATAGATTCAAAAAGTACCTTGAACCCAGGATAGTCATTCTGGTGGCTCTCTGTATGAGAGGGTACCAGGTTTATCATATAAATAGTCTAAGGACTAGACTTGTGATTTCATTACTATAAGGACCGCCCAGATAAGAAAATCCCACAACTAAAGATCGGCATTCTCTGCCACTTGGTCTTAAGAGAGTTGCCTAAAGCAGTGGTCTCAAACTGTTAGAGAAACTGAGTTACTAAACCTTGGGGCCTTATCTAGACTTGAGAAAACAAGTATCATTGTTATTATTATTAATGTATTATATTATACTTTTTGTTTATTTTGTTAAGTATTTTCCAATTACATTTTAATTTACATGTAATTAAGTACTGGAATGTTCTGAGGCAAGCTGCCTAGTTGACATCTGGGCAGTTATTATGTGTTATGCAGTTATTATGCGTCAATGGTGGCACTTCTTGGGCCTGAGGCTGGTTCTCTAATCATTACACCACTTTATAGAACATAGTTCCTGACATATACTAGGTGCTTAATAAATGTTTGATTGATTGAAACATAATCAAATTCAAAGTTAACAAATATGTCCAATGCTGAGATTAATAAATACAACCTGTCCTACGATCAGATTCTTTTGCTCCCAAAAAACCCAAAGCCTTCTTCAGGATCGCTGACCAGGACACTGGGAAAAGTCAGGGGCCAGGGCTAGTTCCTGAAGTGGTTGCTTTTCTTTTCATAACTCTCTAGTGGCCAGAAACCTCCTACTCTTCTCTTTCAACTATTTCTCAGTGCAACTGGTTCATCAGATAAGCTGTTTGGGACTGCTCAACCCTCTTTGCCTATTCATCACCAAGGAAACCGTGAAGGACAGTAAACAGCAGTTCAGGAAGAAAAAAGAATGCTCTGGGTGCCAACCTTCCCTCTCAATCTTGAACCACCAATCTTTCAGTGCTCACACTGGGGATTTACTTCATTTCTAGCCTTACGCCAATCTTCAGCTCTTTTCATATGGTCTCAGCTTTATGAACAGGGTCAACCCAAAACAGGGAATTGAAGACCTGTTAGTTGGGATAGATATAGCATGTCTTACCCCAAATTGAAGATTTGCTCTCCCAAGAAATTACATGATATACAAATGAATGTCTGTGAATGCCCATCTTAAGGATCCTAACAGCCCATAACATAATGATGGATAATCATTCCAACTATGAAGTATAATCAATCAGTGAACAACTATTAAGTATATACTATGTGTCAGGCACCATGGATACAAATTCAAAGAATGAAACAATTCCTATAGTGCATATACAAGTGCCTAAAATGTAACATTTACATTAGAACTGTATGCCATCTTAAAATAGTTCAAGCAACAAACATAATACAAAGCACCTAATCAATAGCAAACATAACAACATTGAAACAGTGTGGTATAATGCATAGCCAGCCTTAGAGTCAGAAAGACCTGGATTCACATCCCATTATTAACATATCAATATACTGCCTGCATGACCTTCAGAAAGTCACTTAACCTGTTGGTACCACAAAAACCTCTAAGACTATAAGTTCTAAAGATAATATTTTGATAGGTGTTTCCTCACTTGTTGCTCCCTAAATCAATTAAATCTAACGTCCACTTCTTATATTTAGTCATTAAAACATCACATATAGTAAATTAAGCACACAAATCTCATGAAAAACAAGCATGTGGTATAATGTTATAAAGTTACATGCGGTGACCAAATCCATGGATCACATATAGAAACTTAATATTTGTTCATTAAGTATTAGTAAATGAATAGCATGGCATTCTACTAAATTGCTAATTAATTTTTTAAAAATATGAAATGGGGCAGGCATGTTCAGTTCTTTGTTGTTCAGTTGTTTCAGTTGTGTCTGACTCTTCTTTATTTCATCTGGGGTTTTCTTGGCAAAAATATTGGAATGGTTCACCATTTCCTTCTCCAGCTCATTTTTACAGAACATAGATAGTTAAGTGTCTCAGGCTGGATTTGAACTCAAGTCTTCCTGACTCCTGGTCCTGCACTCTATCCACTGTGTCTTCTAGTTGTCCCTTTAATTCTTTAGGTACTCACAGCATGGCAGGGGGAAGTACGGCTGAAAAATTTTCTTTAGTACTTTAATAAGACAGAATGCATAAGGGCAAACACAGGAGAAAATAAAGAGGAAAACAGTGAAAAGTGGTAGAGACAGACAGGTTTGGGTCAGGGATAGGATAGTGGAGAAAGGCAGGCAGCATAAAGGAGGAGAATGGGGAGGGGGAGAGACACAGATAATCAGTCATATAACCATGGATTACAGTTGGGAGCACTCGGTGGCATGGACCCAGATGGAGATGGAAGTGTGCTGGGGGTGGAAGGTGAGAGGGTGATTAAGGTCAAATTTTATAGAGCTTTATTGGCTGGAATAGAATAACTCTTATCCATGTCACCTTGGTGTTAGTTCATTAATGTATCCAAATCATCTCAAAGTTGTCAGTAAAACTTTAAAGTTAACATATCCACATCATTTAAAAGATGTCAGGTGTTTTGCTGGTCTTACTGAAGATGCCTGGAGCTTATTCGACATTTACATATCATAGAACCCAAGTCCCCTGACAGCAATGCCTAGATGGCTTCCCCTGGTTTAACACATATCACCAGGATGTGATTTTTGGTTAATATATGCTACAGTTTGTAAATTATGCTCCTTTAATCTTTGGGATGATCTGTACATGACTTCTACTTCTACTGTACATGCAAAGGTTCACCTTTGCAATCTAACTTCCTACTATTATTACTTTATACTAGCTGCCTATAAACTTGTTTACTATACTGAATAGAAGGGTGGATACTCTGGAGTACCAGAACAAGATATAATTTTAACATAACTATATCATGTAGCAAAGAAGCATAACACAATATAAAACCAATTATGTAGCTAACATAAAGGACTCATATAACATACAATAGCCCATGTTGCTGTTACATACAAAACACACGTTACTTTTGTTCCAGCACCAGAATTCTAGTTATATGAGTAACCATTTTTTCCTAAAGCATCATAAATAAACTTGGTCATGGCCCTAATACAACTAGAGCTTCTGTCATCTCCTTCTAGGTTTGTGAATGGCTCACGCTACCATAATTTTATGGTTCTAAGAATGCATTCAGCTGCCTGAGTGTCTCCACAGCTGGAGTATTGCTGGAAAGGGGCTTCCTCTCAATTCATCTCTTTCCCTCCTTTAACAAACAGAGGTTACCCTAGGACCAAGAAAAACTGGTGACACTAGTACAAAGTCATGGTTGGAGATGGGTGATGAAGTGCCTTGTGTGAGGAATAGAGAGAAGACTAATTGACTGGACCATAGATTATGAGAAAGAAAGTAACGTATGAGACTAGAAAGACAGGATAGGAGCAGATTTTGAAAGACTTTAAAAGTTATACAGATTTTGTATAAATACAATAAATTTGCTTGATTTCAGCTCTCTCCATCCCAACTCCCTATCCTGCTCTGCCGTTCCCTTTCACTGCATCTCTAGAACTGCCATTTTATTAACAAACTGCCCTTTTTGGATTAGATCTCTTCCTCTCAGATGCCTTCCTGGAGTTTATTTTTGTATCCTGAGTCAAAAGAGCACTAGAGATGTGACATGGTAAGATCTTCACTTAAGAAAAACGACTTTGACAATTGTGTGGAGGAGGCATGGAGACCAATTAGAAGTCTGTTGCAATAGACTTGGTGAGAGTGGAGAGAGAGAAAAACGATTGGATTACAGAAGTCCCAGGCTCTCTTAGTTGTGACAAAGGCTCATCTACCTGAATATAACAGACCACCACCACCACATACTGTTCAATCTGGCAATACTGGCTTTTCTTACTGCTCCACAAACAAGACAATCTATCTCTTGGCTCTAGGCATTTTCAACTTGTCCCCCAAGCCTATAATGCTCTCCCTCTTCCTCTCTACCTCCTAGCTTCCCCAGCTCCTTTCAAGTCCCAGTCAAAATCCTGTTTTCTACAGGAAGCCATTCACAAACCATCTTAATTCTAGTGCCTTTTCTCTATTATCTCCCATTTATCCTGTGTATAATATATAATATTTGTTTGCTCCTCATCTTCCTCATTAGATTGTGAACTCCTTAAGAGTAGGGACTGTCTTTTGCCTCTTTTTTTATTCCCACTGTTTAGCAGTATCTGGCATAGTAGCAACTTAATGAAATGCAATGATGTTCATTGACTGACTAAACAACCATCACCATAGTTTTGAACTCACATTAGTCTTAACTGACCTATACTACAAACTGAACTCATTGCTAACTAATGCTACTACCCATCTCTACTACACTAACCATTAGTCAAAATGTCAAGTCAGTGGATTGTTGTCCCTCCATATGTGAAATCAAACTCCACGCACATAACCTCAAAACTTCTAAGGGATAGCTTATTTCAAAGCCAATCTTACCATCAGCAAGTCATCTACAAGCAAAATGCAATGTGTTTCTGATGACTATCATTCTCCTAGTATAAGATTGCTCCCAAGCTTTCTAGGTTAGCGTCCATACTCAACAGAAAGTTTTTCCTTGGATCTGTATAAGCTAATACTAATCTATACTTTAGGTACTTGACAAAATCTTTGTTCAAACTTGGGTCTGGTCAGATTGTCCTTTACCCAATATACACCCATGATTTCAATCACTGAATGACTTAATGATAGCATTACTTAATTCAAATATTGAAATAGTTCGTTGATTTGGACATCCCCTCCAGTGATGAAAATAACAATCCCATCTTACTTATCTATAATGTGTGACTCTTGCCCATGACCTCCCAAACGATGAATTGGGAAGTTGGGGTGTTTAAAGGGCATTTATATGGCCCTTTAAGTTCCCAAAAAGGAAGACGTTAGAGCAGGTGAGGAATTCCTTGATAAAAAAATGGAGGAAATGATGTAGAGCTAGAAAGGTGGTGGTGTAGAAATGACAGTAAAAGGCAAGAAGTATGTCTACTACTACTCCTCCTAGCCTAATATATAAAGGTACATAAAAGAAAATTATTCCAGTACTGGAGAGGATGGCCAGAAAGGCAATATTTTCTGGTAGCAGTCAGGTTTCTGAGTGCAAGATGATAGAAGGAGTGAGATCTAATGAGAAGGGCAGTTTATTAATAAAATGACAGTTCTAGAGAGCACAATAGAAGGGAAAGGCAGAGCAGGACAGGGACTTGGGATGGAGAGGAATAAAGTGGGTGAGGGTGAATGTACACTCCTGAGGCTCTTATTCTGAGTAGGGTCTGATGGTAGTTACGGCATCAAAAGGACTGGTATATCTCTTCATTTCTAAAAAAAAAAATCCTAATCCAATTTGAGTATATTCTCCTCTGCTTAGTATATGATTGCATATCACAGACTTTCTTTCCTAGGCTATTCCCTTTACCCTTACTTGGTCACTGTTTGGGCCCTGATTGGCTCAGAATGAATATAAATAACAATTGTTTCTGTTTTGGCCAGAAACCCTGAGGGTCTTCCCCTCCCAGATCTATGTTTTTTTAAAGAGGCCATTCTTTACCTCACTTTTTTATTAAGCCTTAATCACTGAATGGCTGCCACCTCAGTCAAACTGATAACCCTGTTTAAGACTTTAGCTTGAAACAGCCAAGGTCCCCCACTGCATCCCGGGCCTTCTCCAGTTGTTCTAATCCATATCTGGCCACTGGACCCAAATGGCTCTTGAGGAGAAGGTGAAGCTGGTGACTTTGCACAACTTCCCTCACTTACATCCAATTCACTTGCATGTTATAGCATCACCTCCCTGATGTCATGGTTCTCTTTGAGAACTAAGGACAAACAGTAACCGTTTAACATCTTTTCTCTTTTGAGAACCAAGTTCAATAAACTATACCCTGTAAAAATCCCTCATCCTGTTTACACTCTGGTCTGTAATTTTTCACCTGTGTTGAAAATTATACTGCATAAATACCACATCTAACATGTCCAGTCTTCAGTACTAGATAAGGTAGGCACTTGCTAGATTATGGTTTGTCATTAGCTGCAATCCTTTGGGCAGGAGGCCAATCATGGCTACTCCAACATCTTTATCTGAGGGAAGCTTCTATTTTCACAGTCTCTGTGTGGAGGATCCCTTCAAGCAATTTTGGTAACATAAAAATCTTTGGAAAAAAAAAGGAGCAGATATGCTAACTTGAATTAAAGAGGATTACCAAAGTAGCAACAGAGTCTTTTAATTGAGGCAAGGGGATTGCAATCCAGGGTCACCACACAGCACCAGGTTTCAAGAGTGCCCAATGAGGAGCAGCGAGGACAGAGCTTAAATACATTTCAACAGGAAGGAAGTCTCCTGAAAGGCATAGCCTTGTGAAACTGTTACATAAATTGTTTTGCATAACAACCGAAAGTCCTTAGAGAAGGCTAGGGAGGCTTGGGAGTGGTAACATCTGGATAGAACTGCTGGCTCCTTTTCCTTTTTTAACTGGTTTTGATCACCCTCAGGCAATTCATAGCTCTGTGATCTGACAAGGTCAGTTTATAGTCAGCTGCTTTCAACAAAGTGTACTGAAGATAGTTTTTAAGTTTCTGGACAAAAGAAAAACAAAGGATAAATTTTTTTTAAAAGATTACCATAAGAAAGCTATATTCACAAAGAGGAAACTGTGTCTTAGAAGGTGCTAAAGGAGGAACAGGCAGAGGAAGAAAAATGAAAAGCAACGATGACCATGAAGAGGTCTAGAGGTTTTGAGGGTGCTGCTAGGAACCCCAAGATTGTGACGCCGGGACCTATCTGAAAGAATTCAACTCAAATCTTCCCACCAGAGAAAAAATTTATTGGTGATAAAACATATAGGCCATGTGATGCCCCTAAGGAAGAGTGGGCAGGAGAAAGTCTCAGCCTTTTGAGCATGAGAGGTTCTCAGCATCTGAATGGGTGCCAGGGTGGATCTTATATACAATAAAATCACTTTGGGTGGCCAGAGGAGGCAGCTGGGAAAAGGGTCTAGGTAAGAATTCTGATTGGAAGGTCTCAGAGATTGAATAGACAATGGGAATAGATAATGAAGGGAACTGGAAGGCTTCTGAGTGAGGTCAAAAGGTGGGGCTAAGGCTTTCAAAGGGAGATAAGGAGCTGGGGTCTGTACACAAATGGGAGTCAGATTCCCTTTGGGTCAAAGGGCAAAGATCTCTGCTTGAGCTCACCCCATCAACCACAGCAAGGAAGGAAGAAGCTCTGACTGATTTACTTTGTTTAACTCCCCTAGCCCCACATGTGTAATGACTCAACATGTAAAGAGAGGGCTGGCTTTCTGTGGCTGAAAGGAAGGCAGAATAGACACCTTTAGTCTCTTCCTTCCTCCCTCCCCCACTGTCCTTCTCCAGAAAGACTTTCATTCTTCCAAGGGGAAGGGGTGGAGGTGGGGATCAAGAGGTTGGAGCCTGAGGGCACCATTCTGCAACCCTCTGAGGAGGAGGGGGTATCAGACTAAAAGTCTATCTATCTGCTCCCTTAAATATTATTAGTCCAGAAGAAAAGATCAAGTTCAAGCTAAATTTTGATCACTTTGTCATTTGCGGGGGAAGGGAAAGAGGGACCCCAAGCTCTATTTCTAAGCCTACCACATATCATTTTCACAGTAAAAACACATAGAGAATAGCAAGGAAGTCATTTATCCAAATCATTGTAAAACAGAAATCAGAGAAAGTATGCATTGGAGAATATATACCAGACAGCATGGAGTGAAAGCTCTCCTAGTGGCAGTAAGATAACCCAGCTCAACCAAGAGAGAAGGTCCCAGGTCTCACCCAAGGGAAAAACTCTTTTAAGTCTCTGGAATAGTAAGCTGGGAATACAGAACTGATGGAAATTTCCAGCTCCTCTCATGCCTTCCCAGAGTCTTTCCTTCATCAGTTTCAAGTAAGATTGTCCTCTTTCATCTTTTCTCTCAAAGCTGGAATCCAAAGAAGACTTACATTTAATGAGTACCCCAAGGAGGAATTGCAAGGGGACTGGCAAAAGTTCAAGCTCTCTTGGGTTTTAAGACAGGGGTTACACTTGATTACAAAATTCTGGAGAAAAAGAATCAACTTTCTTTCCCTGGGCTGATTCTTCTGTCCTTTAAAGCACCAGTGTGACCAGACAAAAGAACCCTTGCCCAATGGTGGCCAGGTTGGCTGAATTGGGTACCAACATTTAGGGTAAAGTGCTAAGGGTATTTCATCTCACATAAGCCTATCCAAAAATGCTAGGCAGATAACTTTTATTCAATGAAGAAAAAGAACTCATCACAATGACCAGTTGGTAAGAGCTAAAAATTATTCTTATGGAAGAAGAAGAATAATGACAATAATAAGAATAAATTGACATTTATATAGTACTTTACTGGTTCTATATTTGCAAAGTATTTTACACACCTTATCTTATTTGAGTTTCATAGCAACTCTATGAGGTATGTACCACAGCATTATTTCCATTTTACAAGTATTCTTATCTAGACCTTATAGCACAAGGAAACCAGTCCCAGAGAGATGAAATGTCTTTTGCTAGTCACACGGTTAATATGTCAGTGGCAAGATATAAATCCAGGTCTTCCTGACTCCAACTCCAGCACCATTCAACAGGAGAAGGAAAAACAATTTGATAACTGGGCCTGTAGCGTTTGCATATGCGTACAACAGCAACAAACACTTATTGAATGCTTGATCTGTGAAGAGGATCTTGCAAAGGTTTTGGAAAGATAAAAATTAAAGATTGCTCTCAATGAGATTACAGATTCAATGCACAATGCATTGTTTTTACATAAACTGAAGTGCTTCTGTAAAATGAAGTTCATTTGTAATCCCCCATACTGTATTACATGGCCATAGTTATATACACAGTCATTTCATATCACATCTGGGTCTTAGTTTTTCCATCTGTAAAATGAGTGGGTTGGACTGGGTAACCTTAAAGGTTCATTCAAACTCTAAATCCCATAACCATTCCTACACCAAAATTAAAAGTCAACAATTTATCCAATATGCTAGCAAAAGTTCAGGATTTTAATTAGGTGAAGCTCCAAGGCTTTCTAGTAAATGGCATCAATTTTGCAAATTTAATAAACAAGCCAACTGTGCAAAGCAGGCAGTATACTATAATTCACCCACACTCATGGGGTACCTCTTTAACAGATGGATGGAGGTCTTCAGGTCCTGTGGTTCCATCCACACCTTATGTATTGGCTTTAACCCTCAGCCCAAGGCATGAATGCTAGAACAGTGAGGAATAATGTTAGACTTAAAGTCAGGAAGACCTGAACTAATATTTCATCTCTAGCTCTCATTGTGTGACCGTAGATAAGTTGCTTAATTTCTGTGAGCCTCAATTTGCTCACCTTCAAAATGGAGACAATAATAATTACAGTATCTACTTCACAAAGCTGTTCTGAGGATCAGGTAAGATAATATATCTAAAGTATTCTGCAAATTTTAAAGCTCAATGTAAATGCCAGCTATTATTATGAGTTCCCATTTCCTCATGCCACTTCCAATTTCTTTATGACAAATTATCAGTAGCATGGCATGAAAAAAAGGAAGAAAGCTGAGCATGAAGTCCTATGTATGGGCCCATTATATTCAACTTATAACAAAGCTAATTATAATAGGACCTTGGACTTTGAGAGGAAAGAGACCTAGAAGTCATCTTTTCTAATCCTTTCATTTTACAGATAAGGGAAAATGAGGCCCAGAGAAATTCAATGACTGGCAGAGCAAGAATTCAAACTCAGTTCCTCATACTATAGACCCATTCTTTTTTCAACACCACACTGCCTCAAATGTTAAAGTTTATGAGGGCTAGAAATAATGCAGCTTTACTAGCTATATGACCCTGGGTAAGTCACTTGACCCTGATTGCCACCTCCCTTCCCCCCCTCAAAAAAAAAAAGAATGCAACCTAGATCAGGATCAATGTGGTATTAAAAACAATAACAATAATACTAACTAATAGCTCTATAGTTCTTCAAGCTTTGCAAAGCACTTCACATGTATTGTCTCATTGGAGCTTCAAAACAACCCTGTAAGATAGATGCTATTATTATCCTCATTTTCTATATGAGGAAATGGAGGCTGGAGTCATTTCGATGACTTGCCCAGTCACACAGCCAGTAATGTCTGAGGCAGGACTGATGTTCAGGTCATAATGGAAATGGATTGCAACAGTCATACTTTAGTTGACCCTATCATATGGAGGCGGTATTATATCACTTGGATTCAAATATTTCAATCATTAAACTTGGAAAACTAGACTGATACCTTTTCTTCAGCAAGAAAAGGAAAGAATTCAAGTATCTTTTTAAACAAGACTTTATTCAAATGGAATAGGCTGCCTCATAAGATAAGAGACTCCACAACCCTAGAAGTGTTCAAGAAAAAACTGGGAGACACTTTTCAGGAATGTTGTGGGAAAGATTCATGCATCAGGCAAGGGACTGAATTAAATGGCCTCCAAGGTACAATCATTTTATTTTCTGAACCATTTTCCTGTACCCCTTAGATTGAACCAATTATGCTAAGCTTGATACCTAACGGTAAGGAAGAATTTTTGTGATGATTATAAGTTTGCTGTTAATAAGGTATTTGTAAGCAATACCCCCATTCAGTGCCTTCATTCAGCAAGCCAAAGGCTTACTATTGAAGCCATAGAAAGACTCTAAAACCTGAACTTGCCAAAGGTTATCAACAACTAATTATTAATGATGCTACTTAAAACATCCCAAGATTGATCATTGGTTAAGGGACACTACAACCTGGGCACCTTCAGTTCAGAATGTCTATTACCCCTGGAATTTTCTAGTACTTTATAAAGATGCTGATTGCTAGAATTCCTATACACAGATTAAATGCTAGAAGAATCCTGAAGAAAACTTAAAAGAAACACTATTTTTTAAAATATTTTTCAATAAAACAGATATCTGAGTGGAAAAAAAAAGAAATATGAAATCAGAGATTCAATGTCATCTTCCTATATTAATATTCCAGGGCTGTTGGTTTTCACCTCACCTATGGTTTATGTAATCCATATGCACTCCAAACTTCAGGACCAATTAAGACTGCTTATTTTCCAGGATTTCTTTATTTTAAAAGCACATGAATCTAGGGCACTCTAAAATCTCCTTTAAGAAGATATTCCATAGCATTGGACTTTCTACCATAAGAAAAGTTTCAAGGATATTCAGAAATTATTGATTTCTGGATGTATGGCTACTTCACAATGATGAGCATAAACTACTGCTTCTTATCATTAACTTTTCACCTTACAGCATTGGAGCTGTGTTTAGTTGCAAAGTGCATGATGTGGCTGAGGCAACATTTTCCTGTAACTCAAGGACAATATCATCTGAAGAATGGAATTCTTCACAAATTGACAGAATGATTGTGGAATCCAAGAAATTCTTGTCTTTAAAATTTATACTCATCTCAATCCTTTTGCAGAACTCTTTCAAAGAGCATCTTTTGTCATCTTTTCCTTACATCAAGCCAAAATTAACTTCTATGCAATTTAAACACACTGCTCCTCATTCTGTCCTCTAGATCCAAGCACAACTAGCCTAATCCTGTTTCCACATGACAATCCTTTAAATACCCAAAGATTGCTATCCTGCTCCTAGCTTCAAGTCTTCTTATCTCCAGGCTAAACAATCCTAGTTCCTTTAGCCAGTCCTCAAATGGAATGATATCAAGTCCCCTCATCAATCTTCCTTGCCCTCCTCTGGACAATCTGGTTTATCAATGTTCTTCTAAAGATATTGTCATTGTTATTACACTGTGGATATAGCATGGGAGTCTTTTACTCAACATTCATGACCTTACTTGTCTACAAGCTTAGAAAATGCAGTATCAATTAGTGATATCCAGATATGTCACTAGAAGTCCCAGACTGTGTTATGCCAGTTCTGTTGAAAGTTGTATATTTAAAAAAAAAAGAAAGAAAGTTGCAATATTAAAAGATGATTGATTAATCAGGATCTCATTTTGTCCCTTGTTTTCAATTGTAAGTAAGCAGGTCTAAGGACTCCAGTTATCTTCCCATTTTTCCAAACAAAGAAATGCTAGGGAAATTCAAATACCCTGAGAGACCCTATCAAATAAAATCAACAGAATTTCTCCCCCTCCCCAACCAGCATGAATCAGCACCATTCACCAGGTCTGAGCTTCTTGCTTCCTCCCTGCAATGCCTGGTCTGACATCACCAAGTTAAGAACTCTATAAAAAAAATAACCAAATTTTCCCAGGTTTGGGTGTCCAATTCCATCTGAGGTCCCAGGAGATCTGACATGTTTCAACATTCCTCCTGGACTGCCCTTCATTTCGTGAGTATGTCCCCTCAACAAAGCTGGCTTACTTTACAGTTTCATTGTGTGCCCCATGTTTCTTTATACTGAACTACTGATAAACTGAATCTTATATAACCTGTATGGAAATAAGGGGGTGTCCAACAAAAAACTGCCTAAGTAATTCAAGTCAGTTTGAAATTATTAATGATTAATGATTATATATGATTAATTATATTGATGATATAATTAATGAAATTATTCATTTAAATTATCTGCCTATTACAGATATGTCTTATGGAATAATGACATCATTGTTCCAGCCTCAACTAGAAACTGTGTCTTGTGGCCTAAAATGGATTGTGATTTTTAAAAAACTGCAAGGGAGTGTAGCACATGCCAAGTTACTGGGCATAATCTACTCAGACCTTAAACTGACTGAACTATTTGGTTGTTTGGGCTTTATGTAATAAAAGTTTGAGTTTCAGCCTCAGTAAGTTACCTCAATCACACAGAAAATCAATAGTAAATGGCAGAACCCTGATCTTTTGACTTTCAAGCCCACTTATCACAATACCACTGAACCATAACCATTTCTCAATCAAAACTCTAATCAGCAAGAACTCTGATGATGTATTCATTTTACCCAAACAGTATACTCAATGAGATTTGCTCAGCAGCATCAAATAATAGATGTACTTATAAGAGGAGAATAGGAGGAAAAACAATCTATTATGAGAAAAACCCCAACCAAGTCCATTCTAAGAAAAAAAAAAGTACTTGTCTCATTTTGTTATTTGGGCTATCTTGGTTTCCTATAACTTCTTATAAAGGAGTACTGTCTACAAAACTTGCTGTATCAGGGGCTCTCAAACATGTCAGAATAGTTGTATAGCAGAGAATGTTGGTGCATCACAGAAAAACCTACACCAAAACCCTCTTGTCCCAGTCATCACGTCCTACCATGAGAAAGGTACCAAGTACAAGTAACTACAGCAAAGACTGTCAAAGGAAGGGAAAATGTAAATACCATACACATCCTCAGCACTCCTTCCCACAGATCAGTTTCAGTAGACAGTCAGGTCAGGGAAGTCTCCTGGGGATTCCCCAAAATTCAGATATGTCCTTCCCATGCCTAGGAGGCTTGGCTAGATCTGAATCACTCCCCATAAACAAATGTATTGACAAACAAGCATTCTAAAAATTAGTGAAGCAGTTAGGTGGTGCAGTGCTGGACCTGGCGTCAGGAAGACCTGAGTTTGAATCCTACCTCTGGCACTTATATAGCTGTGTAACTAAGGTCAAGTCACTTAACTTCTCTCAGGGAAAAATACTTTATTTTTTATTAATATTATTTGAAACTAACTAGCTTCACGTGGCTAGATACTCTTTGATTAGGGATGTGTAGGTCATGCTGACCCCAGAAACTCTCCAGGGAACCTGGAGATTGCTACAAGGAATTTTTTGACCTCCACTCAGATTTTTCTGTTGGGATCTCACCCAAAATCTTGTGTTTTGATTTCACCCAATCTTTATTGATTTAGACTTACCTGATGATATACAACTCAAGCAACTCACATGTTTGAACTCTATATAATGTAAAACTAACAGAAACTTGGTGGGGCACCAACCACATCTTTTTCTCTTTTCCTCTGCTGAACTGACTTGATAAAATTCTTTCCAAAAAACTTTGTTTTTAGATTTTGGGCTTGTTTTGACACAGCCTCAGTTTCTCCATCTGTAAAATGAAGATAATAACTAAAACAGGACCTCTTTTGCAGAATTGTCAGGAAGATCAAATGAGATAATGTAAGTAAAGTGTTTTGTAAGACTTAAAGCACTATATAAAGTCAACCATTAATATTACTGGCCAGAGGTACCACTCATCCTTAAATTTCCCTGTTACAAACTATATGCCCAAAATTACCTTACAAGACAGTCCATGTATAGCCAGTCCTGCACACACTCTAGTTATGATTCTAACAAAGCTAGCTTTTGCTGAGTATCACTGCTACCAGCAGCTATTTTGCTGACAATTTATGTTCTTGTGTTGGGGGTTGGGAGGAACAACTCCTATATATGCATTAAATTTAACCCAGTTTGCCCAGCCCCTGACTGGAGTAATCTAAATAGTAAGTTTTGGAAAAGGAAATGCTACAGTCTCTGAAGGTCTGACTTACTTTATTTTTTCACCGAGCCTTTGGAAAGACTGGAGATAAGTTGGAAACACAATCCAAAGAGCTATGACTATGGTTGGCAGACTAGAAGCTCTGAAAGTCAGTGTGGGCAACCACACCAGGGATCAGACCGTAACACTGTGTATGTCAAGGGTACCTGCAAAAACAATGGAAGAGAAGGGGCACAAGGAGGTACTGGTCCGTGATCTAAACATAAGTGCTACATGTTCTAGATGACAGATTAATAGATTAAAAGAAAGATCATCCAAAGAGCATAATTAGAAGCAGCTACCAAAGGGATTGAGCAAGCAAAGGCCCAAAATAAGGACAGACTTATTGTATGCACAGATAACCAACTTATCGCCAAAGGTATGAATGAACGGATTGGCAACTGCAAAGAAAATTGCTGGAAAACAAATAAAAATAAAAATGTTGTCCACAGAGACCAATTCACTAAGCTGGATAATATGACCCGGGACATGAATGTTGAGTGGAAATATGTACATCCTCGTTCAAAAGTTGAAGGAAATGCTGAAGCTCAAAGATTGGCCAGAGAAGCAACTAGAAAGAAGTAAGAAGACTCAATCAATACTTGGAGATGATGTTGAAAGTGTCATTCTCTTTAACCCTGTAATATAATCTCCAAAACATTTTCTCTTTACCCTTTCCCCTCACCCTTGTGTTGGAGTTATCTTCCGTGGTTATCTTTGGTAATTTTTTTCTTCATATCCTTTTTCAATTTTTCTATGTGTTATTTTTCTTCAATAATATAAATTTAAAAATCATACACTGTACTATAAACAATGGTAAAAATTGTTCACATGTATTAACAATAAGAGAAAGGTAAATATCCTCATCTCTGTCATATCCAACTGAACTCTGACTTGCTCAACTCTTGCTCCAGATCTCCTAGAAACCAATCCAGACTGCTTGACTGCTCACATGACTTAGGGTAATGGGAGTCACCAACTTTTCCTTCAGGTAAAATGGACTGTGAAACAAACCTTGTTGTGAATGCTTTCTAAGGAATTCTGGCTTTACCATTTGCCCTGCTTCTATGCCCTACAGTATCCCAATATCATCTGACCTTCTGACAATCTAAAGATGCTTGTCTGAGCCATGTAATCTGCCCCTCAGGCACATCTTTATGACTTTTAGGACTTAGAACTTTTAAAAGTCTTTTCATTTACCCAGCAACTGAGCTCTCTAATATGTTGTCTTTCCCTTCCCCACCCCAAGTGTGAACTTGAGCATAGACTGTCTTCTATAGTTGTCATCCATCCCAGTACTGAGCATAGCACTTGGAACTTGGTAGGAATAGGAATTCAATAAACATTTTTCATTAATTCATAATGTCTGGTTTATGGCTCCCCTGACCCTTCTGATAAGTGCCATTTTTACTTTAATATCCCTTTTTCCATTTAAGAAAAATCTTAAGCATTTGACAAAGGTAGAAAAAAATCAGCAACAAGCAGGATTTGGGGAAGAGGCTCAAAATAGGTGTTCAGTAATATTCTGATCAATAATGATGTTGAATATTTCACATTTAAAATTTGTTTTTCCTTTTTTTGTGTAAAATATGCTTTTTTACTTTTGCAATTCTGGATATTGGTTGCCCTTAGAAGTTTGTAGAAGTTTCTTATAGATTTTGAATGTCAAAGTCAAATAATTAAATTGTTCCTGTTCGAAAAAAAAAAGAAAGAGAAATGCTTATGTTAATGTTTTTATTGAATAAAAAAGACATTGATGACAAAGAGAAGAGATGAATGCAGATGCATGCTATATTTCAAGATTCATAAAAAACTTGAGTCAGGATGTGATAGTACATACCTATAATCTCTGCTACTAGAAGAGGCTAAGTTGAAATATCAGTTAAGCTAAGTAATCAATCCTGAGCTACAGTAAGTCTAAAGTCCATCGAGTTTCCGTACTGAGTATGGCATCTATGTGACAGGCCCCTGGAGTGAAAGAATACCAGGTTGAGCGATAAACTCGTAAGTCAAAAAGGAATAGTCAAATTTCTGTGCAATATTGAAATCTGGTCATGAATGGCTGCTGCCCTTTTAGCCTGAGCAATATAGAAAGACCCACTGGGGACAATGGAAAGCAATAGAAGAGAAGGGAAGAGAGGAATAGAAGAGAGGAATAAAATGTGGGAGCTGCAAAAAGCACATAACATCAGTTGGCTATTCTTCTCTAAACAATTGTCCTAGCTGTTGGCCAACCTATTTCAGAAAACTGTGTGGCCATAATTCACAGAAGTTGCTGAGTAAGTATTCAGGTGGCTATAAAGACAGTGCTTTTGTCCTGGAATAAAAGGATGGACCTGGGCCAGACAAAAAGCATTTTGTTACTCAGTGAGCAGAAGAATTATGAGACCAAAACCTTTGCCAAGGCTTTGTATGACAGTTAAACTGTTGTTATTTACTTCATAGTGTCTGGCTTTGGTTTTGATGATATTTCTCATAATCTATTCAGCAATCAATAAGAATTTATTAAGCATTTACTATGTGCCAGGCACTGTATGTACTAAGTGCTGGGTGAAAAGACAAAAGTGAAACTGAAGGAGATTATATTCCAAACAAGATAATATGTACAAGATTAGTCTAGACCCCACTGCCCCAAGATTAGATCTTCCCATCTCCCCCAGGGTTGTCCAGTACCTTTAAAGGGTGGGAGGTCTCTTATCTCTGCCATTTACTTAAACCACCACCAGTTGTGTTCCTCCAATTTTAGGAAGGTCAAGAACTCCAGTTCCGTTTAACCACTTAATAGTCCAGTTGCTGTTCATCCATTTCAGTCATGTCCAACACTTCATTACCCATTTGAGGTTCATTTGGCAAAGATACTGGCATGGTTTGCCATTTCCTTCTCCAGCTCATTTTACAGATGAAAACTGAGGCAAACAGGGTTAAGTGATTTGCCCAAGGTCACACAGCTAGTAAGTGTCTGAAGCCAAATTTGAACTCAGGAAGATGAGTTTTTCCATCTCCAGACCCAGCATTTCTATCCACTGTACCACCTAGCTGAGCCAACAGTCATATTAGCCTTTACGAATGAATATTTACTTCAAATGCATAATAAGAACAAACCTACAATATTTCCCCAACATCTTGAGATCCTGTATCTTAGACTCCACCTCTGTAACTAGAATGCCAAAAGACAAAACAAATAAAACAAAAACAAAACCTCAAGCCTATTTCTCACGGCTACCAGGCATAAGGGGAAGGGGAGATAGCATTTCCCTACCTAGTTTACAGTGAGTCAGTGAGTCTTCTCTGGATGTCTTAGAAAAGAGTGAGCAACCATGCTTTAGTCAGACAGGTTTAAAGACCAGTTCCAGTTCCATCTACATAGTCAATGAAAAAAGGCTGCTCCTACCCCATGGTAGAGCAATGCAGAATGTCTTCCCCAGAAGAAGGTCCCTGGCACCTCCCACATGGATGCCTCTTAGATGGTCTGAGCATGCACCAAGGTACTGCTATACAAGTATATACACAATATTAAAAATAACAGATGGTTTTTGGAAAGGGAAAGATGTGTATAAGGATAAGTTTGCTCTTTAGAATTTTATTGTTTTTTTTTTAGGCAATTGGGTTAAGTGACTGCCAGGGTCACACAGCTAGTAAATTCAAGTGTTGGTCTGAGGCCAGATTAGAACTCAGGTCCTCCTGACTTCAGGGCCAGTGCTCTACCCACTGCGCCACCTAGCTGCCCCTGTCTTTAGAATTTTGTGACTGCAACTGCCACCCTTCCTCTGAAGGATGTGAATGAATTGATATTTCTTGCTAGAGAATATTTACAAGCATATATAGCTATATGAATAAGGGGGGGGTTGTTGGAATCTTTTGTTTATTGAAAGTTTGTTCCCCTTTCTCTATAGAATGTGAATCAGCAGTCATATATAAAATCCAGATGAAAAAGCTGTAAGCAACTCCATAGGAGGGCCTTTGATCCTCACTTGAGAGAGCAATGCAAAATCATTATATAATCGTAAAATCCTATCTCTGGAGCTAGGAGGAAACTCATAGGATATGTCTAGTTTAACTCCTCAGCCCCCTCCCACTTTACAGATAAGAAAACTGAGGCCTATGAAGATTAAGTGTCTTGACCAAGGTCACACTAGCAGAAAATGTTAGGGGTGGATTTAAACCCAGGTCCCTGGACTCCATCATCAATGTTTTTTTTCATTGTACTGCAATGCTTCTACTGTACAGAATTCCTGGGAAGACTCATACTCATAATTGGAAAATATCTTGTATACTTACATAGTTTTGTCTTTCACTATCTTTTGCTTTCATTCTGATAATTAGCTGAGAAGGTTTCTCTTGTATCCCTAAACATGATTCATAAATAAGTATTCACCTGGGTGTAAAAAGTCCCCAAAGCACCAGTGATTTAAGTAAGAGCTTTCACATTCCCCTTGATATCAAATAGAGGATGGAGGAGGTGAAAGTGACATTTCAATCCAATGCCTCTCATCCCCCCTCCTACTAATTACACTGCTCAAGGCTCAAAGCTCTGAAAAAAGGAGGTGCAACAGTGGTTTCTCTGACCCCACTTCCTGAAAGCCAGGTGTGTTACATTTCACCCCTCCCCCAAGGTTTCCAGTGCTCTTAAGGGTTGGGGGAGTCTTTATTTTCTGCCACTGGTTAGACTCTCCACCTATTGTGTTCTCCTAATTTTATGTGTGCAAGCACCCCAATTCCATTTAACTGCTTAACAGTCAGATGGGCTTTAACAAAGACATATTTGCTGAAAAAACATAGAAAGAACAAACATATGAACATTTCCTCCAACACCTGGGGCAAAATCCACTACCACCACCACCACCACCACATCACCCCCATGTTATCTCTATCTCTAAGAAGAGAGAAAGATTAGGTTCACAGCTTAAATAAATTCATACATAGCCTTAGTCCCATCAAGTTCAGGTCCAAAGCCCTACTGAGATAGCATCTCATACCCTGACTTCTCAGGGCTTCTCTGCTGAGCTGGCTGTAACACCCAGCCAGAATCTTGAGCTTCAAGATATACATGGTTCATGCTCCCCATTCAGGGATTGTCCTCCCTATTCCTAAAGTAAAAGGACCAACAAAACAGATCCAAACTCCATGCCTGTTTCTAGGGCCAAATGACCTAAGTAGAGGGAAAGGTGGTCCTCGGCCCCTTCCTGTACTTACTACATGATACCCATCTGTGGCCGTGTCTAGTTGTCATGATCTATATCTTGCCACTGGGCCCAGATGGCTCCAGAAGAGAAACTGAGGCTGGTGACTTTGCACAGCCCTCACTTACTTAAATACAATTCACTTGAAAATCATGGTATCACCTTCCTGACATCTTGGTCCTCTTCTTGAACGAAGGACAAACAACAATAACAACAACGACACGGGAATGAGTGAGTTCTTTGCCCCCAGACATACTTGAAAGAAAGCAACTCTGTACAGTCAGATTATTTTAAAAATATAAGCAGTTTAAGCATGAAAAGAGGCTGTTTCTAACCATAGGGTAGGACGATGCAAATGTCCACAACTATTTCAATCTCCCAGAAGCAGGAACCTCGTGTCTCCCATATAAATGCTCCATCTTAGTTGATTTGGGCATATGCCAGATTCCCATTATAGAAGGTAACACGTAACACATTGATTCCTCACCAATAACCACCTTCCAATTCAGAAAAGCAAGAATCTACTATTGATTGAGCATCCCTAACACATGTCAAAGGTGGAATTTTTCCTGTACAAAAGGGGAAAAAGCTTGGAAGTCACCTTGGTAGCTGCCATACTGCCATGTCAATCTGAATTAAGATTTAGAGGAATACATCATCCTTCCTATCTCCAGCTCTCCTGAGAGTTCAATTGTACTCACATCCTTTAACAAATCTCATGGGTCTTATCTGTAAGTTTTCTTCTCTTCCTTAGGGTAGATACTGAGTTACCACATATACATAATTACTCATTCATAGAGCCCTTTGTTGCCAAAAGCAGAAGTTGAAATTAGGAGGAGAAACTGATCAAAATTTCTTTTTTTTAAAGCCCTAGAACTCACACAAAGTCATCATTCAAACTGCTGTAGTGATTGACCCTAATCCACATGACTGAGCATGGAATTGCAGAAGCACAAGCCTTCTGTTTAGGGAATGTGTTGTGCTTAAATTTCATCACAAAAGAGGTCTTTGTTTTGCACTTCCCTACGGTACCAACCATATATCCCTGTATAAACCATCTACCTCTCAGGTTTGCTGTGAGGATCAAAAAAAAATAATATTTGTAAAGCACAGTGTCAGCACATAGTAGGCACTTAATAAATACTTGTTTACTTGCTATATTATAATTATCTAGGTTAGTATCATGTCACTAGGAGACTATATACTCCTTGAAGAGAGGGAGCATGTCTCATCTAATCTTATATCTCCCCAGAAGCTGGCACACTCTTCTCTGTCTACTACATATTTAATAAATGTATTGTTGTAAAGTTCTTTGCAACTCTTAAAGCAATACAGAAATGTGTTTTCATTGTTACTATTGCAGCTACAAATATCCTGTCCTGTCTTCCTCTCCAGCTGCAGAATCTATTAGAGCAGGAGGTGAACAGTACATAGGTGAATAAATACCTAACTGATTCATTAGTAATGGTAATTAATAACCAAATGGCAGACGCCAAAGCTTGTAGGTATGTTTTAGCTCCAAGGTCTAGAGTCTCCTGGGTTCATCCATCCCCTTACAAAAAGAAGCAGAATCCAAATTCCATCAATCAAACTCCCTTATTTAACCACTCACATGACAGATTGGCTGGATACTCAGTCTGGAAAGGACATCACCTGCTCCTATTGAAATGGAGTCGGTTTTTTATGACTGTTTGCAGCACACTGGCTCCAGAGCCAGGCTTGTTTCACAAACCCCATCATCATTCCTGTCACACTGGCTTCAATGTGGAGACATAAATGTGCACTAGGTTTTGAATCTTTAAAAACACGTATAAAAGATTTTTCAGGGCATATACATCATTCCTGATGAAGGCTTATCCCAGCTGACTTTATGGGGCCACCCACAGCAGACAGTTTGCATCCATTTAGTCCATCAGTAAAAGCTCATGAGACTCTCCTTTTCAACACAAATCAGGTAGAACTTAGCTCTCAGACCAGGCAAACAGATCCAAAAGAGACCGTTGTCAAATACAGCATGTCCAAATTATCTGGGCATACACCCCACCTAACCCATGGTTCATCATTTAAAAGTCAGTCATTAAGAAGAAGGCATAGAAGCCAGAACACTACCCTCACCCATTTCCTTTGTTTTCCTGGACTCATTGAACGATGATGATGATGATGACGATGACGATAATAATAACCAGCATTTATATGTAAGTTTAAGTTTTGTGAAACACTTTACAAATATTATATCATTCTACCCTCACAAGCATGGGAGGTAGGTACTATTATTGTCTCCATTTTACGGATGAAAAGTTAGTGACTTGCCCAAGATCATACAGCTAAGTAAATTCTGAGTCCAGATTTGGACTCACATGTTCCTGACTCCAGTCCTACAGCTCTATCTGCTGTGCCACCTAGTGCCTGGCCTCAAGTCCCTGCTTCCCAAAACTGTATCTCAGAATAAGGGCCAAATGCTATCTCTGGAAGTCACCCTAACAAAGCTGTCTTTGGCTCTATCTCTGAACTGGGGAACCTCACCAGACCAAACAGTCTGTCTCTTGAGAGTTGAAATGAGATCAGAGAGCCTAAGCTGCCAGCCCACCTACCCCCATTTCCAAACTACTATGTGCTCTGCAGATAGAGTCTTCATGGACAATCTGATAGAAACTGATGAGGTCTTCATTACTGCTTATTTCAGAGCACATGAAAAGAAACTGAATCCTCTTCCCCCAGTACAAGCTAGAGGTTATATTCTCTAATCTTACTATATAGGATGTAAAGTAAATGGTCCTGGTTCTTAACCAAAAGTTAGAGGGAAAGGTTAGGGAAAGTATGGATGGATGATGAGTGGGACCCATCTCTCAGTACATTCATATATCTGGAATCAATTACGTGGTCTTACAAATCTGCTCTACTGATATGAAAACCCCACCTCCAAAACACACACACACACACACACACACACACACACTTCCCTTCCACCAGGAAGGAAATAATGGATCACTGGGTCTTCCTACTGTTGTTGTTATTGGGTTTTTTGTTTTGTTTTGTTTTTCACTATTACCTTGTCTCTTCTCAGAAAGGCAATGTGGTATAATGGGAAAAAATGTTGGATTTGGAATCAAGAAGGCCTAGTTGTAATTAGTTGGTTGAAATTAGTTTTAAATAATTTTCTAAAATCATTGAAGCACAAAAATTCTAGCTCACAAAATCCATATAAGCTCTGCCAACAGGTATTACTACCACCCTCTCCCCTTTCCCATCCACACCTTCTATAGCTGTCCATCTCATTCTAAGTATCCTGTCTGTAGCTCAGGAGTCTCAATACTAAGAAAGATGTCCATGGAAATGGAAGAGAGAAGTAACATTGAATTCTTCATTAAGCTCTCTCTGATTTATCTTGTGCCCAAAGCAAGTGGGTCAGTGCCTATTATCATGCTTTATCTAATTATTCCTCTGTCTTCAGGCCAGAATCTACCTAAGTCCTCTGATCCATATGAAATTTGTCCTAATTTTTAAAGGGCTCCAGGACAGGAGATTATACAACTGATCTCTCCATAAACTGTTAGCAATGTTTAATAATTACCAATAGTCAGGAAAGTCTTCTTAATATAAAACCTAAATCCCCAGTGCTGCTGCATAAGGCAGTTTTCTTTTGTTTTGTATTTGAGGCAAATGAATAACTATGCCCTGGATACTTGAAGGGTATTAAGTAATACACTGTCGTTATTCAGCAAATGTTATGAATAATAACAAACACATTCAAGGAGTCTATGACCACTAACACTATTAGCCCTATATTGATATAGGTTCAGCATGTACTCCACTAGGGGATAGGGACAGGAACTCAACTATTGGTATATGGTTCAGCACTTACTTAACTAAGTCTATCAAATAGGGCAGAGCACTACTGAAGGGAGGCAGAATTTTACAATGGAAAGTACACTAACTCAAATATCAGAAGACCTAGGTTCAAACCCCACCTTTGGCACTTACTATATGAGTGACCTTGGGCAAATCATTTAATTTTCCTGGGCCTCAGTTTCCTCATCCTTAAAATAAGGGAATTGGAGTACATGGACTCTGAGATCCCATCTTGCTTCATCCTTGATCCTGTTTCCGTGCAATATAGGAAACCCTAAGTTGCCAGGATTTAGAGCCAATTTTTATATTTAATGGCCCTCTCTACAATGTAAATATGGGAGGTTCAGGATGATATGAACAAACTCATGGAAATTTAATGGTTTCTTCTTCTTCAAAGAGTTCACCATCTCTTCCTTGGCAAAGGCCATACTTGTTACACAAGATACAAAGCTGCTGACTTTATATATCAGTCATTATAATTGTCATCTCTCCAATATGCAAAAGATAATAAAAGACATATTAAATTCTGTATACAGGAGAAACTACATTCATTCAGAAGCAACATATGTCCACATTTCATTTGGGTAGATAACATCTTATTGAAGACTCATGCTGCCTGGAACTGAGAGAGGTGGACATAATTCCTAGAGCTTCCCAAAATAAAATCCCTTTCATTGGTCTGGTTTCTTTGATAGTCCAAGAAGCTAGGAAATCTTAATAGGCAAAATGAAGATCACAAAGAAAGAAGACCTGAAGGACAACCAGATATTGTCCTTTTCAAGGAAAGAAAAGAAAGGAAGAAGGAAAGAAAGAGGAAGGAAGGAAGGAAGGAAGGAAGGAAGGAAGGAAGGAAGGAACGAAGGAAGGAAGGAAGGAAGGAAGGAAAGAAGGGAGAGAGAAAAGAGAGAAGAGAGAGAGAGAGAGAGAGAGAGAGAGAGAGAGAGAGAGAGAGAGAGAGAATGAGAATTTATCTCTGCAAATTGGCAGGGAATATCAAAAAGAGAAAGAAGCTCTGAGTGTCTGATACATTCCTTTGGGTATGTCAGGCACAGGCTACAGAGCACAAAGCAGTGGGTACCAAATGTGCTAACAGAATTTTAAATCATTACAGATTTTTTAAAGTAATTTGCATTTAAGAAAAAAAATCACTAAACATTACTACAGAGAAGAAAAGTTATCCCTAGAGAGAGTTCTTATCCAGATCTATAAATCATTCTGTCAATTAGTGCTTTAATTCTTCAAAATTTCTCAAGTTTCTTCATATCCTGCAGCACTCATAATTTATTAAACCATTCCATACTCCATGGCTCTGTCTGTTTTTCATGGATATGAAAGCTCTGTGTGTGTCTATGCCTGTGTACACATCTGTGTGTGTGCACTAGCCCATGAATTGAAAACAACTCCTAAAGATGTGATGGACAGAAAAACCCCAAATTTCTATATAAAAAAAAGAAAGTAATAATCTTCAAATATCTACACTTATGAAGCAGATAAATTAGTAAGTATCTTCATTAAAGGAAGGATTCTTTATTTTACGAAAAGGTTTGCTGCAGCATTCTTCCAAATAAAGAGCTCCCCTGAAGCCTTTAAAAACATGCTTCAATTTACAAAAATTCAAGCGACTCATAACTTTGCAAACACATCTGTTGCACAAAGCAAAGAACCCCTTTATTGTGTCAGGGTGACAATCACAGAAAATATGTTGGCAAGCAGGAGGCCAACAAAAACTGACTGCAATTTGCTGGAAATGTCTTTTGATTAAAGGAGGGTTCATGAGTGAACCCAAGATACCCATCAACACCATTTGTTTGACTTTCTGAACAAAATACCAAGCAAGAAAGCAAGGGTTTAAAGATAATAGAAATGTGTCTATCTAGGTTACCTTCAACAGAAATGCACAACAGCTCCTGAGCCCATAAAATTCATCTTTCATTCTACCTTCCATGGTACCCTAAATGTACCCAGATGAAATGAAATTCATTTTTACAAAATACCGGGTTGTCTTTTAATAGGAATTCTGACTTCGTTATGAAGATTGACCATTCTGGCCTTGGATTAGTTTATTTGGAGAGTAGACTCTTTTACACATACATACTGTTTTCTCTTTATGATACAGATTCCAATCAATCAGCCAGCTAATATGTGTCAGTCACTGGGGATACAAAGATAAAAATCAAACAGCCCCAGCCCTCATGGAGGCTCTTCCCCCATCAGTGGAACCAATGTATTTATTCATAAATTAATATAAAGTACATAGGATGCAAATGCAAAGTAATGGGATGGGGTGTACAAATAGGAGCTGAGGGAATCAGGAAAGCCTTTATGTAGAATCATAGATTTAGAGATGGAGGGGATCTTAAAATCCATCAGGTCTAACCCCTTCATTTTATAGATGAAGAGACAAAGGCCAGATAAGCTGAATGGCACAGTGGATGGGTCACAGAGCTGGAGTCAGAAAGACTAGAGTTAAATCCAACCTCAAATAACTTACTAGTTATGTGACCCCAGTCAAGTCTTCTGCTTGGTTCAGTTTCTTCATCTGTAAAATGGGAATAATAATAGTACCTACCTCCCAGGGTTGTTGTGAGATCAAATTAGATAATAATTTTAAAGACTTTAGCACAGCATCTGTCACATAGTAAGCGCTATAGAAATATTATCTACTATTATTATTTTCCAAGGCCATACAATTAGTAAGTAGCTGAGATTGTTAACACAGGTCTTTCTTATTATAAGTCCAAGGGCCTATCCACTATACCATGTTCCCCATTGGTGGCACTTGAGGTAAGTTTTGATTAAATGACTTGCCCAGGGTCACATAAGTATTCCATCAGTCTTCCCTCATCACTATTCTCTCTATTTGTCTCATTTCCAATTTCTTCCTATCTAATGGTTCTTTGCCTTCTTTGTACAAACACGCTATGCATTATGGTGATCCTCCAACATTGAAAGTTGCCTAAAAAGGGGATATGGACAGAAAAACTGACCAGGTTAAATAAAACTTCTGTGCTCATCAATATTAGGATTGGACCCTGTGAGTGAGTGCTGGACTTCCAGCCTGGGCAAGATAGGGCAACCCAGTCACAAATAGATAGATAGATAGATAGATAGATAGATAGATAGATAGATAGATAGATGATAGATAGATAGATAGATAGATAGATAGATAGATAGATAGATAGATAGATAGATAAAACTGCAAACTACTAATGATCACATGAAGGAATTTTGCAAATCACTAATAATAGGAGAATTCAAATCAAAACAACCCTAAGGTTTTACTTCATACCCATCAAATTAGTAAAAATGACCAAAGACGAGAATAGTCAACTAAAAAGTAAGTAAAAGGAGCTATGACAGGCAGACTAATGCATTGTTGATGAAGCAGTGAATTAGTGCAACCACTGTTAAAACAGTTTTGACTTATGCAAATAAAGAGTCTACAAAGCCTATACCTTTTGACTCAGAGATTCCATTGTTAGGTATATACTCCAAGGAGGTAATTGATTAAAAAAAATGGAGGGAGAGAGAGGAAGAGAGAGAGAGAGGGAGAGAGAGAGAGAGAAAGGCAGGCAGGAAGGAAGGAAGGAAAGAAGGGAAAGAAAGAGAAAAAGAAAGAAAGGCCCCATATGCATCAAAATGTTCATAGAAATACTTTTTATGGTAGAAAGAACTGGAAAAAAAAGTTGATATCAATCAATTGGAGAATAGTTAAACAAGTTGTGGTAGAACAGTATAATGAAGTATTAATATACTACAAGCAATGTTGGGCAACTAGGTAATACAGTGGATAGAGTTCTGGGTCTGGAATCAAGAAGCCTCATCTTCCTGAATTCAAATCGGGCTGCAGACATTTTCCAGCTGTGTGACCCTAAGCAAGTCACTTAACCCTATTTGCCTCAGTTTGTCATCTGTAAAATGGTCTGGAAATGGAAATGGTAAATCTCTCCAGCATCTTTGCCAAGAAAACTACAAATGGGGCATGATGCCAGTCCGACATGACAGAAATGACTGAATAACAACTAGTAGTGATGAGATGATGAAGACAGAAAAGCATGGAAAGACTTACTTAAATTGATGCAAAATGAAGTAAGCAGAGCCAAGAAAGCAGTACATATCATGATTACAACAATATAAATGGAAAGAATAACAACAAAGAATAAAAATTAAATCTTACAAAATAACAAAGAACAATCTTGGTGCCAAAGAAGAAATATAGGAAGATACATTCCCCAACTTCACTGCAAAGGTAAGAGCCCCATGAGTGTGGGAGACTGCATATATTGTATTAATTTTTTTCAATGTACTTATCAGTTTTGCTGATGTTTTCCTGACTTTTCTTAAAATGGGAGAGGTGTGTTTTATGGAATGGCTCTCTGAAGTGGGAAAAGGGGAGGGATGTAAGGGAAAATATAGGTTATATGAAAATAAAAGATATCTATAAAAATTATTTTTAAAAAAAAGGAACGAGAATACCGACCTTTTGTCTTCCTTCCTTTTCCTATCTACCAAACTTATCAAAGGTCTCTGAGCCTCTCCATGGATCTGTGTGGATGGTACCAGTGCTCTTCTCCCACCCTGGAGGACATGGCAAACCATAAGCACATGGCCTCTAATGTATATGTGAGCCTGAGCCTGACCTTTGGGCTCCTGGTTGCCCATCCTGTTTAATTTCTTTGCCTAATTACAAATTGCCTAGAATCAATCCTGAGATGTGCATTTCTATCTATTGCAGCCACTTTATGAATTTGGGAAGTCCTGAGCTCCCAGATACTCAGTTGGCATTAAATGCTGAATTCACTGCTGGCCAGGGCTATCCCCTGTATCTGGCAAGCAGTATCTAATTTGGCCCCCAGCTGAATGTCTGTGGATTTGTTAGTCCACACTTGCAATTTTTCTTCGTATATAGTCTTCAAGTTTCTCAGTAACTTCCACTGTCCCTCAAACTTCTCTGGCAAAAAAGCAAAAATTTTTTTTTCTGGTGATGATCACTCTTCACACATACTTTTGAAGTATTGTTAAGCTGCCTCGTACATGCCCAGCATTGACCTATGCAAACCTAAGCAATCTTTGTGTCCTACTTACAGATAATAGCTTGGAGAACTTTGGACCCTGTGAGTGAGTGCTGGACTTCCAGCCTGGGCAAGATGGACTTAGGACAAGTCCTAAGTTCTCCAAGCTATTATCTGTAAGTAGGACACAAAGATTGCTTAGGTTTGCATAGGTCAATGCTGGGGCATGTACGAGGCAGCTTAACAGTACTTCAAAAGTATGTTCATATTAGCCTTCAAAGGAATCACAGATTTAGAGTTGGAAGTTACTTTAGAAGCCATTGAAAATAACAACCTTATTTTATAGATGAGGAAACTAAAGTACATAGGGTTACGTGACTTGTCCAATATTACAGAATTAGTAGGGGCCTTGTGGGTGCTGAGACAATTTTATTTTTCACAGACACACATACTTGCTTCTTTCTTTCATATATGCCTCTTCTTCATATATATGTATGGGAATTAAAATTGTCCAACCTACAATAAGAGAGACTGAGGCAGAGCTCTGAGCCAATGGCACTTTATTAAAGGGTCCATGGTCCTATATAATGAAGTGGACCTCAGATCTTCCTCATGATTTGAAATGCCCCCTTCTTCCATTTTTATAAAGTTTGGTATCCAAGTATGCAAAAGAGGGTATGGTAAAATATAAAATCTCGTTGGTTGATAGACCTTGCTCTTGAGGGCCAAAAATGACATAATAGTGGGGGGAGGGAGGCATCAGAGATTGGGTGAAGCATGAGGCATCTCCACTGACTAAGTGGGCATAAGATGATCATTAGGTGGTCACCTGTTCATATTGGACAAAAGAAAATAGTCCAGAGATACAAAAATAAATTGGAGGACTTTCCATGTATTTGAGTTACCTCTGCCACACTGGGCTTGGTCACCATAACAAAGAAAAACAGGGTGGAGGGCTTCTAGCTACTTTCCAATGATTACACAAGTGATATTACAATCTGCAGGTCACAGCTCTGGGACTAATATACAGAACTTATCATCATTACCTCTATAAAATCATATCAAATTGAATGATACTGATTGGAATAGAGTAGGGGACCAAATGAATTATTTCTCACATTCATTCAAGTGAACTCATTTAGTAGCTTAGCAATAGCAGCATAGCTGCTATTAAAAAAAAAACAACTAGAAAATTCCTTAGATTTTGAACATTCTTTGGATGTGGCTTAGTCAGGAGAGCTTATATCTTTTCTTGGTGTTCTGCTCACACCCTGGTACAATACTACATGATCCACATACTTGACAGAGGCTCTACAAAACTGGCATTTGTCAATCAAAAGCTTTAGGACATTTTTCTCTAATTAATCAAATACTTCCATCATTCTGTCATTGTGCTCTTCCAGGATCTTCCCAAAGGCAATGATATCATGTAGGCACACCAACACTAGCAAGTAATCTATGTCTGCTTTCTCCATCAGTCTTTGGAAAGTGTCAGGTGTCCTCAAGCTGCCTTGGGACATGTCCTCAAACTACTAAAATCCAGCTGAGAAAATTAAAGCTGTCTTTTCGTTGTCTTCTTCTGCCTTAGGAACCTGTCTGTTCACTTAGACTTCTGCACTGTGGACACATTTGTATCTGACTAGTATGTGATGGATCCTGCTATTTTTCTTCCAACCTACTGAGGCTGGAAACCCGAGGGCTTTTTTTAGAAATTTACAAATTCTAATATGCCACCACATATCTATTATTAAGAACCACTGGCTACCAGGATATATTGAACTCTTCTAATGACAAACCATATTATTTTATTTCTTTTGTTCAAAGTCCGTAGTCTATACATATGCATATCTTTCCATTCTTTTTCATTACCATCACTGTAGGTGATACTGGCTTTCAAACCCTGTGATGATGCCATTGACTGGTGAATTTTTGAGATAGTCTCTGAGACCAATGGAGTAATCTCTCTAGGTGGTTCTCAGGAGGGTTTCCTTTGACTGCCAAAGGGGCCCATAACACAGAAAAGGTTAAGAACCCCATGTTCTAAGGGCCATATAAGTATTTTCTTCCAAAGTTTCTTATAAAATGCCTGGAACATAATGATAATTTTTTTTTTGCTTTTTAGTGAGGCAATTTGGGGTTAAGTGACTTGCCCAAGGTCACACTGTTAGTAAGTATCAAGTGTCTGAGGCTGGATTTGACTCCAAGGCCAGAGTCCATCTACTGTGCCACCTAGCTACCCCTTATATAATGATCATTTTGCTGAACTCTCTGGGATAGTAGGACAGTCCAAATCTTCAGTCTTCACCATCACCTCCCATCTGGAGTCCTATGAATTCAGGTAGAAAAGACTCATTCGGGAATACCGATGAGGTCATGCAAATCACTTTCAGAGAATGGAGCAAACTCCTTCCCTGACCCATCTCCTTTTCTCAAAGCTGGCCCTGTGGCTCTCAGCTGTTGCCCCATCACTGGTGCATGGGATCTTCTTATGGGAATCTGCTACATAGTTGTAACAGAAGGATGTTCTGCCTTTCTGATTTTTTCCTACTGATAGTTTGACATGTTGGACTGGTTCGGCATCCACTCCTCTGTCTTATTACATTTGTAGGCATAAAACATATTCCTTTGGATTTACTTCTCACCACATTTTCTTCGAGTTTCTTTGGATGACTCTACATGTGTATGACTGTTTGTCGGCTTAGTTTCCTTGGACCATGAATGAGTTTCCTGAGATTGATGGGGTTGCATATATATGAGAATGGACCTCTTGTCAAGACTTTTGCATTAACTTACATGCTTTCACATGTTGTTGTTGCTGTTGTTTTGCAGTTTCTCCCATGTCCAATGTCACTGCTTTGCTACAGTATCATTTAGAGATACCATCAAATCAATCCAGATTGTTAGTCCTTTGGCTACTTGATTCCATGGGCTCACATCTTTTTTTTAAGAATGACCATTCATTTCTGTAATAGGTGTCTGTTGCACCCATGCCAAAAAGATCCAGAGGTAGTGGCAGGTCTGCTTCTTACCCCAAGAGATGATGGCAGCAGCCAGTGGTAGCTACCTACACTTCCCCAGGGCCTTTGACAAGTTGACCCCATCTAACATTCTCATCTCTAAGCCCCAAGCTCTTGTATGGGGCTTGCTCCCTATTTCCCTTCTGCCATTTCTCTTTTTTTATTGTAAGTTCAGCACATCTTCCAAGTCTGTGAGTCCTGGCCAAGATTAACTTCATCAGGACTCAAGGAGTTGAATCCTGGGAGTGGGAATAGATTTCCATCCTGACCAGCAGGACATGCATTTATTTACAGTTTTATCTCTCCTTGGCAACTTGAAAGTGTGCTGCAAAAGGATGACCAAAATCTGGTACCAGAGAAGCAGTACTGTTAAGGAACTTAATAATAGGCCCTAGCCTATGTCAAGGAAAAGCTCATCAAAGCCCTTTGAAACCTGCCAGGGGTGAGGAGGAGACACCTGCAGTTTGGCTTTTTAGCAGTCACACTCAGTTTGTACTCTATAAGCACAAAGAGCTCTAGTACACTATGTTGGCCTCCTATTGTGACTATTTATATTTCAATGTGTGTTTTGGAATGGAAATATAACTATGGTACTTAATTTCAAAAGTTTGGAGGAAAAAAAAAATACCTCTCTTGTCATTGTGTTCACTCTAGTCGACTGGTCACGTTCTTCCAACCATCCATCGAAAGCCCTGAGTACTATATTGACAGCTTTTCAAGTCTGTGGGATTCACAGCATGGAAGTGAGACCAAAGGACAAATGCAACTAGCCACATAGACTTCTGCACTGTGGACACATTTGTATCTGACTAGTAGGTGATGGATCCTGATATTTTTCTTCCAAGCTACTGAGGTTGGAAACCCCATGAGGGTTTTTTTTTTAGAAATTCAGAAAATTTTTAGAAATTTACAAATTCTAAATTTACAATAACTACTCAGTTATTACTTAGGTTTTATTTCTTTCTTTAGTAAATTTTAATACTTTCTGTTTTTGCATCACCTACATTTCCCATTGCACCCTTCCTTTCCATTCGCAGACAGCCATCTCTTAAAATAAAAAATTTCTAAAGGAAAGAGGAAAAAAAACATTTAGCAAAACCAACCAACGTATTGAAAAAGTCTGATGTCTGTATGCAGTGTTCCACTATCCTAGATGGGAACTTTATTTTCATGAAGAAACAAGGGGCAGTGTATTCTCATATCTCTTCTTTGGGGACAAGCTTGATCTTTATAATTTTGCAACATTCAGTTTACATTGTTTTGTTGTTATAGTTGTCATTTCAATTTACATTACGGTAATTATTGTGCATATTGTTTTCTTGGTTCTACTTACTTCTCTTTGAATCAATTCATATGAGTCTTTCCATGAGTCTCTGCATTCATCATATTCATTTCTTATAGCATAATAATATTCCGTTACATTCATGGATCAAGATTGTTTTAGCCATTCCTCAATCCGTGGGTATATAATTTGTTTCCAGCTGAGAGCTACTAAAATGTGCCACTTTAAATACTTTGGTGAATACGAGACCTTTCTTTTTGTTGCAGTATATGACATTGTTGGAGTATATGCCCAGCAGTGGAATCTCTGGATCAGATGGTACAGACAATTTAGTGATTTTCTTCAATTCATTCCATATTTCTCTCAAGAATGATTGTACTAATCTACATTTCTACCAAAAATGACTTACTAACATATTTAAATTTCATTTGAGAGCAGAGACTGAAACCAGTCTCTCAGCACCACATCATAATAACACATGATAACAATGTTATGCTAGTGACATCATGAAGCCACTCCACCAGGAAACATGGTATAATGGAATAAGTTGAAATCTCAAGTTATATGCTAGTTGTCATGCGCCACTCTAATTATGTCTCTCCCCTATTGAAAAGCCTTCAGTGGCTCTCTGTTGCCTTTCAAATAAAGCATGCACTCATGAACTGGAATTGAGATTCTCCACAATCTGGCCCTAATTTATATTTTTTATCCAGTTTTATCTCAAACTATTTATTTGCATACACTACTTTTCAGACAGATTGTTCTTTTTCAATCTTATCCTGTCTCTATGGCTTTGCTCCATGTGCTTGGAATGTACTCCTCCTCAACTTCATTTTTCTCTTCCTTTCTTATAAAATCAGTCAATTGATCAATCAAAAGGCATTTATTAAGTACCTGCTATTATTAGCCAGGCATCAAGCTAAGTGTTCCATAAACAAAGACAAAAATACATCAGCCTCTGCCCTCAAGAAGCTTATATTCTTTCAGGGGAGACAATGTGCATATGTGTATGTGAAAGATAGATAGATAGATAGATAGATAGATAGATAGATAGATAGATAGATAGATAGATAGATATTCAGAATATATACAAAAACATACACAGTCCAGTTTAGATGCCACCTCATCTATAAACCCTTCCATGATCCTCCTAGATGGAAGCAAGCAGTGATTTCTTCATTGTTCAGTCTGATGGCTTTTTCTCACTCCCCATCCTTGATCTCTCTGTAGCATTTGACACACACTGCTGACCATCTTTTCCTCCTGAATGCTTTTGTCTCTCTTGGTTTTCATGACATTGCTCTTTCTTGGTTCCCTGTTTACCTATTTTCCTATAAGGCCCAATTAAAATCGCATCTTCTACATGAAGCCTTTCCCAAACCCCTCTTGATTCTACTGCTTTCCCACTCTTGATTATTTCCTATTTTTCATGTGCATAGCTTGTTTCTATATATTTGTTTCTTTATTGTCTCCCCCATTAGATTGTGAGCTCCTTGAGGGGAGGGATCATCTTTTATCTCTTCCTGTCCCCAGCACTTAGCACAATGCCTGGCACATAAAGATGCTTAATAAATATTTATCGACTGACTGTTTGAGCAGTCCTTCTCAGTTTCTTTTGCTCGGGAATCATCTATATAATGTCCACTAAGGTTTTGTCTTGGTCCTTTACCTCTCTTCCCTTTATACTATGACTTGATGGCTTCAGCAGCTCCCATGGGTTCAATGATCATCTCTATGCAAATAATTCTCAGATCTATGTTTCTACCCCTAGTCCCTGTCTTGATTTCCAGTATAGCATCACAAAATGCCTATTGTCATCTCCAACTGAATATCCTTTAGGTATCCTAGATTCAGCATGACCAAAAGAGAACTCATTATCCCCTCTCCAACCCACCCTTCCTCTGTGCTTCTTTATTACTGTCAGGGGCAACACTATTATTTTAGTCACCTAAATTCACAACCCCAGTACCATTTTCAGTTTCTCGCTCTCATTCATCCCACATATCCAATCAGTTGCTAAGTCTAATTGTTTCTGTCTCCACAGCATCATATGTGTGAGACTGTAGCTACAGATGTTATAGGCAGGTATAGATAGATGAAATAGATGATATAGTTAGAGTTGATTTGGATAGACATATATAGATATACCCATCTCTCTACTCACACAACTACAATCCTAGTTCAGAGCCTTATTACCTCTGTTCTAGGCTACTCAACTGTTTCCTTTCCTATATTGTCTTTCCTTCCTCCAATCAATCACTCATAAATGCCGAAGTGATTTTCCTAAAACCCAGCTCTGACCATGTAACTTATCCCACTGACTCCCATGCTCTTACTAACTTCATTGGCTCCCTATTACCTCTATAGTCAAATATAAACTCCTCTATTTGACATTTCTTCTTTCTTCCCTCTGCATTTTATGGTCTAGCTGAACTGGCCTACTCACTTTTCCCTATATATGATGCCTCATCTCTCATCTCTGTGCCTTTTTCTGATTCTCCTCCATGCCCAGAATTCTTTCCCTCCTCACTTGCTCTTAGAAGTCCTGAATTTCTTCAAGAGTCAGTTCAACCACTTCTTTTCTGTATAAGCCCTTTACCTCTAAGGTTACCTTTTTATCTGTCCATGTACTTAATTATATACATGACATCTCAGAATGTAAGTTCCTTGAGGGCAGAGGCTACTTTCACACTTCTTTGTATGTCCACCACTTAGCATAGTGCCTGGCACATAGTAACTAGTGTTTAATAAATGCTTGTTGGTTTATCCTCCCTGAATCTCTTCTACCATGTTGCCCCTCTCTATACATTTATCATATGTTATCTCTTAATATTTTAACTCAAATGTCTACTTTTGACAAACATGTTGGGTTCTAATCGAAGGATGCTCAATGATGAATTCCCTCATACGACCCATGTGTTGCTTCTACCCAAAGAATTTCTCACTCTCTGTCACTTTAGGAACCTCTGAATTTGGCTCACTTTTATAATGGTAAAGTTAGCTGACTTTCCAGTAACCAAGAAACATTTTACACATAAATAAAATATATCTAAAAATATAATTGAGATTCAAGCCTAAGTTTAGTAGCAAGGAATATATTCCTGATGTTATCAGAAAAGTTACTATAACATATATGAATCTAGAATTTCTCTGGTAAGGACCATCACGTCTGAGCCCTGGTCCACCCTAGCTCTGGTTTGCCTTTAGATCACTGTCTTACTCACTCTGCTCCAGAATGTCCAGTTTATGTCCCTCAGCCCCTCATCTGCAAAGTCCAGTCAAGTCCCTAACAGGACTCAGCTGCCTCAGCTCAGAAAGTATGAGGAATAGGCCAAATAAATCAGAATTTCCAGAACTGTCACTGCCACCACTGGTCATTACTCACAAATGCCTCTCGCTGTTGCCATATGTATAGGTCACCTTCCTCCCCCCCAACAATCTTTCCTCTCCTCCAATCAACAGTGGTTCTTTGTTCATTCTCCCATGTGTTTTTAGCCCATAGTATTTTGGAAAATGTCTTTTCTCCTTTCCAGATAATGCATGTAACCTCTTGCCTCAAGGGGCAAAAGGAAATAAGAGTAATAAAAACTCAAGCAGATGCCAGCTGAAATATTTTTTTGTGCACATGCCTTAGTTCCCTTACTGGACTCATTGCTTTGAAGGTAGGGCATTATGTCTTGTTTCATTTTTGTATCCCCAAGACTGGCCTACACTACACAATAGTGCTAGCACTATATCTTATGTATAGGGGGACCGAAAATATCTTAGAGGTAAAATAATGATCCAAGTTTACCTAGTCAATACTCTTCATTTTGTAGGTGATGAAAGAGACCCAGAAAATTTGGTCACTCAGCTAGCTAGTGACATAGCAATGATTGGAAACTGTATTTATTGTCTTAGTTAATGAACACAAATCATTCCACTATGCCACATTGCCTTCACTACTCTCAAACAAGAATTTTTTTAAAAAAAGAGTAAATGTGCAAAGGCAAAATGGCACACAATAAAGCTAGAACATTTAAATTCAAATCATTGAAACTGAGTTCAAATCCTAGCTCTGCTACTTAACTACCTATGTGATCCTGAATATGTCACAACCTTTCTGGGATCATAAGTTCTTATATTCTTACAGGAGCTTAGTGCTGAAAGAGACTTGTGAGATTATTTTACAGATGAGTAAACTAAGTCTCAAAAACATTAACTAGCTTGCCTAGGATCACATATGAGTGACAATGACAGGACCCAGGTCCTCTGACCCCAAATTCAGTGCTCTTTCCACTACACTGAGTCTCAGGTCCCTAATCTAAAAAATAAGGTGGTTGGCCTCAGTGATTCTAAGGTCCCTTGCAGCTTAAATCATGCAGTTCTATGGCAAGAAAACAAGGTTGATGACAACCTAGGCATAAGACCTTTTTTCTTTTAAAAGCATCATACTCCCAAATACATTTTCTCTCACTTTGTTTAAGCTTTTTGTTGTTGTTGGAAAAGAGAAGCAGATGCTCTGAGAGCAGGAAGGTTAGCAAAGCAAACTAACACTTTTTCTTTGTTTAGCTTGGAAGTAAAATACTTTCCGTAGGGAAATTGAGCCAACTGCTGAGACATAAGCAAAACTAGATTTGTTTTTTTTAAATAAAGTTTTATTGATATCTTTTGTTTACATCTACAAAATTTCTCCCAACCCCTCCCACAGGGCTATCCATAAAACAAATAATATTTTTTAAGAAGAAAAAAGAGAAAGAAGAGGGGAAATAGCAGCAAAACCAACCGACATATCAAAAAAAAAATTCTGAAAATGTGCAGTCTTCTACACTTGTGCAGATCCCACCTCTGCAAAAGAATGGGTGGGGATTGACTCCCCAAATCTTTCCCTTGGGATTGTTCTTGTTCCTCATGATTTTGCAACATTCCCTTCTGATTGTTTTCTATTTGCTGTTCTTTACACAGCTGCTTACTTCACCCTATAATTCATGTCTTTCCAGCAGATTTGGTTTTGATGCCAAGAGTCATCTCAAGTCATCAGGAATTCTATATGCTGAAAGTGTTGACTCAATTTGAAGAGAATCAGAGCATTACAAAAGTATGTTTTAGTCAAAGTCTGTGCATAAGAATGTTAGCAGTTAAAAAGATTAGTAGAAAAGACAGCAAATTATACATAAACATTTATTTATTTAAAATTGCTGGAATGTATCATCTTTAAATATGGGACTTGATTACTGCTTGCAGATTTTTTGATAGCTTTATTTTTCATAAATTAAGTGTGAAGATTTCATTGCATGTAAGTCTCAGGAAACGCCTACCTTACATATCAGAGCATGCCTAAGGGCATACTGATACCAGGTGTGAGCATAATCAAATTGTAAATTTACCAAGAGGTAAATAAACCACTTTTAAAGGTTGGCTCCAACAACGCAGTCATTCAATTAACTTCAACAGATATTTACTGAGTATCTTTCCACATGCTATGCATTACAAGGAACACAGATGAGTAATACATTCTCCCTGAACCCAAAGGACTTTGGTTCTAATAGTACAAAAAGACAACAAGCATCACACATGAGTCTAGCAGAACTTATTTATAGTGGATTTTCAAAAGGAAGTGCATTCTGGCATTAGGTGGATATGTGTGCGTGTGTATGGAGAGAATTTTTGAAATTTTAAAAAATACTACACAAAATCTTTGTATATCTCTGGATTGGCCTTTCCTAGAGGACAAGTGGGCACTCACTTTTAGAAACTTTTCTAATAGGGTTGGGAATGGAACAGCTACTCCTAAAAATTCTTCCCAGTTGTTGGAGCTATGGAGTTTTGCCTAGCATGTTCTATGGCAGCAGTCCAGTCTTGATATTATGGCATCTAAGTAATATTTAGGGATTAGTTAAAAAAAAACCTTTGGATCATTCAGCTTTTTAGAATGCATCCATGAATCTCTTCTCTTTTCTTCCACCTTCCAATTCTACACCTGGCATGTTTTATATTTCCAAAGTTCTCAATGAAACTTAAATATTAATAGGATTTTTAACAGGTGTCTGAACCCAGGCTATAGCCCCAATCTTTGGGTTACTTAATCGTTTCATATTGGACCCAACTTTGAGGATCACAGATTCAGACCAGGAAGGAAACCTGGAGACTTTCTAATTTAAAACCTTCCTTTTATAGACAAGGAAACTGAGCTCCAAAGAGGTAAGTCACTTTGCCAAGGTCACACAGGTATAAAGTAACAAAAGGAGGAATCAAACTCAATTCCAGCAACACTGAATGCAGAATCTTCTCCATTGTAACCACGTTGCCACCAATCTTTAACTTCAGGTCTCATAGACTTACAGCATTTGGGAACTGGACAAGACTTTAGAGGTTTGACATCTTCATTTTACAAATCCCTACCATTCCATTCTCAATTAACCCAAATGTTAGTACTCGTAACTAACTTTTCTTGGTTTTCCTCTTATTTGAGCATTCTTCTTGAAGTTCCTTTGTTGTATCATCCTCTATATTGCATCCATTAACTGTGAGTATATCTAAAACTTCTGTCCTGGGCCCTCTTCTCTTTCCTATCTACACTCTATCACTTGGTGACCTCATCATCTCCCATGGATTCAAATATCATGTCAACACACATGACTCCCAAAACTATGTTTCTCTCTTTAATGCCTCCTGCAATCTCTAGTACAGCATCACTATCTGTCAGACATCTCCAAATGAATATCCTTTATGTATCTTATATTCAATTTGACCAATGTATGCACACACTTTAAAGTTTGATCTGCATTACTAATACTTATCGACAATAAGCAAAATAGCATATCAAGCCTGATTTGAAGGACTGAGTTAAATGCTCACACTGAAAAAATAACAATTGTCTCTCACAATCCAGTTAGAGCTGGCTCCAGCACATCTGTGTTTTATCTGGTAAAGATAAAACATTCTGAATCAGCCTAGTGTCATTAAAAGCACAAATGTTTGACCACTGCTGTCACAAAATGAAACTATATAAAAATTATTGCTTGGTTCAAGACGTCCACGCACAACTATCTCCAGGATCAATATAAACTCTTCTGTCTGGCAATTAAAGTTTTTCCTAATTGGCTTCCTCCTATATGTCTAGTCTTCTTTCAAACTTCTCCCCTCCATACACCATAGGTATACTGGCCTACTCAGTAACCACTAGTTATAGTGAATATATAGATAGCACTTTAACATCTATAAACCATTTTATATTTAATTCTTATGACAATTCTGTGAGGTAGGTGCAATTACTAGCCACATTTTGTGGATGAGGAAACAGAGGCTGACAAAGATTAAGTGACTTGTCCAGGATTACGTAGTAAGTGTCTGAGGTAAGTTTCTTATACAAAATGTTCCCTCTCCCCTATCTATGGCTGTCTCCCATGGCTGTAATGACTCCTTTCAAGACTCCATTCAACTAACTCAACTCTCTGACTACACTCCAGCCCAGCTTCGGCAAAAACCTTTTCCAGGTCTTCCCAGTTGTTTGTACCTTCCCTTTTAAGGTTAGCTTGTATTCTACTTCATCTATATCCACTGTACCTCTGTGTGTGTGTGTGTGTGTGTGTGTGTGTGTGTGTATGTGTGTAGATATACATATTCTCCCCCATGAAAATGTAAGTTCCAGGGAATGTTCTCATTCTTTCTTTGTATCCCAAGCACTTAGCCCAGTAGCCAACAAATTATAAGTGCTTAATAAATGCTCATTAATTTTTTGATTAAAGATCAATTTACACTATAATTACTCCTGTCAGAGCCAGATGAAGCTATCCTGAATCCATATTTGTTGTTTTAATGCTTCTCACTGAAGCAATAGAGTAGGATGAATACCCTCAGAGACATTAACCAACACCAAAAAGCAAAGAAAAACCCTGCATTCAAACCCCTGCATTCATCTGTGTATATGTGTCTATATCCATCTGTGTGTGTATCAATGTCTCTGTCTCTTGTCAAGAAGCTACTTTCTTTATCAGTGTAAAATATTTGGAACTAGATGTCTATTGCTCATTTTTTTTAACTTTTGGCTAGATTTTAAGTAATGCCTAGGGGTTCTGTTTTGGACAAGCACAAGAACACATAATTTTTACAAGTGGACATTGTCTTCAAATACACTAGCTTACACTTTATTGTTCAGTACATTTTCACTCAAAGAGTTACTCTCTACAGGCTTCACCAACTCAACCAAAAGACATGTCAATTCTGTACTCTTAGGCTATTTTCTGTGAAATCAGCAGCTATAGCAGCTGTTCCCAAAAGCCATGGGCACTTTATTAACACAGCAAGGCTTCAACTCAATTCAGGATGTGTAACTAGGAAGATAACAGAATAAGCCAGTCCTCAGAATAATAAGCCAACCCTCAAATTAGCAAACAATATGTCATATTTACACATACATATATGTAGTCAAATTAATAAGCAATGTCTCATTTATATATACATACATGTGTATATACATATATAATATATTACTAATTTTAGAGCTAGGTTATTATTCTAAGGACTGGCTTATACTAATATATATAGATATGCATATGTGTACATATCTACACAACCAAACCCTTCAATTAACAAGCATATATCATATGGATACATAAAGCCTACATATATGTGACGTTTTGCTTATTAATTGGAGGGTTTAGTTGTTACACATGCATAGTCCATATATATAATGTATATGTGTTAGTTTTAAATATAAATATAATAATTTAGAGAAGGGGAATGCTAACAATGGGAGGGGTGGTACTGGACAGGCTTTATGCACAACTTGAGATCTGAACTGCATCTTTAAGGAAGAGAAGGATTCCATGAGACAAACATGAGGAAGAAGTACAGTCCAGGAATGGGGGATGACCAATACAAAGACCCAGAAACAGGAAAGAGAATAGTATGTGCAAGGATTAGAGAAAAGTTTAGAGTGTAAGAAAAGAAATAATATATAATGACATTGGAAAGCAATGTATAATGAAGCTTGTACAAGCAATGTAGTGCTATATAAGTCAAACAGAGGCGAGCAATTGGAGTTTATCACACAGGAGAATAAAATGATCACATCTGCACTTAAGGAAAATTACTTCATCAACTATGTGGAAAATGGACTAGAACGGGCAAAGAAATGAGTAAGGGAAACCAATTAAGAGGCTACTGTAATAGTCAAAGAGGAGGTCCACGGGCTTCGTTGTCTGGTTTAGTGGCTTCATTTCTATTTGAGTCTGACAGCACTAGTCTAGGTGAGTGACAGATAAATATCTCAACTAAAGTAGCTGCTGACTTGAGTAGGGAGAAGTGTTAGACATGAGAAATGTTATACAGGAAGAAACAGCATCATTTGGCAACTTGAACTGATTATAAATGTGGACTGAGGGAGAGTGAAGAGTCAGGGATAAAATTAAGGTTACAAACCTGGAAGCCTGGAGGAGTGGTAGTATCTTCAATGGAAATAAAGAAATCTAGAAGAGGGGTGGCTTTAGGAATAAAGATAAAGGCATTGTGATTTAGATGCTGAATGTGAGATATTTCCAGGACACCAAATTTGATATTCCCAAGAAACAGGCAGTTACTTAACTGTAAATGCCAGTGAAGAGACAGTAATTTATCTGTAAGTGCCAATGAGGAGACGGACTAGAGTGGGATACATAGATTTCTGCTTCATTTGCAGGGTGTGAGACTCAAAAGCTCCAAAAACTTAAGGCAGAAACTGCTGGTTTTAGTAGAGTTTCCATTGAAAAGTAACACTGAAATTTTAAAAATTAAACCCCACCAAAAAGAAATAAACCAACATTTCCCCAATTGATGAATGAGCAAAGGACATGAACAGTCAGAGACAGCAAGGAGGTGCAGTGGATAGGAGTACTGAAACTGGAATTAGGAAATTGGAATTATACATCCTGCCTCAGACACTCACTAATTGTATAATCTTGGGCATGTCACTAAAGTTCTATCTCAGTTTCCTCATCTGGAAAATGAAGTTAATAATATCTAACTCCTAAATTTGTTGTGGGGATAAAATAATATTTGTAAAGTGCTTTGCAAATCTTAATGTGCTATATAAATGCTAAATATTATTATTAACAATTATTTGTAGAGGAAAAAATCCAAGCTATCAATCAATAGCCATATGGATCTACTTGCTACGATTTTTCAAAAGATCAATACTAAACTTGCTTCTTTGTAGCTAATACTCACTGCTCCTCATTTCACTATCTTGGTCCAAAAGAAAAAACCAATTCTAATCACTCTTTTATTACAGGACATCCCTGCAAATACTCAAACACAACATCTTTCTGAGTCTTATCTTCTCCACAATAAACATTTCCCAATTCTTTCAAAAGATT